>NC_081437.1:30820380-31158412 GCF_949786415.1 Peromyscus eremicus | reverse complement strand
TTCACGGTAACTCCTAATTGCTCTGTTGTTTGGTTCCAGGTCAGAATCACTATAGATCTTGCTCACACAATCCCATTGTGTATATGTGAGGTATTTATGATGAAGTAGTGTGTCCTATGGGTATCTCCTCCTAAGTTAGACACAGGAGCTCCTCAATTTATGATGGGGCTAAATCCCAATGAAACCTATCATAAGATGAAAATATCGTAAGTCAAAATGGAATTCCATACCCCTAGCCTAACTTCGTCTCACTTACCAAAAATACTCGGAATCCTTATATTAGCCTATATAGTAGGACAAAGTCAATTTATATGAAGCCTACTTCATAATAAGTACGAATATCATGTCTATCTAAAACCTGTAGTAGCCCAGTCGACTGCAAAGTAGTTCTTTATCCCTGTCACCCCAGGTCTTTCTGGGAGCTGGGGCCCTCCACCACTGGCTAGGATCTACAGATAGTATCTAGAGTATTTTGCTAGCCCAAAAAAAGCTCAGAATTCAGATTTTCAGTTGTGTGGCTTGTGTTCCACTTTCTCACCAGTATAGAAGCGAAAACTTGGCAAACCACACCACTGAGAGCTGGGGACAGTCCTATTGCCAAACTGTTCTATAAAAAAAAAAAGATACAGCAGTTTTTATTTCCTCTAGTAGCACATTAGACAAATAAAACATTTTTTTCTGCATTTTAGCAAACACTTGGTGTCTATGTGTTTAAAATAAGTTTGCCAAATTGATACATATATATATGTATATGTATGTATATATGTGTGTATGTGTATATATATATGTAAACTCTTTTGTGCTTTGTCATTGTTTTACTTTTTATTGGCCATTTAAGCTTTCTCCTGTGCAAATGATCAACTCATAGGACTTACCTATTTTTCATTAGGACTCTGTATTTTCTCATCCACTGTTTGGAATATTTAACACGTTCTGAATACAACCTTGTGTTGAAATCACGGCAGAAACATTTTCTTTGCCTTTGCATCTGTTTGCCCTCCTTCCTGCCTGCTTTTGTCTTAGGGACAAAGCTTTTAATTTTTAATAGTCTCTTATTATAACTTGTACATGTTATTTGTCTGAGTGCTCATGCATGTTTTGTGATTGTTGTGAAATAAAAACCTAATTTTGGTTCTCTGGACAGTCAGATATCAAACACAATTTTACGGAATACATTTTCCTTATAGGCACCCCCGTCCCACAGACTCTGGAAACCATCAGTTCTTTTGGCATTGTTTTATTCCTCTACTTTTTAAAGGTAGAAACTTATTAGAATAGTTGAAATTTTAAACGTGAAAACCAATAATACCAAGGCTTGACTGTGCCTGGCATCAGAATTTTTATGAGAATGAGTACCTATTGTTTCATAGAATCTTAGAGCTGTCTTACAGATGCAAATGAAACACACAGATATACAGTCTCCTGAGAGGAGACAGGAAAGGTCATGAGCATCTCCTACATCAACCACTATGCTTTGCTTTGTTACTTATGTTACCTCTAATTTTACGAAATTCCTCTGAGGCAATATGATCACAACTTCATGGATGATCAAAACTAAGTCTTAGAAAGACTAATTAATTGTCCAAAATGGTAAAACTAATTTACTCAAAATGAGCCAGTGATTTTTCCATTATTCAAAATTGGATGATTAAAAATTCTATCCCAAACCAGTCTGATGTAATTGAGAAAGAATTGATTCATAATCTAAAAATACCCAGAGCACCAAGAGCCTTTGTTTTAGCAATGGATTGGGTCAAAATAGCCACTCCACTTTGTTATCTGAGCCAGTATTTTCTCTAGTCTTAAGACAATAAATAATAATTATCTAAACACCACCTTAGCTTCTAATCTTGGCTAAGACTTTGTATTTCAGTTCTCCTAGAATTTGATAGTCATGGAGACCCCAAATGCACACCCCTCTTGAGTCATGAGCAAGCAAAGCATCTATGAGAACTTGAAGCTGATCTGTCAACCTATTTGAACCAGTTTGAAACAACCTATTTGTTTTGATAAACGAAAGGAGCACATTCTATAGCAGCCATCAAATGCTGCTATCAAGATAAGGAGCTTGTTAGCTGGGCGGTGGTGGCACATGCCTTTAATCCCGGCACTCGGGAGGCAGAGCCAGATGGATCTCTGTGAGTTCCAGGCCAGCCTGGGCTACCAAGTGAGTTCCAGGAAAAGGCGCAAAGCTACACAGAGAAACCCTGTCTGAGCTTGTATGTTTAAATTACTGAAAGGTTAGCCATTCATCTAATCTGTTTGGTAGCAAGAACTGATCTAGATACAAACAGAAGTGACCAAAACAGGCTAGGACCTCAACCTCCCAGAGTTTACAGTCTAGCAAAAACAAAGTGAGGATAATCACATAAATGAATAAACATATCAGGTAAGCTGAGATAGTTTTGTATACTATAAATAATATAAGCCAGGCAGAGTGGTGAGTCCCAGTACTCAGGAGGCGGACGCAGGCAGATCTCTGAGTTCGAGGCCAGCCTGGTCTACAGAGTGAGTTCCAGGACAGCTAGGGCTACACAGAGAAACCCTGTCTCGAAAAACCATTAAAAAAAAAAAAAGAATACAAAGAAATTAAGAAATTTAATTCAATGGTACCTTGAGCATGAAAGGAGAGGACTCGAGTGGTCAGAGAGACCCAAGAAGTGACATACAAGTGTGGCCCCGAACAGGGAGAAGCCACCCACACGTGCTAACAGAAAAAGCAAAGGCCCACGTGAGAATGATGTCTCTGTGCCAGAGACTGTCACAGGTCAGCATGGCTAAGGCATAGTCATCAAGGGATAGTATGACTATCCCTTGAGGTTAGGTTAAGGCAAGTGGATGAACAGATTTTCCTTAGGATAGTCCTGAGAAAATCCCACTATACTGGTGTAAGTGGTATTAATTCTTGCACTCTCAAAATGTGCTTTTGGAGTAATAAGTTATAAGATGTCACTATGGAAATGAAGTGGCCAACTCACTTGGATATAGATGTAAATGAGTAAAAACTTTAGATGGTAAGGAAATTGATAAAAACCATAGAGGGTGCGCGGGCTGGTCTTATGTCAACTTGACACACAAACTAGAGTCAGAGGAGAGCAGGGAACCTCAGTTGAGAAAACACTTCCATAATTCACGGTGGTAGGCAAACATTATGGCATTTTCTTAATTAGTGATGGATGAGGGAGGTCCCAGCCCATTGTGAGTGGTGCCATCCCTGGGCTGGTGGTCCTGGTTTCTATAAGAAAGCAGGCTGAACAAGCCATGGGGAGCAAGCCAGTAAGCAGCACCCCTCTCTGGCCTCTGCATCAGCTCCTGCCTCCAGGTTCCTGCCCTGTTTGAATTCCTGTCCTGACTTCCTTTGATGATGAACAGTGATATGGAAGTGTAAGCCACATAAACCCTTTCCTCCCCAACTTGCTTTTTGGCCATGGTGTTTCATCACAGTGATAGAAACCCTAACTAAGACAGAGAGTAAGTAGCAAGTTGGTTCCACTCACTCCATAGCCAATTCCCATTTTAGTCTGAGCTGAAACCAGTTTTGCTCCTGGCACATGCTACGGGATAGATGAGATACATGGATAAGAGCTTAGAGTCTGGGGAGAGCATTCGGGAGAAGGGCCTAGGCATTTATCTAGTTGTTGGAACAGCCCAGGATACTTGCACTAACTAAAACAATGGACACTAAAGCAGAGAGAAAAGGAGGTACTCTAGTTATGAGAGGATGCTTGCCCTATGCCATTCATTATTCAGGATTCATCCGCCTTACCTCATGTTTCTTCTTCACAGTTCCTTTTAGCCAGAGGAAGTGAAAGCTAAGAATGACTGCACAGCTTAATTGATGTCACACAGATGGTGGACCTTAGTGCTATTCTAACTCTGATTAACCCTTCCATTAGGTTATTGTGCCCACCTGAAGATTTCCAGTTGTATATAGATAAATTGCTAAATGATCTTATTAATTAAAATCACGGAGCCAGAAATTGGGGTTAAAGCCAGAGAGATCAGAGGAATAGGAGAAGCCACAGGTAACCTCACCTCACTGACACCTCAGTTTCCAAAGCAAGCTCCTTCCCATCTACCCACGCCTATTTGCCTTTCTGTTATATTCTCTCATTGGCTCCCTCAGCCCAGCTACATCACTTCCTCTTCCTGCCCAGCTCTATCACTTCCTGTCTGCCTGTACACACCTCCAGATCTCTATGGTTAGTGCTGGGATTAAAGGCATGTGTCACAATGCTTGGCTCTGTTCCCCAGTGTGGCCTTGAACTCACAGAGATCCAGACAGATCCCTGCTTCCCAAGTGATAGAATTGAAGGTATGTGCTACCATTGCCTGACTTCTATATAGTGACTGGCTTTTTCCTCTGATCCTCAGATAAATTTTATTGGGGGACACAATACTTCACCATAGTTGTATTTTCTTTCTCTCTGATCATGCTTCAGCATGCCACACTATACCTCACTGTAGTGGTACTCTCTACCCAACAGCCCCTATTCATCCATCGCAAAGATGTTTCTTGTGTGAAGCCTTTGTGAATTCCCACAAATTTGGTTGATGGACTTCTCTGCCTGGCTGTCATAAATACAAATCTCTGTTGCAATGGTCTATCTACCTATCTGTGTATCTATTCAGCTGTTAAATGCTGCACATCCAGTACTGAACAAGATAGACATAATGCTTGTCCTTGGGGTGAGCAGAGGTAGAGAAGAACTAGTGAAGTATCTATAAAATTAAGAAAAGTTGACTCCAGCCAGGGAACCAGATCAGTGCCTTGCTTGGCCATCATCCGAGATGCTTCCTTCTGCAGCAGATGGGAACAAATACAGAGACCCATAGCCAGGCATTATGCAAAAAAAAAGAGAGACTTTGGAACACTCAGCTCCCCCCTCCCCCCCCCCAAAAAAAAGTGTCACCATCAAATCCCTTGCCTCAGACCTCAGGGAACCCTGTAGAAGAGGAGGCAGAAAGAGTCTAAGAGCCAGAGGGGATGGAGGACACCAAGGAAACAAGGCCTTCTACACACAGCAGGACCAACGTACATATGAACTCACAGAGACTGAGGCAGCATGCACAGGCTTACACAGGGCTGTACCAGATGGGGTCCTGGAGCTGAGAGAAGAAACAAACACATGCCCCCATCCCTAACCTGGACGCAATCTCCAGTTGATAACCACTTGTAAAGGAAAATTTAGTGTATTCCCAGGGTGCCTCACTGGGGAAGCAAACAGTTCTTAAGGGTGGCCACACGCACAGCAGTAGATGGCAACAGGAAGAGAACTCAATGGCATCTTTAGTTCCTTGTCTCACGATGTCATGTCAGGGATTTTTATTTTGTTTCATTTTTTTCTCTCCCTTTTTACCCAATGAGTCCTTGGCATATATTACAGCTTCCAGTTTAGTGCTTCTATGGGATTCCTGAGTGTGCGAAGAACTGGGTCTCTGCATCTATATCTGCTTCTCATGCGTTTTCTTGGGCTCTTTTCCTTTTGTTTATTTGTTTGTTCTATTCTGTATTGGGCTTTGTTTTATCATATTATCTTATATATTATTATATTATCTCTTAGAAGCCTAGAAGTGTATTCATTTTCTTTTTGTTTGTTTGTTTGTTTTTCGAGATAGGGTTTCTCTATGTAGCCCTGCCTGTCCTGGATCTCCCTCTGTAGTCCAAGCTGGCCTCAAACTCACAGAGATCTGTCTGCCTCTGCCTCCCAAGTGCTGGGATTAAAGGCGTGCGCCGCCACCACCCAGCCACCTGTTTATTTTCTAATGAAAGACAGAAAGGAGATAGGTCCAGATAGAAGGGGGTGGGGAGGAACTGGGAGGAGTAGAGGAAGGGGAAACTATAATCAGTATATATTATATGAGGAGAAAAATCTATATTCAATAAAAGAAAAAAAGAAAATTAGCTGCAGATTAAAAAAAGAAATGTCTTTATCCTTATTTTGACCTATTTGTCTATTCAACAAGTACCTACTATGCTAATGGGGGTCTAATCAAAAATTAACATAATTTACAAAATGCCAAGACAGTGTGACCATGAGTCTGGGCGTAGGACTTTAGGGTAGTAAGAGATGAAGCTAGAAGAAAATACATGGGCATCATAGCAGCTCCTGCACAAAGGAGCCATCAAATGCCTGAAATGGTTGAATGTTCATTCTAGCAAGGTCTCCATGGTGGCAAGGTCAAGACCAAATCTGAGGAAGAAAGAAGACTAATTAGGTAGCAGTCACAAAAGAAAGTATCTGAAATGACGTAGATAGAGTGAAAGGGAGAGAGGATGGCTTCATTTCCAACTAATTAGGGCACGAAGGATGAGTGACTCTTGAATTCCAACTAAGGTTGCAAACTCATGACTCTCCCCTGTTTTTAGGACATACTGTGTCCTGTCTACTACACCCTCCTTGCCTGATATGACTCTGCAAGATAAGTAAGCTCATCTCTTCTGGTGCCTACATGTTTGGTTAACGGGCTGAAAAAAGGCTGCATGTGACTGGATCCCGGGATTTGGAGCCAAGATTTGCCACAGATGTTTTCTGGATGCTCAAAAAGCTCTTGCTTCCTCTCTAGCCTGTTTTCTCGTGTGGAGAAAGGAAAGAACTGACCTTCAGCAGGATCTTTAGATTTCCTCTCAGCTAAGCAATCCTAAGATTCTGCTTTGAACGCTAGGTGTCTGAACATAGTTCTCAAAAGGCAGGCATGCCATCTTGAACAGCAGCTGAGCATAAACACCAACGAAGCTGCCTACTCGGGTTTGACTTAGTATTTATTTTTTTTCTTCTTATTCCTCACATATCAGATAGTTCTACCTGACTTAGACTTTTGAAATTCATCCTGCCCCATAGTCCATTCCCACAGAGTGTTAGTTAACCCTACCCTATTCTTCTTCTTGTTCAGTAGAAATGGGTAGATGATGGATAGATAGATGATAGATAGGTAGATAGGTAGGTAGGAGGAGGAGTAGATAGAAAGATAGATAAATGATAAATACAAAGATAGATGATAGATAGATAGATAGATAGATGGATGGATGATAGATGATAGAGAGATAGATGAGAGAGAGATGATAGATAAAGACAGATCAATAGGTATAAATGATAGATACATGATCCACAGATTTCTTTGGAAAAGTCAGCATAATTCAGTTAACAAAATTTCCCTCTGCCCCAATGAAGAATTGTACAAAACCCAGAACTTTAGGTCCTCCCAGCCATGTGAAGACTTCTTTTGAACCACCACGTTCTTCCATGAAGCACAGCATCCTGCAGGGTTTCAGAGGAGACTGCCACCTCATACTTAAAGCTCCACTTTCTTACACACATTTTATTCTTGTCTTCATTTCCCTTGTTCAAATTTAAACCAATTTTCTCACTGAAAATTCTTTGGACACATTAACATTTAGTCCTTTCAAAAGAGCAACCAAATATAGACCATAAAATTTTATGAGCACAATCATCCGTCATTTATCGACAGGAATACAACCTGAGAAATGCATCTCTAAGCAATTTCATATTTGGGCAAGGATCCTAGAGCGAAGTTACACAAGCAGACATGATGCAGGTCAATGACTCAACTTGACCTCTTGGTACAATTAAGAAATACAGTAAATATGAGCTAGATGAGGCTGTAGCACCCTATGATGAAACACTTATTACTGTCATTATTATTATGCCACATTTTCACGCATGAATTTAGTATATTTGGCTCATTTTCAAACCATTACCCTCTCTCATCCCTCTGTCAATCCTACTGATCTTTTTATTCTTTCCAACATACCCCCTCCAAACTTCATGCCTTCTTTTTTTACACTCACTCAGTTCAGTTAGTACAGTCCATATGTTCATGGAGGAGAAGGGAGGTTGGGTATCTGGAGCACAAGAAAACTATTATTGAAGAAAAACAGTTCTCCCTTTCCCAACCCCTAACCATTGCCAAAAAGGGGTAGGGACTGGAGATCATCTATCCCATCTATGCCAAAATTGTGGCTGGTTTGATCTTGACAGACAGCCACAGCAGCTGTGAGTTTATGAATGAGATAGCTATGTCATATCCAGATGACAGAAACGCACAGTACTCCTCCACATCCTTTGGCTCTTACATTATTTTTGTCATCTTCTGTGATGTCCCCTGATCCTTAGTGATGGTGAGGTGAATATAGATGCCCCCTTTAGGGCTGAGCATCAGTCTATTATGATCAGACTTTGACTACTCACGCAAGTCTATGAGTATGGGCATACTATTTAGAAGACAATTTGACAACATGACCATTTAGCCAAAGTGGTTTTATTCTTTCGGTTTGTTGAGACAGGATTTCATGTAACCAAGCTGATCTCAAACTTGCCTTGTAGCAAAGGCTACCTTTGTACTCCTAGTCCTCCTTCATCTACCTCCCAAGTTGCCAGGACTGCAAATGTACAACAGCACTCCTGGTGTGTGCATGATGTTTGAGCTACACTGTGACATTAGAAGGCTGTAATGTCACTGGACCACTGGAAAAGTTTAACTCCATTATAATCATATGAGACCATCATTGCTGTCCAAAAATATGGTTGTATCATACACAACTGTCTTTTCCTAAAGGTATTCGCTAGGCAGAACAAGGAGATGCTGGTCCCAGGGTCCCTTGTCAGTCACCAGTCCCAGGAGAGCATCCAGGTGTCCCCCATTCATTACTTTCCTCACATCCATTCATTTCTCCTGTTGCAACAGTTGATCCTTGTGCTGGATGTGGAAAAAAAGGTTCTTAACCCTCTACTGTTTCATTCAATGAAGCTATCAGCTTTTTGGAAAAAAGGGGGGGCGGGGCATGCTAAAAGCAAAGAAGCTCAATTTAGTCATCGAAAGGCATAAAGGGTAATCTGAGGAGGAGTCGCCTCCCAGGCTGAGAGGGATGAAAAACAACTCACAGTCCTCAAACCGTGAGGAAACTAACAATAACTAAGCAGGACCCCCTATGTCTGGGTCCTCTCAAGATTCAGTCACTATAGGCATTCCAGAAAGCTCTGAAAAGAATCTGGGATGAAAACAGCTGGTTGAGATCTATGTGCAGCTCTGTTTCTAATTTGAAAATTTGCTTACTCCTTCTACAGCCCGAGCCTCTCAGTTTTCTAACAGAGACCATCCATTCGATCTTACAGAGAGCCTTTCAGGTTCCCTTGTTCAAATGTAAGTTAATAAGGCAGCCTATAGCAGGCTTTACAAGATGTAGCACTCCTCTGGTAGCCCAGAGCCTTCTGGGTTATGAGAATGCATTTGTCTCTCCCTCTTGGAACTTGCAATTAATTGCCTTGCATATTACGTCTCTCTCCCTTGTTGAGTCATTGGCTTGCACTGGAAATAAGCCCTTTATTCTCCTTCTCACACATAGCATGGTTTCTGCACATCACTTTTTACCCATCAAGAGAAAGGAAAAGAGGAAAACAATTGACTTTGCTTTGTAGTAAACGTGGTAATTATGGAGCACTTTAATCTTGTGTTTATCTTTTCCCACTTAGCATGTCGTGAGCAATTTGCTGTGTTTCGACATTGCATTCATATTTTTATTCCGTGGAGATAACATTCTATAATTTACCACCCATTTCCCTAATGGGGAACACATAAAGTTCTGGCACTCTTACTATTACCAAATGAAGTTGAAATAAATATACCCGTCTATAACGTCTTCTCCCTGGATTGTTTTCTTAAGATAACCTCCTCCAGAGCCTGAAGAGATGGTCCCATAGATAAATTGCTTATGTAAAGATGAGGATCTGAGTTCAAATCCCTGGCACTCACATCAAAGCATCACATACCTATTACCCAGTGCACAGAAAGGGTGGAGTGGACAGAAACTTGCAGATGCCTAGCCAAAGTGTCTAGCTCTAGGTTCAGTGAGAGATCCCCATCTCAAGAAATAAGAAATAGAGTGATGTAGGAAGGTACTCAGAGTCAACCTCTGGCCTCCATCTGCACACATAAGAGCAAACATACCTTCACAGATGGGCATATACAACATTCTCTCTCTCTCTCTCTCTCTCTCTCTCTCTCTCTCTCTCTCTCTCTCTCTCTCTCTCACACACACACACACACACACACACACACACACACACACACGCACACACGCACACACACACACATCTGGGATCAAAAGAACTTGATGTTTTATAGTTTCTAGCATTTTATAGGGAGCTGGAACAACATACAATTTAACCACATTTCTTTATCTGTAGGAGAAAATTTTGCCATTGATACTTCATCTTTTATTTACCTTCTGCTCATGTGCTTCACCCAGGTTGTCCACTTTTTGTTTCTTTCTAAGCTTCTTTGGTCCTTAGAAGACATTTATATGGCATGTATTTCTCTACACCGCTATTTACACACACACCCCTTTTCAGACTCATGAAACTTAGAGGTTTTATGTACTTATGTCTATTGGTCTTAGCCTTGGTAGGTGCTACCATTGCATTTACATTGAGAAAATAAGACTTTATTTTCTTGGCCTTAAGAAATAAGTCAAACATGCTTCTCACAGTTTGTTTACTATTTGAGTGTACTCTTCTGATTTATCCATACACATTTAGTCATTCATTTTTTTCAGACTTTGGTGGTTCCCTTAATAATTTGTGTGTAACAATAATCTACAAGTGTGTAAATACAAAACTGTGGGTATTTTCTTAATATTTTCAGTTTCTAATAGTTTCTCTTGACTTACCGTCATATTAAAATGTAATACTCTAACTTGTAAGATTTTTTATGCCAAATGTTAATGATTTTTAAATATAGAACATATAATGTGGTTCACTTACTTTTTTCATCAAATTTGCTCTCAAGGGATGATGAGGTCACTTAGAAAATCTGTTTCCTTTCCCCCTTGTTCTGAGAAGCTCCCTTGATCTTATATTAAGTGATTATGCATAGCTGCATCTATTTCTAGACTCCCCATCCTGTTATGCTGATCTATATGGCTATTTTTGTGCCAGTAAGTCCTGCCTTTATTCGAGGGGAGCTCATATTCCCTCTGCAGAGTCTTTGCTTCTGTAGGCTGAACACTCCTTGTCCTTTGAATTGCTGCTTTTGTATTTAGCACCCAAACCCCTCGCCTGTCTATTAAAGACTAGAGCCAGGCAAGGGGAGATAAGGGTCTGAGTCTCTCTGGGTGCCTTTGAAGCCATTTTACATGGAGAAAAATGTCCATAGAAAGGGTAGCACCTGGGGGAAAAGAACTGTGAGGTATTACACTGAAGTGGTAGCTTCTATTCTAGAATGTACTGTCTGGTTTCTTGCCTCCTTTAAATAGGCAACATATCTAACAGTGTCTGCTATTACCTGTCAGGTTCAGATTCCAGGCTATGTGACCTTGGACAGGTGAACTTCCTCGGCTATTTTTTCTTTTATGTTAACTGTGAAAGAAAGACACGGTGGTATCTATGTCATCAAACTATTGGAAGGGGGAACCAAAGTGGCAGCTCAATTGATAGAGTGCTTGGCAGACAAGCGCGAGGATCCTCAGCATCCATACAAAAAGCCAAGCATGATTCATCTGCCTGTAGTCCCAGAGCTGAGGCAGCAGAAACAGATGGATCCGTGGGGCCCACAGGCCAGCCAGCCTAGCAGCAGTGGTGAGCTCCAGGTTAAGTGAGAGAGCCTTTCTCCCACAGTAAGGCAGGGAGTGATTAAAGAAGACAGCCATCTTCATCCTCAGCCACTACATGCACATGCACACATATACCTATATACCTGCTGTCTTAGTTAGAGTTACTATAGCTGTGATAAAACACCAGGACCAAACAAGCTGAAAGACAAGCATATCACTGTTCCATATCACTGTTCATCATTGAAGGAAGTCAGGACAGAAACTCAAACAGAGAAGGAACCTGGAGGCAGGAGCTGATGCAGAGGCCATGGAAGAGTGCTGCTTACTGGCTTGCTCCCCATGGCTTGCTCAGCCTGCTTTCTTATAGAACCCAGGACCACCAGCCCAGGGATGGCACCACTCACAGTGGCCTGGGCCCTCCCCCATCAATCACTAACTAAGAAAATGCTCTACAGGCCTCCCTATAGCTGGATCTTATGGAGGCATTTTTTTATTTGAAGTTCCCTCCTCTCAAATGATTCTAGCCTGTGTCAACTTCACATAAAACTAGCCAGGACACCTGCCCACACATATGTGCACACACAAGCATGCAAATATACTTAAACCACATACACATGTTACTGACAAGCAATCCATGAACACACAGGAAGAACACTGTAAACTGCTGGCCTTACTGCTAACGAACGCATCAGGCATGTAGAGTTAGTGTTTCATTCTGTAGCTCAAGGTGGTTATTCATATACTTAATGTTGAATAAATACCATGAGAAGGACTTGGTAGCTTTTCCCTGAAGCACCAACTAACAATTGTGCCTTCTCGGTGTGACATGAGCCCCGGCTTCTCTCTGAAAAATACACCACTGCACAGCATGATGTAAGGCTGAGATAACGGAGTCCCTGGATTCTGCAGAGGTTACACGTTCTCAGATAAACACCTGCGAGGTTCAAGACACTCTGTGGTTGTCTTGAGGCTCCCTTGTGGTTTCAGCATGGAAGGACATTAGATTGACGAGACAAAACAATAGAGTTTTTATCTTAATCTGTAAATTACCTTTGTAAAAAAAAAAAAAAAAACACACACACACACACACAACTAAATATTGCTTAACATTCTGCTCCAACCGACAGCGACATGGGCCCAGAAGCATTTGCCATCCCCACAGGGTACCAAAGGAAACAGCACTTCATCCCCTTCAACACCTGCTACCTGTGCTCTCAGAAGGCCCAAGGCTGAGAGGGAGGGTGCCATCTTAGCAGGCTGCACAGAAGACTGCCAAGTCCAACACCACCGGAAGGTCTAATTTTAGCCCTCCCAGCCTTGGCCTTGTCCCTTTCAGCCAAGACACTTTTGATGTGCCATAATCTAGTGCTTTGTTCCAGCCTGGCTGGATACTTCACAAAGACCCACCAAGGACAAGGTGGGCCTGATTCAGAGCTGGCCACACATCAAAGAGGATCAGCACCCCTTGGACAACCTTTGGGAAACCAGCCTGTGTGTCCATCTCCTGAAGCTCCAAGAGGGGGCATTTGGGCATGTGACATCCTTCTTTGGGGTTTCCTTACTGAACCCTGGATTGACTACTCAGCAACAGGTATCTTACTCCATCGTGTTAGGGATCTGAAATTCACTCCCGTTCTTCATTCCTGCCTAAAAACGCTCATATTTTTCTATATATCTCACACATCGTGGAAAATAGCTCCAGTTAGGAGCTAGAAACAGTTGTCCCATTTATAAACGGCATCCACAGATGGTTTCTTACCATGACCTGGCTCATTAGGGAAGGCAGAAGTTTTTTGTTGTTTTTTTTTTTATATATAACTATGTACATGAGGAGCCTGAAGTTCAGTGAGGACTCAGACTTTTGTAAAAGTTGCTCAAGAAAACAAACAGAAAACTGGCAAGGTTAGGACTAAGCACTGGTTAGAGGGTTTTGTCAATCTGACATAAGCTAGGGTCATCCTGGAAGGAGGAACCTCAACTGAGGAAATACCTCCACCAGACTGGCCTGTGGGAAAGTCGGTAGGAGCATTTTCTTTACAAATGCTTGATGTGAGAGGGCCCAGACCATTGTAAGCAGGGCCACATCTGCTGGTCCTGGGTTCTGTAAGAAAGCAGGCTGAGCAAGCCATGGGGAGCAAGCCAGTAAAGCAGCATCAGCTCCATGGCCTCTGCATCAGCTCCTGCCTCCAGGTTCCTTCTTGAGTTCCTGCCCTGATTACCTTCATGATGGACTGTAACACGGAATTGTCAGCCAGATAAACCGTCATCAGCTCTTTCCTCCCAGGGTTAGTTTCAGTCTTTGTGACGTCACGGTAACAGAGAAGCAAACTAAGAGAGTAAAACTTGGCTCTGATGCCTCCGAGGAGGATGAGCCCCACAATGCTATCAGATCACAAAGGATCCGTGTACACAGTTAGGTGGGGCTCTAGAAAAAAAATGCATCCTTAGAGCACTGGTTCTCAACCTTGCTAATGTTGTGACCCTTTAGTACAGTTCCTCATGTTGTGGAAGTCTGTCTCCAGCCATAAAATTATTTTCATTGCTACTTTATAACTAATTTTGCTACTGCTGTGAATTGTAATGTAAATATCTGATATGCAGGATATCCAATTCAAGACCCCCCCAAGGGGTTGTGACCCACAGGTTGAGAACCACTGCTTTATAGTATCTACAGGTTTTGTAGCTAACAGTTGCAGGTCAAGTTCCCCAAATGCTGGCCTTCAATTTCAGGCAAATCATCACTCCTGATTTCCTGGAACAAGAGCAGATAATATTGCCCCTGAGAAGTTAGTGTCCAGGGCCTTTTTGGTTCTTCCACTTGTCCTGCAAACAGATACTTTTCAGTCCTTGAACAGGCAATCGTAGACCTAGCCTTAGGCACCCAGATGTCTGTTCCTGCCTTTGGATTTTCTATCTTAGAATTCCAATTGCTATGAACAGCATCCGACGGTACACCAACCTTTACTGTGGTGTTTTCCATCTCTTTCCTCACTTATTTCTTGCAAATGTGTGAAACTTTAAATGTGGGACTAATACACCAGCCTGATAGCATCGTCAGTCAGAGATGACAAAGTGAAGCCTCAGAGGCCACTCACCTGGAAGTCCCTGATCCAATTAGGCAAGACCCTGACTCCAACATGGTTCCTCTTTATTACGTCTATCTAGGCTGTTGAGAAGCTTGCTCGGGTTCTCCTAAGCATCACTGTATGTATTCATTTCACTCAACCAACCAAGCATGTCAGAACTGAAGATCTGTGGCTACCAGTGAAATCTGAAGTCATGTGGTGAATTGTTTAAAAATGGCAAGTACTGAGGAAAATCAACTGAATGGCTCTCACCTCAGTTGCCCAAACCGCTGTTTGTTTGGTGAAATAGAAGTTGTATATTTTTCTTTTCTAAATAGTAATGTTATAGGCACCCAGAGAGATGCAGGAGAGAGTGACATACCAGCATCATATGGTCATCAGTCACAGAACCACTGTTAAGATTATAATGTAGATTAGAAAGTGTCCAAACTTCCTGTGCATGCAAGCGTATATACAAAGTAAAAGCCAGGTGGTCCTCCACAGGTTGCTTGGTGACCTGCTTTCCCAGTTTGCTGGGTTGTTGTGATGTCTTCTCTCCTTTTATCTTCCTATTGGGAACATTGGACATGCACTTATGTCAATCTTGATCGTGTGAATCATGATGCATTCTCATGAGCCTGGGTTCCATCCTCAGCTCCGCATAAACGAGACAAGGTGGTACATGCCTGAAATCCTAGCACTTAGGAGATGGGTGCAGGAGGATTCAAGTAGTTCAAGATTATCCTCAGTGAGGTAGCAAGTTCAAAGAAAGCTTGGGCTACCTAACACCCTGCCTCAGAAACAAATGAAGGAAAGAAAGAGAGAAAGAAAGAAGCAGAGATAGATTGGTTTATTTCAGAATCCCATCTCTTCCCACTAGAACATTTTACTTACAAAAAGCCTTCTTTATATGAGAATTTGAAAATTCTCTGTACTTAAGATCTGGACAGCCAGACATGCTGGCTTATGCCTCCAATGCCAGCACTTAGTGACTAGAGACAGAAGGATCACCCAGAAGTTCAAGGGCAACCTAGCCTACAGAGTGTAGTGTTTCATAGCCAGACAGACAGCTCGGAGGTAAAGGTGCTTGTCACCAAGCTTGACAACTCAAGTTTGATCCCAAGAACCCACATAGTAGAAAAAAAGACC
Source organism: Peromyscus eremicus (assembly GCF_949786415.1). Taxonomy (NCBI): domain Eukaryota; kingdom Metazoa; phylum Chordata; class Mammalia; order Rodentia; family Cricetidae; genus Peromyscus; species Peromyscus eremicus. The sequence goes on along the minus strand of NC_081437.1, from coordinate 31,142,629 downwards.
CAACTTCCTTGAGAGCACGCACGCACGCGCACACACACACACACACACACACACACACACACACACACAAATAAATGTAATGGAAAACTAAAACAAATGACTGGGCTATATGATTTAATGCACAATTTTAGAACTACTATAGAGATAACGTCTCAAAAGCATGGTGAGCACAGACATCGCTCAGAAGGGAATATACAGAGGCTTCAGATTTGGACTGTGAGGGGGATTGAGATGCGGCTACTGTCAAGGCATATGAACACATCACTGGCCCCTCCCGTAGGACTAGGCTCATTCGGAAAGCAATGGGAGGGTAGCCACTTCTTCAGTGCGCAAGGCCCAACACCATGACGAGGATGTGCTGGTGTCAGGGGACAGTCTAGTGGTCTCCTCCTCTCCCAGCAGCTCCCTGCTGCTCTGAGATAAGGGCCATGGTCCCTTCCCACTGGGTCTTGGCAGCACAGCCCAGAACACAATCTGTCGGGCAGAAGGCTGTGGTTATTAATGAAAGCCTTTCCTCTGCCGCCTCCCAGAACCAAGCAAGGCTCTGACAATGCCAAGGAAGAAGGCCCGTTTCCTTTCACAGAAGCTGTGCCTCAGGAATGCATAGAATGGTTGGATGCACAGGGAAATGAAAACAAGGTGCAGCTTGCGGCAAAGTGGGTGGCTGCTTGAGCCGGTCCCAGAGGAAAGGTCACCAGCTATTAATCAATGCACACGTCTGTTCGGTGGCTGAGCCAAAAACTGGGTGGAAATCTCCTTCGCTCAACAGTTGATGCTTCGCCTGGGCTGTGGGATCCTCAAGTGACTCTCCTCTGCCCAGCCGTATATCAAATACTCTTATTTGAAGGATGTAAGCATTATTTACATCTATGTCCCTGTCTTGGTTTCATTTATATTGTTACAAACACCCTATCAAAAAACAGCTTAGGGAAGAGGGGGGTTGTTTGACATATAAATCCAGGTTACAGTCCATTATTTCAGGGAAGTCAGGGTACAACATAAAGTTTCACAGCCACAGTCAAGAGCAGATTGAGTAGAAACATGTGTATCCTTGCTAACTTGTTTTCTTCCAGCTAACTTTCTCCTCTCATACTGTTCAAAAGCCCAGGCCTAGGGAATGGTACCACACAACAGGCTGGGTCTTCTCATATCACTTAACAATCAAAATGATACACACACACACACACACACACACACACACACACACACACACACACGCATATGCCACCCTGTTCTAGAAAATTCCTCATTGAGATTTTCTTCCCAGGTGATTATAGGTTTTGGCAAGATGGCAATTAAAACTAACCAGAACATTCACTGGGACAGAAACCCTGGCAGAAGCCACGTCAGGGAGGAAGGTTATATTTTTGGCTCACAGCTCAGAGAGAGTGTGTCTAGTCCACCATGGTAAGAAAGGCATGATGGCAGGAGTCCCTGGAATGACTTGTCACATATGAGCAGATCAGGAAGCAGTTTGGGCCAGAACCATATCACCTTCAACACTTGTTTCCAGCAGCCCATTTCTGCTGACTAGGCCATAGTTGCTAAGATTCCACCACCTCACAAAACAGTGTGTCAGAGTAAGTGCTCAAAGGCATTGGCCTGTGGGGGACGTTTTGTGTTTGAACCATGATGCAGAGTCAGCAGAGGCACCTTAGAATTTCCCTGCCTCCTAGATTTGTGTATTTCTTTTCATGCAAACCAGGAGAGGCCATCTAGAGTGATTCCTGGATGTCGCTTCTCTTCAACAAAGTTTTGAAGCATCCAAGTCTCCATATTCTAGATCAGCCTGGTTGCTGGGCCTGTGGTGGAGTTGGTAACAGGTATTGTGGCTGAATACCTGCTTCTTCTTAAAAGGTGCTGTTGGAAGGAACTGAATGTGCCATTTCATTGACCCATAACAGCCCCATGAGGAGATACCATCATTTCCACTTGAGAAAGGAAGGATCTCAGGCTCCATGGACTGAATTAACTCTTCAAAATACACCTGTTTATATTTATCAGAAGCTAACCTGAGCCTGACTCTAGCACATACTTCTCACCGCCTCCTCCCGCCATACTCAGTCCAACTGACTGTAAAGGACACGTTGAACCCTGGTAGGAAGGAAGAGAAACCAATAGAAAGGTGGTAAAAATGGAGAAGAAACATTTCCACATTTGATCTTAGCCGAAAGGCTGAGAAGTGACGAGAAGAAACATTTCCAAAGTTATGGACAAACACTGAGGTACCAAGTATGGCTTTGGACTAAGTTATGCTTTTCTCAGCTCATTGAGAAGCATTTGCTGTGTCTTAAACACATCAGAAGAAGATGATACGGAAGTGGCTGATCTGTAATTCAGGCCCTTTGAAGAGATGTTAGGAGTTCTTTTGAGAACCAGGAAGTCTACTGGCCGCTCCCAGCTTGGAGTCAGGGGTAGGCCATCCTTCCAAAGTCCCAGAGCCCCTGCAGGTTCTCAGGCTGTATCCTATGCAGGGACAGCTCAGACAGGAAGTTGGTAGAGAATGGGTAAGGCCGTCCTTGTCGGGAAGGATTCTCTTCATACCCTGAACTCTTGCAGACTCTTTCCAATTCTGTAGGGGCCTGCCATCTGCCTCAGCGTCCCCCCACCCACCCTGAATCATAAGCATGGGCACAGCAGCCATGTACAAGCCTCTTGCTGAGGGCACCACTGGGCTCTGTTAGTAACTCCCTGTGTTCTCTGGCATAAGTGCCCTGACCTCCCCAGGTCTCCTGCTGGAAAACAAAGCAGGTGGATGATTGATCCCTGGGGCCCATGTCTGCTTTCACCTTCATGTATTCATTACACTTTCCTGAACACACAGACCTCTTGTCGCTTGCCCTAACAGCACCACGGCCACTGCCATCAAAGTATTTTTTTCCTCATTTATTATAGATCAAATAATGTACTTTTGCTTTTTATCTTGAATCCCTGAGGATGGAGCCTGAGCCCCACTGCCTATTTCAAGCTTGTGGGCCAGAACCTCAGCTGTAATCCCACGAGGTTCAGGTTTGAGGCGATGGCATCGGAGAATACTGTGAGAAAGGACTTCTCTTCCCTGAAGCTGCTTTGGTTCCCAGACAGCATTGAGATGCCAGCCTGCCATCAACACCCCAACTGTCCCCTGAGACATACTCCTGGGGCCTTGTGAGTACTTGGCTCTTGGAGGAAGGGGGAAAAAAATGAAGCAGAAATTATCCAGCTCTCAAGTCATTGCCTTTATTCAAAAGGAAAACACTATTCAATGTTCTGGGCAACTATAATCCTTAGTTTTCGAGGTTAACAGGCTTTAGAAACTAGTAATCCAGAATAGTTTGTTTACAGGCTCCTAGGGGAATGGGGAAGGGGGTGGGAAGGGTGCATTTGAACCTCTTTTTACAGAGATAAACATGCTTGCCTACTACAGCCTTTGAGCCTTTGGCTTAGGGACAGCATACTGCAAGGGTCAGGGGTGGGTCACCAGCTGGCTCAGTCTCCCAGGCTTCTCAGCACAGTTCAGCCACCAGCTGCCTCTGTGATCTTAGAGTCCTGTCACTTTCCTGAGTGTCAAATCCTCTAGCCGAAAACCAGAAGACTTGGACTGGAAGAGCCCAGAGGCCGCTCTCCCAGGCTCCAGTCTTCCCTACGCAGATGGTTTCTGAATTCTTTGTGCCAGTCCCCACTGCAAGAATCCAGAACCATATCAGAGATACCAGGAAGGAGAGTGAGGATTCAGCGGGAAGCTCTATGCTGCCCTGGGATGCTCTCATCCCTTCATGGCATGCAGTGGCACACCACAGTTAACTAATCATTGTACTCATCTGGCTTGTAAGTTGCAAGCTTCCCTCTAAGGAGAAAGAGTCCCCCAAAGGTAGCCAGGGTGATTCATGTGTTCCAGCAGGTTTAGAGGAGTTTTCACCTGGGAATTAGTCACAGATAAAGTTGAACAACTTACAGGATTTTATTTCTTAGTCTGTTCCCTGGTACTACAGTTTTCTGCTATGAACATCATTTCATCGTTCTTTGTATTTAAGATGGATGAATGTCTTGTGAGCCCTTCAAGGCTAGAACTGAGTTTTCCACTTATATCCCACCATACCCAAGGCAGATTCTCCCCTACACACACACACACACACACACACACACACACACACACACACACACACACACACAGAATTTGCTTAGGAATTCCTGCCAAACTGAGTTGCTCTGAAGGTCCCTGTCTGCTCCTCTTTATAATGCCTCTCATCATCATAGCCAGGAAACTGATATTAAACACAAGACTGGAGAACCAAAAGCCACACATGGTGTGTCACGGCAGAGGCAGGAATGAACAGAACCTTGCAGGAGTAGTAAGGTTTAGTCAGGTGCCAAAGGAGCAAAAGGTCATGCCAGCAAGCAACTGATGCGTGAACAAGACCAGCTTCTTCTGGTTATCTCTGTGTACAGACAAGAAGCCAAGGGCTGGAGCTAAGAGCTAATTTGTCGGGCACTGACCTGGTAATTCCACACTAGAACCCGCCTGGCTCCCGTCCAAGCCATCTTCCACCCTAGTGAGTGTTGCGTGCATTCCAGAGGTTTGAAGCCTGTGCCCCAAAGTCCTTTCTTCTGCTGGGCTGGGCTGCTGTCCAAGCCTATTTCCCATTGTACTTATGCCGCTGTGTGTCGGCACATGTGGCTCCTCCATCTCAGCCACCCCGTCTATAGATGATCCTATTAAGATTCAACAAGGCCAATTGCCAGATTACCTGGGAGGAGCTACCTGTATGGCTATTGGAACTCAGCGGGCCCTGGAACATACTGGGAAGCATGTAACACACATACACACACACACACACACACACACACACACACACACACACACACACGAAATTACCCTGAAGGGACTGTGGAGAAAAGATGTACATAGGTGCTTCCTGGGTATGGGAAAAGGCTTTCTTTCCTAAAGGAGCTTCCTAGCTGTCCCCAATGACCTATTCTGTTTATTCTGCTCTGGAACCTGCTACTGGATAGGTAGGCTGTGGATAGGACATAAACAACCCTTGTGGCAGGACCACCAATGATAGTTGAAGCCTCCAGGCAGGAGAAAATAGTGGCCTATATCACTAAGCAAAGGGGTATGAGATGTCTATGATCAGACCTTACCAAACTTTTCCTTGCTAGCTAGTGGCACTAGGGCAAATCATTTACTCTCTCTGATGTGCAAAGTACTAGCAAGAAAAAGGAAGATAAGGTGATCTCCTTTTGATAACATTGTTACATGGTGAATGCTGTTACACAAAAGCCTTCTGTACAGTATGATAGTATACAAGTCCCCCATCTATCAGAGTACCATTGCAATGAAGTGATTCAGGCTTTCTGTTCAAGGGCTCCATCCTCTCTGAGATCTTGTGCCCACTGAGGACCTCAACGTGGTCCTTTTGCACTTGGTCCTGAGTTTCTCTCTTCTGCATCTCAGGCACCAAGGAGTTCATTTGGTCGTGGGCGGGTCTGGGTTTTCCCTTATTGACTGGAACACCAGCTTAAAAGTAAAACAGGTTTCTGTCCCCTCCCTTCTTGGGTAACAAAAATGCTCAAGTGCTGACGGATTCTCAGGTAAAAATACAGAATGGACATGTGCCGACACAAGCCGGTCTGAAGTCTGTGATTCATACTTTCAGAGTTAGAAAAATGTGCGCAGCCAATCAGACAGCGGTGGAGCTAGGGGAGCCCCAAAGATCGCTTGACCCAACTTGTTCTCTTTCTAAGTGGAAAGAGTGAGTGAGAGGGAAGGTGAATCCTCCCAAGATCACAGAGTAAGTTGGAGACACTGTATGTCATGGGAACTCTGCTAGGGAATATTCTAAGGCTTGTTGTCATTTTTTTCTTTTTCTGCCATTCTGGTTCTATAACAAGAAAGAGTACTTGGCTCATATCACTATAGGCCAGAATGAAAAGTCCATGAGTTGGAAGCATTAAGTCATGCACACCCATTCATTTAAAAAACCTTGCTACACACCATCTTTCTATCGGCCCCCAGGGATACTGAGGTAAAAGATGACTCTGCCATTAAGGCATGCAGAAATAGCAGATGAGAACAAACAGGTAACCCATCTTTAGCAGGGCAGGCTAATTTCCACTGAGTTAAGCAAAGCATTTCTGCCACCTGTGGGCTGTATCTCAGACTTATGAGTTCATCAACTCTCTTCAAATCGAGATGAGACTGACTTCTCTGGGAAAATGCAGATCAGATATGTGAGTCTGCCTTACTACTGATTCCCTCAAAATGTGTTTGTGGAACATCTAATAGGAATTACCAAGAATGCAAACACAGTCATCCTTCACCTCTGTCTCTGTCTCTGTCTCTGTCTCTGACTCTGTCTCTCTCTCTCTCTCTCTCTCTCTCTCTCTCTCTCTCTCTCTCTCTCCCTCCCTCCCTCCCTCCCTTTCTCCCCCCTCCCAAAAAACAAACAAACAAAAAGAAACAAAAAAAGAAAAAGAAAATCCAGTAGGAAAATAAGGATCATGGAAGCTATACCAAGAGAAAGGGGAACCTGGGATGGAGGGCAACTCCACCACGAAGGTCTTACAGAAGAGGTGAGATGTGAGCTGAGGTTACTTAAACGAAAAGAAAGGAATTGGCTAAAATGACAAAGGGGGACAACATTCTAGGGAACCTGGAAGTCTGCAACGTACAAGCTCTGAAACCTGTAACCGCTCATTATTGTTACCCTACGGCATGAAACAACAGACCAGAAGGCGTGAAACAACAGACCAGAAGAAAGTGAGGCTACTTGGCAAGAGGCAGAGCATATGCTGTGCTCAGGAAATGGGGCTGTGGGCTGGGGACACGAGGGGGGGGGACGTGCTGAGGTTTGAGGTTAATGGCTCAAAGTTTTATTCAAGCAACTATGCACTGTGGGAAGTTAGGATAGAACCTGGGGAGGGAGGAGGGAGGAGAGCCTGATGAGGCCTGGGTTGGGAGTTGGGGGGACAGGGACAGTGGCACAGTGACTAGAGCAGGCCATAACAGGACTTTGTGCATGATCCACCCACTCTGGGCACACCTGGGCAATAACGTTGACCGTGACTGTAACCAAAAGGCATGAAGTTATGCACTTGGTTCTCCAGAATTATGACTCACGGTCCTGACAATGCCCCTTGTATGTGAAAGAGGTATTCATCCCCTCCCAGCCAGTGAGAACAGCTTAAGGCATCGCAAATGATCCATGGAGAATCCATTTTCTCTTAACCTGATACACTGCTGAGTTTCTACAGGTATTTGGGGTGTGGTTTCTCATAACTTTTAACCTATTTCTCATGATTAATTAATACATATCTGCCAAGTGTGATTTCGGTAAATCTTTCTCTAACAGGCCAGCCAATCCAGCAACACGACCCATCTCTCTTTTTTCCCTTCTTTAAAGTGATTCAGATCTCTCTGACTCTCTTACTTCTGCTCCTCCTCTTCCATTCCAGAGACACTTCCATCCCCTTGCGTATCTCTGCTGATGCACTCTAGTCTCATAAATCCAGATTCATACTCCAGCTCTGCATTTCCTTGGTTGTGTGATCCTGTAGAAATTACCACAGTGTTCTGAGTCTTGGGGAGATGTCCTGGTCCTTGTTGAAGTATGTGAATTGCTCCATCTAGGCCAGTGATTCTCAGCCTTCCTAATGCTGTGACCCTTTAATACAGTTCCTCACGTTGTGGTGACTCCCCCCAATCATAAAATTATTTTCATTGCTACTTCATAACTGTAATTTTGCTACTGTTATGAGTCATAATGTAAATATCTGTGTTTTATGATGGTCTTAGGCAACTCCTGTGAAAGGGTCATTCAGCCCCCAAGGAGGTTGTGACCCACAGGTTGATTTAGGGCCTTCTCCAAGCCAACATTATATATTCAGTAGTTACTATTGTGAGATTGGATTCTAATCAATAATGAAGGTTGATATCTTTCTAAAAAAAAAAAAAAAGAAAAGAACAAAGTAATAGTCTGAGAGTTTTGGCAGTCCATCTTTTGATTCTGAGGCTAACGGTAAATTACAGTTTTCTTACCTAGATTAATTAAATCTCACACCTGAGTACCCACTTGATTTCCACATCCAGCTGTGGAATGCCACAGTAACTTATAATTAAGAGACAGTTGCTAATAAAAGACTTAGAAGGGAAATTCAAAGCAACACTAAATAGAAAGGCTCGCTGATAAGGGGCAGGGTTGCTGATCCCAGAGCCCCTTTGTCAAACAGAGGAGCTTGGAAAATAACTGGCCCTCCGAAAGTGTCCTCTGAATGGCTCTATGCTGCTGGGATGACGCCAAGGTGGAAACTTTCCTGGAAGTAAGGCAGCCTGGTTTGGTTTCATTACAGTGGAAGACCTGTTCAATGTCAGGGCAGGTTACTGATGAAGGGTGCAGGATCTGCTTTTGGAGCAGATTAAAATAATTACAATAGTAAAGTATGAGATGACATTGTCCCCTCAGGGCTGTTGCAAGTACAGACCTGCTTAGAGCACATGGAATAACTGGTCCACTTGAATACATTCTTTCAAACCTAAATCACCCTGCTAGCTAGATCTTAAACATCTTCTGGTACTTATCTCTTTCTGATGTGTCCTCAGACTTTCATGAATTTTTTCTTCAGCCACTCTCTGGCCGATTGGCCACAGTTTAATTATCTTATTATAATAAAACAACAACATTAAAGATATTGAGAGCTGTTGGTTTCAAAAGGCCATGGGAGTATACAGCAGGTGACAACTAGTGTTCAGAAGGTCAACCTATCAGAACCAAGGGTTCTGTTAGAGAAAACCATCATCCGAGGCATTATGGAATTGCTGCCTTTTGAACGAATTGGGTATTTCTTGTTGTATACTCCCATGGTCTTTGGCTACCAGCAGCTCTCAATATAAAAGGATTTAAAATATTAATTATCCAGTAAAAATACAACTATTTTAGTTTTAAGTTATTCTTTTTATTTGCTTCTTAATTAGCCATCACAGTAAATCTGGATTCTGTTACATCTGTTAATTTATTTTAAGAAGAATTGAAAGAGGATGGTAATTAATATTTCTGTATCTAACACACGTAGTTAACTACAAATCAAGGTGACAAGCTGAAGGTTCTGGACCTGTCATATCCTCCTACTCTCCACTCTGCTCTTGACCATACAAACTTGCAGTTCATGTTGGAGACATGGCTTCAGACACTGGCATTTGAACTTCGAAAGATTAAAAATGACAGGATGAAATCTAGTCGATGAAAATTCACTAACCAATTTGTAAGAAAAGAGTAACCAAAGAGTAAGAATTACTGTGATAGTCAAAATGAGCTGTTTTCATTAGAGAAAAAAAAAACAAAAACAAAAAAAAACCCAGGACTTGGGAACTAGACCAACCGAGGCACTACGATAGATGATCAGGTTTTCCAAATCGATTTTCAAACTTTTATTATAAAGTCCTTCCACGGTTCTTGTCCATCTCTCTCCCAATATCTCTGCAAGTTAAATGTAGAATTAGATGCTTAGCTGTCAAGCACTAGTAACTGAACCGTAACTCACGGCAGTAACCCACAAGCTTCCATATACCTGACTCGAACATCATGGACGACGGTTGCCTGGTTTCCACGGGAAAGTCAATACCTCGTGACAGGTGACATGATGATGGGAAGGATGAGCTGCCCAGACCTCAGGCTTATCCAAAGGGGTTTTCCTGTCCCTGTCTATACTCGAACACCAAGTGGAAGGAGGCAGACCTGGGGAGTCTGTGATCTAATGGGCAGAAGTGAGTTCTGGCCACTGCGGTGACCTGCATTGATGTGGTTTGTGGTTCTCCGCAGGCACAATGGGGAAACAGAATAGCAAACTGGCCCCCGAAGTCATGGAGGACCTGGTGAAGAGCACCGAGTTCAACGAGCATGAGCTCAAGCAGTGGTACAAGGGGTTCCTGAAGGACTGTCCGAGCGGGAGGCTGAACCTTGAGGAGTTCCAGCAGCTGTACGTGAAGGTACACAATTCCAATGGCTTCTCCTTCCAAACAAGATCTAGCTGGTTAACTTCAACTGTGGAGGCTTTCCATTCTAACCTTTACGCCGCTGTTTTGATGCAGAGGGGTGTGTGTGTGTGTGTGTGTGTGTGTGTGTGTGTGTGTGTGTGTGTCTATGCATGTGTGGGGGGGGGGGTTTCTACAGATAAGTGAGGCAAGTTCTGAACAAGAAAAAATAGTTGTTAAAACACTGAATATAGTTTTAGATGGTGATAGCCCCTGCTGCAAGTGCCATAAAAACCCCCGAGATAGTGTCTGCTGGTGATCATACATGCATAGACAAATATGTAGATGTACACGTATTTTTTCCTTAAAGAGAATGTACCTGTGAGCAATTTTTCACCATGAAAGGTTCTAGCTGCAGGTAAGGATTCAAAGTCCCAACACAGCTCATTGAGAAGAAGGTATTACATGTATCGAATCATCAATGTTTACCCATGGACTAAATACTTTCTACTGCTTAGACGCTAATCTTTCCATGGATATCGGCTATCATCAAAGTACAGTTTCTGCTGCAGGGGTGTTGCTTGGGTTTGCTTGAGTTTGTGAATCACAGTGCCCCTGGCATAATCTAGGGCATTCCATCTTGTGGACAGACACTTACATAATGTTACACTGGCGGGAGAGATGCGGGGTTTTTTTTAACCTTTTCTGACTGAAATACCAAGTAGAAAATGTCGCTTTTTATTATTTTATTATAACAAATGTCAGTGTGAGCTATGTGAACTATCCAGGTGTGTATCCATGCGTGGGAGGTTTATGTAGCGCTTCGAGCACCTTTATCTCTGGGGCTGAGCATTTATCACCCACCACCTCTGAGCCAGCACCTCCACTCTTACAAGTGCTCAAGAAGGGGCATGTTCATAGCTGCTCTGTTCACAATGATGAGACTGGGAAGCAACCCAAATGCCCATCCTCGGGAACATGGAAAATGGAGCTACGGCATGTTTACCATTGAGACGGTTGAACTCCAGCAATGCTAAAAACACACGTACAAATGTAAGGTCAGAGATCCTAAATTAAACAGGAATAAGATTTCTTTGTAGGACAACACGTTAAGTACAATGAGGTGATAGGAAAAAGGGAAATGAAGGAGTGGGGAAGGAAGAGAGGAAGAAGCAAGAGAAGAGGCAGGGCTATGGCTGTGTGGTAAGGTACAGATTGTATTAAAGTCTCAGCATGCTTCAGGATGGTGAGTTTGTGGCTGCGTATTGGATTAAAAGCTGACCAGCCAGCTAACTAAACTAACAGTCAGATATTACGTGGACTACTGGTGATTGCCAGGCACCCCAAGTGAAGACTGATCAATTCTTTTCATGTAAACCGTAAGGGTATATTAAATATCATATCATCAAGTGTGTGCAGAAAGGAACATATGTTGTGCAATGCACACATATGTGGTAGAAGATCACAATGGGAGGTCTATGAGATGACTCGGATAGTGAAGGCACTTGCCACCAAGCTCAGATACCTGGGTGTGATCCCCAAACACCTCATAATAGAATGTTGGAAAGAGAAGCAAGTCCCACAAACTATCCTCTTACCTCTACACATGTGCTGTGGCATACACACACACACACACACACACACACACACACACACACACACACACACGAGTTATGATTACTCTTTCCATTGCTATGATAAAAGCTCTGACTAAAGACTTTATTTGGCTTACACATCCAAGTCACCATGTATTACTGAGGGGAGCCAGGGCAGGAGCTGAAACAGAAACCACAGAGAAACACTGTTCCAGGCTTGCTCCTTCTGGCTCATGCTTGCCCAGCTTTCTAGAACCTAGAACTACTGGTCAGGAGTGGGACCATCCACAGTGAGCTGGGCCTTCCTATATCAGTGAACGATCAAGATAGATCCCCACAGATATTGCCACAGGCCAATCTGAGCTGGGAAATCCCTCAATTATGATTCCCTCTCCCCAGGTGACTCTTGGTTGTATCAAGTTGACAATAAAAACCGGGACATAAAACACACATATGTATATAGACATATAGATGTATGTATATATACATGCATGTCTGTATATGAGTATATATTATATATAATGCATACATTTTATGGATATATACACACATGAACAAATTTAAGATCACTCTGGCATTCTTAAGAAGATCTGAATAACTAATTGTTAGCATTTTGTGTAGGAATTCTGAGCAGAAGTAGAACAGATATGCGTCCACCCCCACCCCACCTGAGCTTTTTTTTTTTCCGAGCTCAGGACCTCTTATCTGCTACGCTGTAATCCCTCTAAATTGGTGTGTTGGCATCTTATCCCTTAGTATATATGAATGTACCTGTGTTCAGGTGTAGGGTCCTTAAAGAGCATCTTGAAGCAAAGTCAATAGAGTGGGTCCCCACCCACTGTAAATTCTATCCTTATAGAAACCAAAAAAAAAAAAAAACCCTCTGGACACAGGACATACAGAGAGAAGACCATGAAAAACCCATCTAGAGGTCACAGAGACCTCCCTCAGAAGAAATCAACCCTGTCAATGCCTTGTCTAGGATTTGCAGCCTCCAGAACCGTATATCATGGCGTATCTCTCTCTTACGTAATCCATCCGGTATCTGGTACTTCATCTTGGTGGCCCTAGAAAATCAGTATAGTGTGGGTTCCTTTGTTATCAACACATGTAAACTCTGAGCCTTCTCCAACTGATGGAAGGGTCCCCTGTTAGAAGTGCCTGGTTTCCTGTGTGCCCAGGAATTTCTGTGTCTCTGGTCACAGATGTCCTAGCAGAGGCTGCATTATCCTCCCTGCCCCCAGCACTGCTGTGGCTAGGCTGACAAGAACTGTATTTTGCCAACAAGAAGCAAGCACCTGATCTTCTACCCTTAAGAACTTCCACTTTCCAGCAGTCGTTTTGATTGCCAAACCAAGATCACAAGATTAAGACGGTTTGCCATTTTAATCCATTTTCAGAGAAGCCGCTGCAATCTTCAAAAATACTCAAACTCTGGAGATGAACAAGCAACCACCTGAGGGAGGAAGTGCCCTCTCCCAGGGTCTTCCTCCTGGGTGGATTAAGGTATTCCTAGCTTGCTTTGCCAGTGTGATATCAAAACCAAGCACAAGCCTAGGAGAGTATGGAGAGCAGATGAAGTCCTGAGTGAGTACACAATGTTGGCGTGAACAGTCATGTCAAGGACCCTACTGACTCAGCCATGGGAATGGCAAGGCCTTACTCTGGTCTGAATGTATATATTAACAATATTTGAGAGTATCAATCACAGTTCCTCTTCCTGGATGACTGTGGCCTCAGAGTGCTCCCCTACAGAGATAAGACCCACTACTAATATTATCCCACCAGCCTCCTCCTTCAGCTGTCTATAACATCTGTGTATAATAAATGTTCCAAGTTTTCACGCTGCGGCTGGTGCATCTCCATCAGAACACACGGCCCACCTGATCCCAGCTTTTCTACATGTATCTATCATTTCTCCATTCACCCACCTCCCCAGTCAGGTCAATCCCAAAACCACGACGGCCACAGCAGCGGAGTCCTGCAAAGAGCCGTAAATAGACGTTAATGCATATTGGAAATTTGACTTTCAAGATTATTGTTCTCAGGAGTTGTTTTGGTTGTCTCTGGGTGAGTTACACAAGCCGTCACAGGGTTAGTTAAAATATTCTTGGCATTTAGAGACTAACAGATGTGCAATTCAATCTCAGCTGGGCTACATTTGCCAATTCTCCGCCTCTCCGGATCTGTTTCCTTATTTATAGGTGAAAATAATAAGTCTTGTCTTGCCACCTCACTTGGTGGAGTCCCAAAGAAAAAGGAAATGAAATTGATTTACAGCCCATAATAGGCTATGTTTGCATCATGAGTGATCTACTCCTGTATTCTCAGAGAACTGAGACTAGAGTGGGTTTTATTTCATGTGCCAAGTTTGATGGCAGAACAGGAAGATACACAGAGGCAGACCCAGGGCTCTATGAAGGTTCAGCAGAAAATCAAGCTTTAGTCATATCATGACACCCACTATGCGTTCCAGAATTGGGGAGCAGGCTCTTAGGATATATAGCCTAAGGCTGTGCCATCTCCACTTCCATCATGGATTCTCACACACTGAGCACTGGGTCCCCCCAAGAACAAAGCCTCCCCTGGATGCCAAAGGCTAAAGGGGATGGGGATTGGCCTTCAAGGCATTTTTAGTGTGTATATGTGTGTGTGTGTGTGTGGTGTGTGTGTGTGATGTTCACGTATGGAGTCATTTCTTCACCCCTTTATGTGGGTTCAGGGGATCAAACTCACGTCTTCAGACTTGCATGGCAAGCACCATTACTTACCAAGCCATCTCAGAGGCCACAGGGCATTTTTTTAAACCTGTCGCCCACCAACCACTCAGTATCCCGATTCTTATACCACCCCCTCCAGAAAAGAGATGTTCATTTCCCAGAGACACCCACGAAGCTAGATAGATGTTGTTTGGCTAGACTCTAGCCCAAGTGACCCGAGCCTCAGCTTAGTTCACTGTACCAAGTTTTCTTCTCAAAAGAGTGGTAGATGTTGGTGAGGCAAAGGATGGCAGCACCTAGAGTCCAGCTTGATCATCACCTACCTGTTCGATGGTTTGAATTTTAAATAAAGATTATTCACATGTAACAGAAGAGTTCCTGCCAAATCATCCCATGCCCCTCCAAGTGGCCATTTCCCGAAGAGCGTCTGTAATTTGGTGTTAGAAAACATCCTGGCAGCTCCTCCATCTAGGAGCAGTTAGTTTCACTGCCTGGCTCATTTACTCATTCGTGGACTGTTTTCTGTGTGCTTTCTGCGGAGCAGATACCATGTAGGCATGCATTATCTGCAGGAAGCTCCAAGCCTGGGAGAGCTGGAAAGTTGACTTATTTTCACTTTGCAAAACCATCTTAATTTGGAGGAAAAGATACCAGTGGGGTTCAGCAAAACTTCTCTAGGCAAGATATATCCAACCTGTAGCCCATGGGCTGCATGAATCCTGGGATATCTATGAATGAATGTGTCTCAATATGTTTGTAGTTGACGACATCAAATTCCAATGTCAAAAGTTTGAACAACCCTCTGGGCTAAAAACATTGGAAAATAAGTCTACTCGTGAAAATTCTGTTGGCAAAATTGCCCTGTGTCAGATAGGCAAACAAAAGTAAATGTTACAGGGCCTGGGAAGAGACCTCAGTGGGTATAAGCATGTGCTGCACAAGTTTGAGGGTCTGATACTAAAACTACAAAATCACATGAAAAGCAACGAGCATTTGAATATGTGCCTGGAACCCTAGCACTGTAGAGCTTCCTGGCTGTCAGCCTGGGTCCAGTTTCAGTGAGAGACCCTGTCTCAAGGGAATCAAGTGGAGAGTAATAGGGTAGGATACCTAACATCCTCCTTTGGTCTCCAAGTATGTGTACCCTGTAGCTGGAGAGTTTTCTCTCCGGGTCCCACCAAGCCCCAGCAGTCTGACAGACCACTTATAAAATAAACACACAGATGCTTATATTATTTAAACTATTTGGCCTAATGGCTCAGGCTTCTAGCTATCTAGTTCTTACATCTTAAATTAATCCATTTCTATTAATCTATACCTTGCCACATGGCTCGTGGCTTACCGGCATCTTCACATGCTGCTTGTCATGGTGGCAGCTGGCAGTGTCTCCCTCTGCCTTCCTGTTCTCTCAGTTCTCCTCTCTGTTAGTCCCATCTATACTTCCTGCCTGGCCACTGGCCAATCAGAGTTTTATATATTGACCAATCAGAGCAACACATTTGACATACAGACCATCCCACAGCACTACCCTTTTAGAAAAAGACACATACACACACCCATATACATCCACCACCCATCCATACACTACATGCCCATACACATATATAAATAATTAAAATTATTAAATTCAGAGTGCCTGAATATTTGGTAATAAATGTATTTAATAAAATAACAAATTATATTTAATAATGTATTCAGAGTCTTTGCTCTTATGCTTTTAAAGTCTATTCTCTGGAATGCAAGGCATTCTTTCTGAAAGTTGTACATAATATATAGTAAGTATAGGATTGTAGGTACAAACCTTTGTTTTATAGAATTGGTCTTGTTTAATTGCTACATAACTTTGTATAAGTGCCTTCATTTTTGGACAAGTGTCACAGCATCA
Organism: Peromyscus eremicus; assembly: GCF_949786415.1. NCBI lineage: Eukaryota > Metazoa > Chordata > Mammalia > Rodentia > Cricetidae > Peromyscus > Peromyscus eremicus. The sequence continues at coordinate 31,126,480 of NC_081437.1, read as the reverse complement.
GAACAAGCCTAAAAGTTGATCTGTATCAATAGCTCTTAAATGTCCGCACTGGTCACTTGGGCTGACTGTCCAGTTGACAGGTGCAGGGGTGTACTCCTCAGGGTTGCTAACCGCCAGGTAGATACAGTGGAAAAAATACACAGGTAACAAATTGAGAACGTTTCTAGATATTAACCAGGGGCTATCCTTGTGTAGACTTCAGGAATTGTATTACCATTAATGAACAGTATATGCATGTATACATACATATATATACATGCACACATATGTATGTATATACATATATACATACATACATATATGTGTTTATATATACATATATATATCGCATTCATTAGATTTACACAATTTGAGTAGCCCAAGAGCTGCAAAAGATGCTTCTACCCATTGATTGACAGGATGTTCTAGGTCCCATTGACACTAGTTACTGACTATCACTAAGACAGAAAAGAAAACCCCTTTTCTAAACTTGACCTTCAAATTAACTTCAATGGCATACAAATAAGAATAGAAGTTTCTGGGTGGAGGACGTGGCTCAACAAGTGATAGCACTCATGAGAAAGCTTGAAGACCTCCATTCAAATCTCCAAAACTTGTGTTTAAAAGCCAATTATGATTGTATGTGTGCCTGTAACCCCAGGAGAGAGTTAGAAGGAGCAGACATGAGATCCTTCCTAGGGCTTGTCCTCCAGCCTAATTCCAGGTTTAATGAGAGACAATGTCTAAAGAGAATAGGGCTGAGAGTAATAAAGCTGAACACATTCATCACCCTCTTCTAGTCTGCTTGGGCACTGCATATGGATGTATATACCACAGAGAGAGAGAGAGAGAGAGAGAGAGAGAGAGAGAGAGAGAGAGAGAGAGGGAGAGAGAGAGAGAGGGAGGGAGGGAGGGAGGGAGGGAGGGAGGGAGGGAGGAAGAAAGAAAGAAAGAAAGAAAGAAAGAAAGAAAGAAAGAAAGAAAGAAAGAAAGAAAGAGAAAGTGTAATTTCTAATCTGTATTTTATTCATTGTGTCTGTGTGCGTGTGTGTGTGTGTGTGTATGTGTGTGTGTGTGTGTGTGTGTGTGTGAGAGAGAGAGAGAGAGAGAGAGAGAGAGAGAGAGAGAGAGAGAGAGAGGTGTGTGTAAATAAACTGTCCCCAATTTATTCAAGACCTAGATTGAGCTGTTTCCTTAAGATCTAGCTCTGTGCTGATACAAATGGGGAAGCAATCAAGACCTTGCTTCTTCAGAAGACATTTTATTAAAAGAAGTAAAAGATGACATTGGGGGGGGGGGTTTATATGTGTGTATGTATGTGTGGGTGGTGTTTGAATGTGTTCATGCGGGTGTGTGCACGTGTGCGTGCCACACAAACGCATGCATGTGGAACCTAAAAGTCAATGTCAGATGTCTTCCTCTGACACTCTCCACCTTATTTGGTCGAGGCAGGGTCTCTCACTGAGCCTGGAGCATTTGAATTCAGAGAGGCTAACTGGAAAATGTGCTCCAGGGGTCCACCTGTGTCTACCCCTGCCAGCACTGGAGTTATGTACATACACTACCATGTCCAGCTCTTATGTATGTGCTGAAGATTCAAACTCAGACCTTCATGCTTACCCAACAGACACTTTCCTGTTTCCAACTAATCCAGCCTTCCAGTCTGAACCACTGTCTTTCAAATCAATTTTGAAAATAGAATGGTGAGCTCAAAAAAAAAAAAAAATAGGGGGATGATCAGTTTTCAAGGAGTGAGATTCCACTTGTTAATCCAAGATAACTGAGAATAGAGCTTATTTTTAAAAATTGTTGGTCAGACGTACACAGAGATGCATTTTATTCCCTTAGAGAAACCGTTGGTTCGTAAGCTGTAACATCATTTCAACTGGGCTGGTAAGGATACTGTAAGTCTCAGTGAGAAGCTTGGGATTCTTTTACATGTGGGATGTTTGCCAGCGTGACTGAGGCTGCATTTCAACTTGAATTAATGTGGAAAGCAAGAATGAGGGTCTTAAATCTCATAAAGAAACAACAATAAGGAGAGAGCCTGGGAAAAACAAGGATTTGTGTGGGGTTCCAATAGCATTTCAGAGAGTAATGAGCTGCCAGTGTGGCTTGAGTTAGAGATAGCTCTCACCCCCAGAGAGGTCCATGTGATAACCTTCTCCTGTCTCAGAGGTGTGAAATCACTTTCTACGGCTTTCCCACCTTGGGATTTGGCTTTCCCATGATAAGGTTGGTGTATTTAGAGGGCCATCGATAGTCCTTCCCACCATCACATCCTAAAGGAATGCTTTTACATGATTCCTCAACTTCTCTGTCTTCAGCATGACGGGAAGAGCATCTGCAAATCCCCCCAAGTTCACTCTTTCCTCCATTTTGCAAATAGGGAGCCAGATGTGTGTGAATGGGACAGGGATATCTGGGGTAGATCCACTACACTAGCTAATATACAAAAGGATATATAAGAGAGTGAAAGTGTGAAGCCAGATAGAGCTGCTCCCTGCTTAGTTACCTGCAGCCCATTGGCCAAGGGCAGCTTATTTTTAGTTGTAAATAGAGCTGGAGAAGGAGAAACAGGCTGATTCTCTTAAGGGATTGTATTTGAACATGCAAACTCATATATCAATCTCTCAGTGTAAGGCAGCTTTGCTTTACTAGATTTTCTGACCCTTTGAAGTTATGGTATTGGTATCCACGGGCATCAGAGACACTGTGGGCCTTTGAATCAATGGATTCACCCACATGAGAACCCATACCCACCCATTGAGCTCCTGATAGAAAGCACTTGATATCACTGGTGCCTCTCTCTCTCTCTCTCTCTCTCTCTCTCTCTCTCTCTCTCTCTCTCTCTCTCTCTCTCTCTCCCTTGTCTCCACTTGAAATAGTTCTTGGCCTTTGACCTTTTTTCTCATTTTTCTCTGAGGGTCACTGTAGAATTTGTGGGAGTCATCTTTTGTCCATGTTGATGTTACTATGACTTGGACCCTGCCCTGGATGCACACAGATCAAACTCAGGCCTATTATAATGGGGACAGAAGGGAAGAAGTCAGCTATAAAATAAGCCTAAATTGTTCATTAGCTCTAACTTATGGGAAATCCTCTTGAGGTCAGTAACACACAGATGCATCAACTGTCATTCATTTTCAGAAAGCCATCACCAATGATAGCGATAGCAAACCCATAACTTCTGGAGAGCACTGGGGCAGGAAAGACATTGGGTCAGGCATCCATAGTTCTCTAAGCTTCTGAGCCCAGAGAAACATACAGCAATCTGTATAAGAAGCTAAAACAGAGGTAGGAAACATATTTACACAAGAAAAGTACCAATTGTCTAGTCTAAGAAGTTTCTAGATAAAGAGTTGGATCCCATTTGATTATACCTTGAAATCTAAGTAGAGTTTGGTGTTTCATTCCTCATAGGCAGGTACAACCTAAAACATCCACAAGGCAGCTTCTTAGTCCATGGGAACTGCTCTAACAAAATACTACTAGCCGAGTAGCCTATGAACAATAAAAGTTGATTTTCATGGTTCTTGAGGCTGGAAAATTGAGAGACTGAGGATTTTCTGATTCATAAAATGGTGCTTCCTCTCTTTGTCTTTATAAGGTAGGAGAAACCAATGTGCTCTGTGTGTGTGTGTGTGTGTGTGTGTGTGTGATGTGAACATGCACATGCCACAGCACATGTGTAGAGGTCAGAGGTCAACTTCAATCTCACTCTATCAGTCCTTGTCCTTTCCTGTATTTGAGATATGGTTTCCTACTGCTTACCACTACAGATACCAGATTGGTTGGGCCTACACACTTCTGGGGATTCTCCTGTATCCATCTCCCATCTCCCATTATGGGCTGGGATTATAGATACATGCTATCACATCCAGTTTTATGTGGGTTCTGGGGATTCAAACTCAAGTACTCATACTTGTACAACACTTTACCTACTGAGCTCTATCCCTAAACCCTCTCTTGGGCATCTTGTGTATGAGTATAAAGCCCATTCACGAGAACCTCATTCCCATGACCCAATCATCACCTATTACCATCACCTGGAAGTTCAGGATTTCAACATAAGACTTAGGGAACATAAACATTAAGCCCATATCAAGTATGAAGACATGGGATTAATGAGGGAAGAAACATGATGGTATTTTAATGGTTGGCTGAAATGTCAGATAACCAAAGAGGTCTTGGGGTAAAAGTAGGGTGGGAAATATAATAACTGTGACTGTGTGGAAGGAGTTTTCAGTCTCCTACTTTGTTCTAGAGATATGGAAAGGAATACAACTCTTAGAAACACAGGTATGAATGAAGCTAATGTTGAAAGTTCAGAGAGAGAAGTTGAGCGTAGCTGAAGAGAGTGGATGGGGAGTGTGGTGGGAGGTGAGAAGAGGGAGGTGATCCTTTGTTTCTTCCCATGTGAATTTCCCTTCCATGTCAGGATTCTAGAATTGCTTAGATCTCTGCTAGACAAACAATTCCTGCAGCACGGATCACTTGATATTATGGCTCCTTCCCTGTCCAATTACACAGGAGGGCAGAGCCCACATTTTACTCATCTCTGATTCTCTAGTGTCCGATAAAAAAGTTAATTAGCTGAGAGGATGAATTGATGAATGAGTAAACGACAGCTTGTAACTTAACAAAAATTCAATTCAAAGACTAAACAGAGGGAAAGAAAACATCTCAAAGCATGCGGTTCAGAGCAGTGAGCTCCGGAGGCTCAGAGTGGTCCTTTCCATATCGAATGCCGGGCAAGAAGACAGGAAAATGTAATGTCCCATTCTCTCAGGCAAGTGGTGAGCTAATTTTCCTATGAATACATTAGGCAATTTCACATCCAGGAGTGTTCTTATATACTATTTTCATTTTCCCAAGATGGAAATGAAAGGATGAAATGTCACACTAAAGATCCTCGATATGAAATGGATGGCTGATGAAAAAGAAACTGCTTATATTTGAGTTGGTAATGAGATTTTCAGGGAAAAATGCAAAAATTGAAAGGATTTTTTTCTTATAGAAGAAAGGCAAAGGAAACCATAGAAGACATAGACGGACTCCCAAAATAGATAGCTTTCCTGCTTTCTGAGTAAATTCCACCACATAGTCAGGGCAGGGCTTATTTTTATCCATGTTCTTTTAAACAATGTGACATGTCTACCAGGAGCCCAATCAATGATGACATCGTGTTGTAGTTAATATGTTGTGGCTTTCACGACTCAGGCCCAGTCAAGTCTCCGGCAGATTCAGAAGCCAGTGCCTGGAGACATCTTTCAAGATGACACAGCTGGGTTGCCAGGGCAACTGGCTGGATGAAGCTTTAGCTGGCTTTGGGAGAGATTACATAAGACCAGACCAACTGGGAAGAGTTAAGTCATGTCCTGGGGGTGAAGCGCACTGGGGCTATTGTCTGTTCAGCTTCCGAGATAAGGACATAGTAGTGACATTGAAAAGGGGATGTCATGGGACACCCACATCCATCTTCTCCATCCAGAAGTCATCAGAGCCAGGTTGACACAGTCTCTCTGTCACAAGACTCTGGTCATGACCACTTTCCTAAGCACTGCTCTTATCATTCATTTTTGAGATTTCAAAGATGTTATTCATTCCCTATTACTCTATATTATGAATACATATTGACATGTGTTTATTATCAAATGGGTTAACAACTCTTAGGAAGGACCCAATCATAACTGAATTTATGGAGGAGATACAAATAATTTGCTGACAGTGTGTAAACAATTTTATAGGTGTGCATTACACACATGCATATATATGCACATTTACATACATATAAATTCAGTTCCTTTATGTGGGTGCCTAACTTAGGACCAACAGAGATTCCTGTGGCTTCGACATGACTAGAGATTTGTTTTTTGTTTGTTTTTTCTCATGGAGAAGCCTAAACTGGTCAGGCAGCTCTGGTCTCCAGTCATTGGGGCCTCCAGCTATTGTTCCCCACTCGTCCACACCCACACATACACACACTCCAACTTGCTCTGGTTCATAGGACCTCAGTGGCTTACTAGTGTCACGGTGTGAATAGGTAGAAGGAAGACCACCAAAGTGGGAAGAAAAGGAAGTTATTTGGTTATTTGAGCTCCCTGGTGGCTGGGTTAGAGGTCCTGATAGACAGGAATAGACCTCCTGTGTGTATGTGTGTGTGTGTGTTGGATTCACCTTGCTCTATTGCACAGGCAGGACATACCTTCCTTGGCTTTGCTGGGGACTGAGGGGAGAGGCAAGCACATAAAGTATAGCACAACACATGGCCAGAAGCTCCCACTTACTGTCCACTCTGCATGCTACAGGAAGTATGGTCTACTCTAAAAATAGGAGAAACTACTATTCTCTAACATGACCAGGACGGTACCCTATCACCTGTGCCCTTTCCTGTCACCTGCTCCTAACCTTGTTCTCTCTTTGGGAGTCCTAAATGGTGTGCTGCCTAGACTGCTGTCTCCTCAATTTGGTGTCTGTATGACTTGAATATCACATATATGGAGGTGTGGCATAGCACTGGGCAAGTGAAGCATGGGATAAGAAGCAAATGCCAATCAATGAGTGATAGGAGCTGAGACACAGGTGCTTGGACATGTACTCTCACTGGTAGTAAGATTTACTGGTAGGCCGGGAGGTGGTGGTCCACACCTTTAATCCCAGCACTCAGGAGGCACAGACAAGTAGATCTCTGTGAATTCAAGGCTAGCCTGATTTACAGAGAGAGTTCCAAAACAGATTTCAAAGCTACACAGAAACTCTGCCTCAAAAAAACAAAAAAAAACAAAAATTACTGATACAAAGTAACTACTGATACAGAGTAACTACTGATATGGAATAACTATTGATACAGAGTAACTAACTACTGATCCAGAATAACTACTGATACAGTGCAACTACTGATACAGAATAACTACAGATACAGAGTAACTACTGATACAGAGTAACTACTAAAACAGAGTAACTACTGATACAGAGTAACTACTAAAACAGTAACTATTGATACAAAGTAACAGTTTGGTCTTTGTATTCCATATATGCATTTATCCCTTCAACCACTTTTATATCCATTCCATCATTAGAAATTGTTGAGCATCTGCTCAAGGAAAGCCCCAAATTAAAAACTGGGGATCCTGAAAATTGTCAACAATTATGACCTCAAAAGCTCATTTAATTTGAAAGAAGCCAAGAACAGAGAAGATAGCTCAATTGTTAACATGCTTGACACTCAAGCATGGGGACCTGACTAAGTTCAACCCCCAGAATCCACATAAGAAAGCTGAGCATTACTATCTGTCTTAATTAGAGTTTCTACTGCTGTGAAGAAAAACCATGACCAAAAAGCAAGATGGGCAGAAAAGGGTTTATTTGGCTTACACTTCCACATTGCTGTTCATCACTGAAATAAGTCAGGACAGGAACTCTAACAGGGCAGGAGCCTGGAGGCAGAGGCCATGGAGGGGTCCCGCTTACTGGCTTGTTTCTCATGGCTTGCTCAGTCTGCTTTCTTCTAGAACCCAGGACCACCAACACAGGGATGGCACCACCCACCATGGGCTGGGCCCTCCCCCAATGAACACTAATCAAGAAAATGCCTTACAGTGGATCTCATGGAGGCATTTCCTCAACTTAGGCTCCTTCCTCTCTGATGACTTTAGCTTGTGTCAAATTGACACACAGAAAAAGCCAGCACATAATCCCTGCATCAATAAATAGCCCTATACCCTTGTGTATACAGACAACACTAAGTAGACTCAGTGAATTATTAAATTTAAAAAGAAGACATAAATTTCTGAAGTTTTAGAGAGGGAATTCTGGAAAATATAGGATGGTATAAAGGTAAAGATGATCAAAATAGGTTGTAGACATATAGAAAATTCTCAAAGAATAAATAAATTTTTTTAGAGTAGGCATGGTGACACAAGCTTTTAATCTCAGCACCATAGAGGCAGAAACAGAAGGGTCCCTGGAATACACTGACCAGCCAGCCTACTCTACTTGGTGAGCTCCAGGCCCATGAAAGACCACACCTTAAAAAAAATAAAGGGGGTACCTCCTGAGGAAGGACATACAAGTTGACATCTAGACTTCACCTGCTCAAGCATGCATCTGTACACTCATAGGAACAGAGAGAAGGGGGAGAGAGAGAGACAGAGAGACAGACAGGCAGACAGACAGACAGACCATGCAGCAAATTGCCATGCGTTGACAATAGTGTGGTGGGTGCAGCTCATGGTGCTGTAAAAATGGATAATGCTCGGACAAGGTTCTGGGAAGGCTCTTAGGGGGGGGAAAAGTCTGTATCTTCAACTTAACACAGTGCAGAGGTAACAAAAAAAAAAAGATTGTGGACTGCAAGAAGAATTTGTGCTCTTTCTTGTTTTTGTTGTTGTTGTGTTTGTTTGTTTGTTTGTTGTTTTCCTTAAGATTTCTTTCTTCCTAGGCCCAGCACACAAAATCATCTTGCAAGGCAAGATCCTAGCTATTTCTCAGGCCCTCTAAAAATACAACTGTAATCTAATGGAAACAAGCACATTGGCAAGACATCCCCTTCCTGCCCATTAGTCAGCCCTTTATCATAACAGCCCTGTGGAGGACAGAGAAGGTGATGTTGGATGGGGATGTGTGAGTGACATGGGGCTGGAAGCATGGAGTGCAGCACCCCACTGCATGTTTCCAAGGAACCACCTCTGAACTCTAGCCAGGCAGAGGCCACGCTTGGTGGCCCTGGACTCTGCTGGCTTTGATCCTGGGGTGCCAGAGTTGGTTTGTCTTCTCAAGGCTGCTGAAAGTTTTGTTCCATAAAGCACTGTAAAATTATTTCAGGACGGCAAAGAGAGATGGGAGACATGGTTCAGCCACTGGGACTGACTCCTGTTCTGAAAAGTACCCATATCTGAGTGATTCACAACCACCTGTAGCTCAAGCTCCAAGAGGTCTGAACACTCCCCTGGGCATCTGTACACACACACACACACACACAAATAAATGAAAAATAAATAAAAAGGAAAATGTTCAAATCTTAGATGGTCTTTTAATTAAAAAAAAAAAAAAAAACCCAGAGCCAGATATCAGCATGAAAGGTGAAAGATCAGAGAAGCAGAACAGCCAGCCACTAGTTCTTACCTCTATGAAATCCTCAGCCTAAAAAGAGTGAGTTCCTGTTTCCTCATGCCTTTTATACCTTTCTCTGCCCTGCTGTCACTTCCTGGGATCAAAAGCTTGTGTGCTTCCCAGTACTAGGATTAAAAGTGGGTGCCACCACTGCCTGGCTCTGTTTCTAGTGTGGCCTCGAACTCACAGAGATCCAGATGGATCTCTGCCTTCAGAGTGATAGGATTAAGGGTGTGTGCCATCACTGCCTGACCTCTATGTCTAATCTAGTGGCTCTTCTGTTCTCTGACCCTCAGATAAGTTTATTAGGGTACACAATATATCACCACAGGAAAAGGAAGAGAAAATCTTTTGAATTCCTACTATGTGTCAAGTAGTCATTCTGAGAAGAACAGGATTCTAGGAGGCAGGAGCAAGAACAACAAAGACTCGCAGCATCCATGAAACACTTACTGTGGCCAAGAGTGACTTGGTACCTATTCTCTAAGTTATTTATTTCATTAAAACATTGGACTCTAGGTAGTGTTATGTTCAGCATTTTGCACAAGAGGCACCTGAAGCATAGAGAGAGAAAGTGACATGTTTGAGGTCACAGGTGAACATCTAAGCTGGGACAAGTTCAGACTAGATTTCCCAGCTCCAACTTAAGCACGTGGCATAAACTCTTAGATCCTTAGTTACTTCACCTAAATGATGGGACTAGCACTCACTACCTCACCCTCAGTCCCCCCTCATCCCCCACCCCCGCTGAGGGTCTCAATTACAGATAGACCTATTAACTGGAGTAGAAATTAGAAACTATAGAAAAGAGAAATCAGCTAAAAAGGCTAGTAATGTTCTTGGAAAACTTACATCCATGAGGCCATGGGGTCAAATTTGGATGGCGGCTACAGGATGGTGTTCAGAAGATGCTTGGGTGGCTGAGTGGGCTCTGAGCTGGACACCGGGGCTCTAGTCTCAGCCCTACAACAGATGCCCATCCAACCTCAGGATAGGCACCGCTCTTCTTTGAGCCTGTTTCCTCCTTATAACAGTGGGTGGGGCTACATAAATGTGAAGGACTTTCTAAGATGATCAGTCTAATGTCTCCTTCACTCTAAACATTCTTCACTCATCACAACTCCCTGATTTCCTCTCCAAGTGGCAGTTGGTGACATATGCATGAAGATGCTTCCTTCATTCGTCACCAAACTGGGCAGCCTGACTGTCTATAGCCCCTTTACCCAGCTTCTCACTGTTCGCCCTCTTGCCCATAAATCAAGTATACACCCCCTCCAATCCCCGGTGACTCATTTATTCATTCAATAAAAATGAGTGACTTCTGCAATGTAAATGGCTATGGGCAGGTCAATTGAGAATTAGACACTAAAGCTAGGGGGGTACATCTGAGAGGCAGAGGCAGGAGGATAAGAAATTTGAGGTAAGCTCCAGTTATATAAATTCAGGAGCAGCTTGGAGTAAACGAAATCCCATCAAAAAGATGGGAAAAGGTGGGAGGAGGTTGAGGAAGGAAGGGGGAGGGAAAGGAGGAGAGAAAAGAAGAAGGGATGAGAGTAGAGATGAGGGAAGAGGAGGGAAGGGGAGGGGAAGGAAGGGAGGGAAAGGGAAAGGAAGGGAAGTGAAGGGGGAAGAAAAATTAGACATCAATATTCAAGCCTGGGGAGGGAGAGAGCTGAGGAGAGGAGAGGAGGGAAGGGGAGAGGAGGGGAAGAGAGGAGAGAAGAGGAGAGGAGAGGAGAGGAGAGGAGAGGAGAGGAGAGGAGAGGAGAGGAGAAGAGAAGAGAAGAGAAGAGAAGAGAAGAGAAGAGAAGAGAAGAGAAAAGAAAAGAAAAGAAAAGAAAAGAAAAGAAAAGAAAAGAAAAGAAAAGAAAAGAAAAGAGAAAACTAAATATTAATCTCACTACCTTCACCACCACCATCCCCAAAAGAAACCACTCCTGAGTTCAGGGGAAGAGGTATAAACACTCAACTCTGAGAGAATGTATTCAGATCACTTGAAAAGAAAAGTCCTACATGGTTGGGACGTGAGGTGGGGGCTGGAAATGTTCTTGGAAAGTAGCTGGTTAGAATGGTGTCCTGGAAGAGTTATACTCCATCTGGGCTCTGGCCTGGAGTGGAATTCCATAGAGAAACCCCATGTGACTGTCACTGAGGGCATGAGATGAGCTGGTAGCCTCTCCCACCGCCACCCCCTAATGATGTCAATGCAGTCCTGGCACCTCTTAGGCAAGGCATTGACAGAAGTCACGCTGTCCTGTTGTCAGACTTCCTGGTTGGAGAAAACATTGGCTTAGCGATGCTCAGCAAATTGCATATTTAAGATGAATCCTGTTGGCAGATCCCCCTGGCCCTTAGCACCAGGAAGTGCCTATGATGGTATAATTATGACTCCATGTGAGCTTGGCCAGTTATCATTTTTCCAAAAGCTTTGGAGGCGCTCTTGCCATTGCCTAGCAGGTGGCAGGAAAACCAGCCCAAGGAGTTCCACGTGACCACGACGGGCCATTATCTCTGATTCTGTGCCTCTCTTTTCCTTCAAACTCAGGCCAGTTCATCCTTGCCTCAGCACTCCACTTTGACCAACCCCAGAGGGAGCATTTATTCCCCTAGGATCAGAGCCAGGGCATGTTTCTCCTTAGCAGGTCACCAGGAAACAGCTGGAGGCTCTCATTTTGCAGAGTGTCTTGCCCAGGGGGATTCAGATATTTGCATTGAACAACATGAAAAAAAAAAAAGATGGTGATGACCGAGCAGCCATGCAAAATGCAAACCCACGTTTGGATCAGATCAAACATAGTTCTCATTTTGAGTGAGGCTCTATCCCTGTTTATAAAATGAAAATAATGTCATGGAGGGTTTAGAACTGAATTAGAGAGATAGCAAAGTGCCTGCACTAAAGAAGTCACCAATAACTCTATTTCCTCCGTTAGTTTTCAATGCAAAGAGAAGTTTTGGTTAGCTCATCATCTGCTTGTAGATCTGTGAATAAATGGCAGCCTGATCATCCCTAAATACAACTCCCATGATATGATCTTACACCCACACACACATACACCACCCCTGTTTCCTGTTGGGCTCTCATATTTAAGAAATGAGCCTCAGCTAGAGAATCTGTAAGGGGTATGTTGTAGCCCCACCCCATCATCCCTACCACCTCCCGGGCCCTCTCTCTATCAAGGTACTTTTCCAAATACCCTGCTATGGACTGGCAGTCAATAGCGATGTGAGCTGATTGGGTGGAGGAAGTATGAACCCAGTTTCTACACAGACAAACATGGTCAACACAGTTCAGTGTAGACCCCGTACTACAGTGACTTGTGTGCGTGGGTCTCAACTCCCCTTTCCCATAGCTCCTGAAAGGGAGCTAACTGAGCACTCTTAGGAAAGTTAACCTGTTCATAGATAGTTTGAGGAGTTTTTTCTCCTTTGTGCTAATGGGGCTCTAGGGTCCCTGCTAGCCAGTGGTAGAGATTCAGAGCTGTGGTGTGGCTCCTGAAGGCCCTGGAAGTGGAACAACCATGAGGCCTTCACTGGACAGGCATCTGGAGTGGGCTCATCACCCATTCTACTAACTCATTCTCCTTGGTATAGACATGCTTCTGCCAAAGACAGGGCCCTCCTTTGACACCAGCTGTCCCTTGGGACTGATCTGAAGTGAAAAGAACATTAAAAGGAGATACCAAACTTTAACAAGATTCCATCCATTGTTCCTTGGAGTCTCCTACCCTTTTGCTGAGTGTATTTCCTGGTTTTTGCCATCCAGGCAGTTCATTTAGAAAGAACTTAAATAGCAAGATTCATCATCCTTCAGTGTACAGGACCCTGCCATGCTGTGCCGCCAAATGCTGGGTGATGAGTGCATGGCATGCACAGCAGTGAGCTGCACAGAGAAGGTAGCAAGTAGGATCAAAGAGGCTGTTGCCACGGCAACCACCATTTATCCTCAGCTTGGCAGGTTGGGCATTCTGGAGTTGAGCATGGCTGAATTATTGCCCCCATTGTGTGGTATTTTTTTTTTTACATTAGATGCCTTTATCTACATATATACATGCATGCAAACACACACACACACACACACACACACACACACACACACACACACACACACTTTTAGCATCTCTTTGACCAAGCAAACGTAAGCAAGGTTCACAGCAACACATTTCAGGCATGTGTTCAAAGCCTTTCTAGATTCAGAGAGTAACTCTGATCCACACAAGGAATATGGGGGTACCGATGAGGAAAGAGTGAGGGGACCAGCTGTCCTCATGGTACCCGGTGACCAGAGAAGGAGTTCAGTAGTCATTCCTGCCTTGCCCAAGGATGTCATCACCTGAGTGTCACTGTCCTCCTGAGGCTGTAACAAGTCATTACGCTCTGAATGACGTAAGACAGCACAATGTTATCCTAATTCTGGGGGCCAGAAGTCCAAAATGATTTCCCTGAGCTAAACTAAGGCTGGCAGCAGAGGTGTGGCCATTCTGATCATCCAGACCTTGGTCCACTTCTGTGACTTTTCTACTTTCCTGACTTCACAGCCCCACCCCACCTCACCCCACGCACCCTGAAAATCTAGCAGCGTAGCTTCATCAAATCTCTGTGTGCTTTTGCTTCCTGGACTCAGCTAAGGACCCCTGATATCATCCCGGCTCCATCTGGACCATCGAGAAATCAGTTTCCCATGTCTGACTCCCTTGTTTACTCTCTCTTGAGTGCCCCTTTCTCAGCATAGAAAGTAGCGGCATCACTGATTGCAGGGATTAAGACATTTACACCTTTGTGGGGAGAGCCTTATTCTGCATATTACACCCAGGTTCTGTGAATGGCATCCCTGGACAACCTACTATTGTAAGAGGAACTACAGTCCTCCTTCCTACACATTGAGTACCTAGTAGGAAATAAGCGCTCTGCAAGGTCTCTGTGCCTATTGTTGATCTGATGTAATCCTTTCTCAAGCGCTATTAGGATGGTATAATTTGCATATGAGGGCATTGACCATGACATGTCAAGTGAATTGGTCCGGTAAGCTTAGTTAAGGGAGGTGGAGGCAGGAGTGACTTTGTATATTTGTAAATGCATTCAACTGTGTCACCCCAAATGCTCCCAGCCCTATAAAGCTACAACAAACCATGAAGAAGAAAAAAAGAAAATAGGTAGGCGTGAGCGCAGTAGGTCAGAAACCTCAAAGAATTCATCTGTACCCAGCCAAATTTATTGGGTAATGAATCTGCAAGTTATATCAGTTTTGGTTGGCTGCAAAAGCACCCAAGCCATCCCCATCACACTTCGCAGGATGGCTAGTGGCAGCTGCAAATTGCTACATTCCAATCTTAGGAACTACCATGAGCTCTCGGATCATCCAGTATACTTCGCACGGGTATGAGGGATGGCTGGAGAGGGAGTTCCAGCTGGCTGCTGAGTTCAAGAAGGCAGAAGCAGAAAGCAGATCCAGAGAGAAGCCAAGAGAGTTACTGTAGGTGGTTAGATAATTTAAAAAAAAAAAAAAAAAAAAAGGCCAGATAACTGCTAGAGGCAAGCAGAGTCCTCTGGTTCAAGGCAGAGTCACTTGAGGCCAAACTGATGGCAATCCAGTGGGCCATGCTGGGGGCCAACTGTGCTGACAATCGGGAGCACCTTGTCTGTCAATCCTATGACACATGTGCCCAATTGGAACAGGTCAGTGGGTACCATGCTGATCCAACATTATGTCTTCTTGTGATCAAGGTTAGTGCAGAATACTCTGTCGGCCCACTGTATTCAGTCAATCACAGGCCTAGTTTTTCTGTACTGCTTCTGATTTGTTCATGGCCCATGTCTTCCAAACCCACTTCAGGAACATCGTGAGTGTTACTGTTGGCTTCAATGGATAAGTCCTTCATCAGTCTGTGCCTCATATTGATGCCGGTGGTTGTCCACTTCCACGAACAGAATGAAAGGTCATTATGCATCCTCATTGGCACCCAAAGTGGAAGAAACTGTTGCTCCATAAAAATGCCATCACCTAGAGCAGGACACAGCCTGAAGGAACAGGATTTTTCCATGCAGTGTGGTGTAACTGAGAACAGGGCACAGCCAGATCTACACAAATGGTGCTGAGTATCCACCACAAACACACTCACTACTGTCTTTCAACCTAATGATTCATGTCCTGGTTAGGGTTTCTATGGTTGTGATGAAACACCATGACCAAAAAGCAACTTGGAAAGTAAAGGGTTTATGTGGCTTACACTTTCACAGCACTGTTCATCACTGAAGGAAGCCAGGACAGGAACTCAAACAGAACAGGAACCTGGAGACAGGAGCTGATGCAGAAACCATGGAGGGGTACAGCTTACTGACTTGCTCCCCATGGCTTGCTCAGTCTGCTTTCTTACAGAACCCAAGACCATCACAATGGGCTGGGCCCTCCCCCATTGATCACTAATTAAGAAAATGCCTTACATTTTTATGGATCATATAAAAGTATTTTCTCAAGTGAGGTTCCCTCCTTTCAGACAACTCTAGCTAGTGTTGAGTTGACATAAAGCTAGCCAGGATAACTTACAAATAGATTTGTAGCCTCAGAAATGAAATATATATATTTTAATCTATATATAACAAATGTCCATCTGTATGTATTTAAAAATAATACAGAGGAACTACTTACAAATTCAAGGGAAAAGTAGAAAGAAACCTCTGGATTAAACTCACCAGGGAAAGATAATTTAAATGGTGCATTGTTTTTAAAGGAGAGCAATTTCAAACCTACCATATTTAAGCGTAATAAAACCTTAAGAGAGTATCTGTGTAATCAAGTACTAATGAGTAGAATAAGCTAGTAGGAAAATTGTAATCGACTCGTGTTATATAATGATGGGTCAGAAGCAATTTGGTCATGTCCAAATTGTTTTGGACAAGGTGAAGAATAACATCTTAAAACAATATCCATGTGTATGCACACACCATGCGCACACACACACACACACACACACACACACACACACACACAAGTCAGCATCTCTCATCTAACCAGGCAATAAAGACAGCAGTGTCTAGGGAAGCTCCTGGTTCTGTTTCAATTCTTCTGGGCACCTGAGAAGACCCAAGAACATTATGACAGGAAATGCTTCTGAATAGTGAACTTCCCCGAGGCCTTGTACCCCACCCCACTTAGTTCTTCTGCATCCTGTTGCTTGGCTCCCTCCTCCTGTCATGGATATCAATCCCAGAGACATCCCAAAGCAGTCAGCCTTCTCCAGGCCTTCTGTCAAGTCTCCACTCTAACACATAGAGATAAAAGTCAATGAATCAGGCCCATCCATGTTTCATGTGTATTAAAATAATCACTCACCACAATCAAGTGAGCTATATTGTCCGGAATCCAAAGACAGTTTAGCACTAGAAAAATTATACTTTCTAATATAATTGTATCGATATATTAAAATAAACAGTTATTTGAATAGGTTCATATAAAAAGCACAGTTATCATCTTAAAAGGAAAAATTAATAACCAAAGGGAAGTCTGTAATTTCAGGAAGGCTTGCTGCCTCAGACCTCCATGGCAATCATTTTCCTTAGACCTAAGCATCTATTAAACCCAGTCTGAGGAAGGGACACTCACAGCCCTTGATTACTTTCATTTAATTTTGTCATGGAAATTCTCCTGGGGCATTATGATAGGAAAATAACACTGGTAATAGAAATTAAGAAGTACATTTTCATGATCAAGAGAACATTCATGAGAAAATTCATGAGAAATAACAGGAAAAAAAAGAGATTGGCCATGATTCATTTTACATGTCTAGAGGTAGTCACTGAAAACATCTAAGACCTTTGTCTCTCCTACATACTATAAATAATCAGAAAACACTAGAGACTGTAATACCTACAACAGGAATAAAATGTCAGGATGAAAGCCTTGAGAAATAAGAGTGGGGTTACATAGAGAAAGCGTTATTGAAGACATAAAGAGGAGCTGAGTACATGGAGAGAAACGATGCTCCTAGAAATCAAAGGTAGATCTTCCAAAGATGTCAACTGTGTTCTAGTTTGAAAGTCAAGTGTCAAGAAAGAACTGTGCCCACCACTTCTGGCTTTCAAGATGGAGGGGAAGAGCCATGAGCCACAAACTGGCAGCAAGCCTCCAGAAGTAAGAAAAAAGCAACAAAATGAATTCTCCTAGAGCCACCAGGAATGTGACGTTGACACATTATGATGGACACCCAAGTGAACATGTCACTCCTCTGACCTTCAGGATCATAAGACTGAAAGGGTGTTGGTTTAAGTCAAATACACTCAACAGTCCTCCAACATATCATGGTTAAATGAGATCGCCTGGGTGAAATGCCCGCTAAGGGGTCCAAGTGACTGTTCTTCCTTATAACTGCACACAGCAACCATATGACAGTAAACTTCTCCACCCTGTATCTTAACCTCTCTGGCAGCAGCTTGATAAGACTCCCCACACCCACAGCTACTCTTAGTTATTGGTTTTTAGTCCTACTTATTCAAAAAAAGATCCCGCTATACCATGATTCAGAGTATGTCTTCTCTTCCCAGCACAGTGTCTGCTAGGAGGAGGCAGGGAGTGGGCGTGGGACCTATCACTGATCCACTTTGCTCCCAGCTCCTTCCTTTACTACTACCAAGCTCTTTCACACACTGGGACTGAACAGATTAAAAGGGCAACCCAAGGATCTCGTCACTGAATGAAACAAGCCAGGAGGGATGGTCTCTTCCATGGCTCTTCTTCCAGTTCTCTCGGCTCCTATGGGCTGGCTATATCTCCCATGGGCTCTACCAATGAAAGACAGGCTTATGCTGGGATAGTACCTCAAAATCTTGGATGCTTCTTGGGAGCTCTGGGCTCACTAATATATTCCCACCCCTAAGCTACTGCATAGGCCACCTTGCAGACCAGCGTGTACAAGCAGAATCTACCAACTGGTCCTTTAGGGCCTAGAAACATGAGAAGATGGCTGAAATGGGGAGCTGCCTCCTCAGCACCCTCCAATGTTCCTTGTCTCTGTATCTTCACCCATTCAGAAGCCACTAAGCAATGGCCATTTAGGAAGCAAAAAGCCTGTTCTCCTTTTGTGTAGGGGGCTGCCATTCTCACGCAGCCACACTTGGGCCCACCGGGGGAATGCTCACCCCATCCCCACTCAACACACCTTGCCTGCTAGAAAATAGAGAGAAGACTTTCTCTATGGGCCAGGAAAAGGATGACTGGATGCAGAACTGAGTGTTCAAGCTGAGCTAGCATTTTTCCATGGATTCCGTCAGCACATGGTTGACCCCAATTGCCAGTGACTCTTTGCAGCTAAAAATGCAAGTGCTTAGCATTTTGTCAACTTTCAGCATTGACCAAAGCTTCAAGACAGAGGATGTGTCTCCCTGTCATCACTGGCTAGAACCCTCACTAGGAGAATCAGAAGAGTCACTGTGATTCCTGTGTTCATCCACAAGATGAAGAATCATGACATCAATGTCAGTTTTACCTCCAACTTGGTCTGACCATTGGCCAGGGCCTCCTGCACAGACCCCAGACAGAGTCGGGCCTGGGAAGATTTTTAGTAGCAATAAGAAACTATTTTATCCAAGATCCCACTGTTCCTGGATCATCCCAGCAGCCCTAGACTTGTTTCAACATCCCAATGGCTTTAGGGCCAGAACACAAATCCAGGCCCTGAGAGTCCAAATGCTCACAAGTGCCACCTGTTCCCACATCACTGCTGGGAGTGAGGGTACACTGGACAGGAGCACCTCAAATCCTCATGATACATTTAGATGAAGACAAGCCTCTAGCTTACTCTCAGTCCATCTGTCAATCAAGCACACATCCTCTGTCCTGTTCTGAGCTTTGAGATATAGTTTCTTCTCCTTGATTATTTTATCCCAATATAACAAGGGTGACATGGACATTTAGCCTTAAAATAAGAAAGGACAGGGTAAGTGCTACAGGAAGAATGCAAATAGAAGGCTAAGAAAGCCCCAGCGCTAGAGAGAGTCCACCTGTGCGAACAAAAGCATAATGGTGAGTTATTAAGGACGGTGGCTGTATCTTGCACTCTCTAGATTCATCTAGCACATACTGGTTAGCCAGCATGCCCTAAGTTGACCTAGTATGAAAGGCATGAGAATGTGGAGAACTATATGAAAGCAAATCATTAGTAAGTCTGTGTACAGCACTTGGAAGTGGGCACATAATAGATTCGTACCCTATGTTGAAAGCCCATCAGTGTCATTCTAAAGCACTGTCTTCCAATCTATGTTGTTTCTAGGTAAAAAAAAAAAAAAAAGGGCAAGGGAGTTAGCAATCAAAGGCAAAGAGTAGCACAGTGATGTAGCTGGTTGTTTTTGCTCTTTTGGGGGGTCTGCCATCCAGCTCCTAAATAAATCACACATTCTTAATTATAAATGCCCTGCCTTAGCTTGGCTTGTTTCTAGCCAGATTATCTATAAATTATCCTATCTGCCTTTTGCCTCTAGGCTTTTAACTTTCTCTTACTTCTATATATCTTACTTTCACTCTTACTCCATGGCTTGATGTATAGCTGGGTGACTGGCCCCTAGCATCCTCCTCTCCTTGTTCTCTTATTCTTTCTTCTTTCTCTCCCAGATTTCTCCTTATATTTATTCTCTTTGCCTTCCAGCCCTATCTATCCTTTCTCCTCCTTCCCTATTGGCCATTCAGCACTTTATTAGACCATCAGGTGTTCTAGACAGGCACAGTAACACAGCTTCACAGAGTTAAACAAATGCAACACATCTTTGCATCATCAAACAAATGTTCCACAGCATGAACAAATGTAACACACCTTAAAATAATATTCTACAACCCAGCAAGAGCTATGTTTCTGGCAAGTCTGGGCCCTGAGTGACATTATATAAGGCAGGGTTGTGTCGCTCTGTCTTAGGAAGAAGCAATCTCCACGAGGACTGTGGTAGTCCGGGTGCTCCTACTTAGATTGTAATGTGTTGGCATGTCTACCTCCTCCATCTAAAATGGCAGCAGAAGAGTTTAAAGTCCCCCGTTCCTCTGGCTGGCACCTGCTTCCAAGCTGTCGGAGGTCTAACTGCCCATCTACCATCATGGCGTTTAGAGGCAAGAACTTGGACAGGCACGGGGTTCCAGCAGGCAGGATCATGGCAGCAAACAGGGAACTTAGTACCTTACCTAATATGAAGGCTCCTCCAGGACCTCAGCAGAGCTCAGAGACAAGCCCTCTCTGTGGTCCACATTCAGATGTCCACACACAATATAGGTCGAAAGTCAAGTGTGTTCATTCCTTTGCCGATAATTTGCCCTTAGAAGATAACTAGATCAATTTTATCAATGGAAATATTTTACCAGGGCTTAGTGACAATGGTATTGTCAACCCTGATTTGAGAGCGGAAGTGAAGCTCAGTAGGCTGTCCAGCTGGGCATGCGGCCTGGGTCCTACACGGCAAGAAAATCAATAAAGATAAATCTTATTAAGTAAATTATATAACGTGCGTGCACAGCGATATTAGGCACTAGAAAGAAAAATCGCATATTGGAAACCCGTGACATAGAGACTTAGGCAACATGTCAGGCAATGAGAAAATGTAATCATGAATTGTAAATGTGCATGTGGGCAGGTTGCTGTGAACTGGGAGAGGCACACACGTCCACACACAAATGATGGCTGGAATAAGCATATGGCTTTATTTTCTTTTTTCTTGGTGTGCTTCACGGCTCAATCCCGGGGGCCTGGAACTTTATCAGTGTTCAATAAATACTTATCAAGTCAATGCACGAGCATCTAGAAAAACGTGCACTGTGAAAGGTGGCTCTCTGTGAGCAGTAGGACTTTGGATGATTATTCCTCCGTTGCTGTGTTTCAAATTTTGTTTTCATTAACGCGTTTTGTCCTTATAGTCGGGAGGGAAATACTAGCGGCATTGAAGGAAGCTGTGTTTTTAAAAGCATACGCCTCGCATGTCCTTCAGCAATGCATCAAATAAACCATCCTTTGAAAAGAGCTATGAAAGAAGGAAATGCTGAAACTGTCCTTAAAAATACCTCTTGGTTTAATTTAATAGTGGAACTAAGAAAAGAACTGTGTGCGCTGGAGCTGGGGAAAGGCCACCTTCAGCTGTTGAACCAGTCAGGAAATGTTAATTCAGGACTCTCTGTTCTAAAGCCCTGATGATACGTAAGTAAATCGGGTCTGAGCGCTCTCTGAAGGACATCATAACAGAGCTGAGGGGGATGGGCCCATGACCAAGGTGGACACCGGGTGCTGTCCTCACTCAGAGGGGACACCACAGGTACAGCACAGGGTGAGACTGAAAGGAAAAAGTCTGGGGGGAATAAAAGCTCAGAAGTTCCCATGGAGGAGAGATACAAAGGACCAGGGGGAACCATCAAGGGGTGGTGGTAGCGAGACACCCAGCGGGATCAATGTGGACAGACCCCAGAAGGACTCCTTGCAATTGTAAATAGTATAGGATTCGAGTGCCTGAGCCTGGGTACAAGCTGAAACAGGAAAGGTTCTCAAGGCCCAAGCTCAGAAGCCTTACGGAGTTGGAATAGCAGAGTGGCTTTCCTTCTATGGTATGGGTGATGAGGGCACCCAAGGGCTAGCAGGAAATGAGTTCAAATTTGCATGCATTCTAGCTCATTCTGAGGACACAGGTCTGATGCAGGCAAGACTCTAGGATGGCTTCCCAAGCCTGTGCAAGAGACCAGGAGTCTAGGCAGCCACTGAGGACTCCACACTCCAAAGCGACTTCCATTTGGACTAGAATTCTGCTGTTATCATCTTGACATTCTTCAGAATGTTTGCACAAAAAAGGCTCCCCATTTTCATTTTGTGCAGAGCCCCACAAATCAGGTGTAGGGTGTTGGCCAGAGCAGAGGCAGACTACGCTGCAGTCCTCAGAGAGAGAAATAGGTATATGTCTCCTCCCTCTCCAGCCTGTTCATTTAGAGGTCCTCTCAACACATCATTCAGAAGTAAGGCAGCAAAGCAAACATGCGTGCAAATTGGTCCCATCAGTGAGGATGCCATGTCATGCATCATAGGCGTAAGCAGAGCTAAGGCAAAGACTCACTGTGTTCACCTCCTGACACCACCTGTTCTCTGGATCAACAAAGCCAGAACATTCTCAGGTAGGAGCAGAGAAAGGTGCAAGATGGATATGGAGACTGGCTATCTCAAGGGCGTGGTCTACAGCTCAACCTCATGTCCTCTATGTACCCAGGGCTGTCCATCACCTTTCCTCATAGACTCGCTCCAACCTGCATTAACCTCCTGCCCTCTCCCCAAGGGTCCTGCTTCAAGAATTTCTTATGGCTTCTTCTTGATGTTGCCCCCCAGTGGTTGACTCTGACAGCTGGGCTGGGTCTAAGTGGGAGGAAGCTCAGAATCCAGCCCAGCTCCACACACCCCCCCCCCCCCACACACACACACACAAACAAATACACCACACATACCACACATACATACCATATACACAGCACGCGCGCGCACACACAATCACACATACTTGGCTCTGGTCCCAGGAGGCACTTGGGCTGCAGGATAGGAATGTATGGCCCTCAAAAGAAACATTCAAACATGTAGAGTCTGAGCTCTGGTGCCGTGCCAGAAATGTCAGTAGCATGCTGGGAATGTCGCGCCAGAATGTAGCATTCCCACCAGAAGAAAGCTCTGGGCAGCAAGGCAGCCAAAATCAGGACTGATAACAGGTAGTGGGGAAAATGGAAAACTGTAAATATCCACGATGGGATTCTGCTTGGCGAGATCTGGGTTTGGGTCACTGTCTGGTGGCCCTCTAGCCCATCCTGGTTTTCAGTGCAGGATCTCAGAGACTGAGGTCAGAGATCCCCTTGTCTGCACCATCAGGGGCTCTCCATCTGGTCTTCTGGCACTTGCCTCTCAGCCCTGCCATTTGCTATGTGACCTTAAAAAGTAACTTTGCCTCTCTGTGCTGTGTCCTCATCTACAAGCTCTATCTTTTAGGTCTGTTGTGGGAACTAAATTAAAGCAGACAAAAGGATTTAAAATGTCTGGTGTCAGTCAACAGTAAGTCAATTGTGTCCTTTTCTAGGCTAAGCACATCCAGTCTTCAGAGACATCACGAATTATGAGGTAGACTTTACAACCAGTGTTCACATGCTAAAGGCAGACGGACTAGGAATGGGTGGCTTTTTTTAGCCTCTTCTTTGTGTTTGGCATCTTACAAATGCTTTACATAAGCTATTGCATCAACTCTCCCAGCCACCCTAGGGAAAAGACTTCTTCACACACCCCGAAATGGAGGCTCGGAAGCACAGAGCCCCGCTCCAATAAACACACCCAGAGTTTGGCATGACCCCTAG
The DNA here is from genome assembly GCF_949786415.1 of Peromyscus eremicus. Lineage (NCBI taxonomy): Eukaryota > Metazoa > Chordata > Mammalia > Rodentia > Cricetidae > Peromyscus > Peromyscus eremicus. The sequence continues at coordinate 31,103,058 of NC_081437.1, read as the reverse complement.
AGCTCAGCCCTTGCTCTGAAGCCATTGGCCTTGTTGCTCCTTGGAGCAAGAAAAAAGCACCGCTGCATCTCGGGGGAGCAGGAGTCAGGATTTACTAGAGTAATATTTCAGGAAAGTTACATCAAGTCCAGGTAATTTCTGCAGTCTCCCTGATACACAGTAACTGAGGATGAGGAAACAGGAAGCAACATGTTCAGGAAATGGAAGGTGCTACTCTGGGGCAAAGGCATCACGGGCATGGCTTTTAGAGTGGGACCATGGATCCCATCGAGGCCCACACAAGCACAAAATCCTGACTACCTCTTCCTCATTGACCTAGGAGTTCTGCGCACTCCTGACATGGAAGTCAAGGTGCCTCAGCCTGCTTCCCATGAAAAGCCCAAATGCCTGTGCTGTGGCAGGTACATGTTCCTGTTCGTGTATGTTATCATAGCCTGTGTTCCTGGGATATGTTCCTTGGCATTGTTAGTGCTGTCGGAAAGCTTAGACAGTAGCTGATAGCTGTAAGTCTCATGAGGCTATTGAGCATTTTGAATGTTCAAAGACACCCCTTCCCCCACGCCCCAAACCATCTCATTAATAGTTTTCATGTTGATTCAATGTTGAAATGATACTGGTATAATGGCTTTTGGATATAATGGGTTAAATCAAATACATTTTTTTTAAATCTATTCACTTGTACTTTTCCAGAGATGTCCGTGGTCTACCTTGCATCTGGCGAGTGTTCTAAGAGTTAGAAAAAAATTTCCCTTCCTTTCTGGATGAATCACTGTAAAGGTACACCTGGAAGGGAGCCCCCTCAGACATTCTGTTCCAGCTTCTGGTTTGTAGGCAGAGAAACTGAGGCATCGAGTGAAGAAATGATTCTGGTGTCATTCCCACTACACCCCTAACACCAGGCTCATCATCCCTTCACCACCCTTGGGCTTGCCTGAGTCTTGCTCTCAAGTACCACTGGCCCTGCCCTCCCCTGGGGGAAGGCCTGGAGATCTCTCCTAGGAGAGGCATCTTTATTCATGAGCCTGCTGGAGGGAGCCCTGGGAGGCTGTGGGAGGCTACTCTTTGCTTTCCCGGCAGACTCAGAGATAAATATGGAACTGTGAGAGGAGAGCTTCCCCACCGGGAGTCAGGAGAGCCAACAATAAACAAGGATGGGTGGCAGGGAGAATCCTCAGGTCTAGCCCAGCCCCCAGCCTCAGTCTCCAGCCTGTTCCCCTTCAAGTAGGCTCAGCTGAGTCTCTGGGCAGCTCTAGGCTGGGTTTCACATCCAACACTGCCTGCTTTGTATACCCCATTAGGCACCTGCTCCTTCCAGGATGCCTCCCTGACTGTCTGGTGTGTCTAAGTTTCCCGCTTCAGATCCTAAAGAGCCCGGAGAAGTCCTCAGACCTCCTGTGGGATCAGAAGCTGCAGCTACTGTGACATCTTCAATATGCAGAACCCAGATCCTTGAGAATTTGCATTTTCCTGAGACTCCAAGAGATGAACCTGTCCAGGGTAGTTTTAAAAGTCCAGTTCTGCTCAGGCCAGTTAGAGCCAGTCATGGTGCTGGGTTTAGACTGTGCCCATTGCAATAGGTATCTGGCATAGTGTGTGGTCCACACTCTAACCACAGGCAGAGACCTTTGTGGCTTCCTTAGGTTGATACACCACTTTCCTAGGTGTGCATACGTATACATGCACACAAATGCACACATTCAATATAGGTACATGCATACATGCACATGCACACACACAGATTCTCACCCAATCAATACATACATATACACACACATACACACATTCACACACATTCACAATAAACACAAGAGCTCACACATACACACGCACATCCAGACACATACGCACACACATACACAAATACACATACAAACAAGCACATGCACACACATGTATACACACATACATACATATATACATAAGCATGTGCACACACACACACACCTGGATGTTCTTGAACAAGTAAGCCAAGAGCCTGGGTTTTTGCCAGAGGCCACAGGCACTAAGCAATGTCTGAGCATTTTGATTCATCTGAGATTTCTCAGCACTGCTGGGTCCCTGGCTCTCTAGGTCTCACTATAACGGATGCAGACGGCCCCTCATGACAGAATGGAGGAGAATCTTCACTTGTTCACATCTGTGTTTCCATTTTAGTTTGATGAGAAATGTGGAATGTCTAACCCTAGGTCTAAATTGCCCCAGTTCAGATCCTGCCACTAACTAGGTATGTGACCATCGGCAAGGTACTTAACAGCCTATTGCCTCTACTTATCCATGTAATAGGATGGCGGTGGGCCCTAGCTCACATCACCAGGTCGACAGAGGATCATATGCATAAGGAAATATTGGAAATGTGCTTCAACAATGCCTGGCACGTAGTGCTATGAAGCATAATTAAATCAGTGCTTTTTTGTCAAATACAATATCAAAATCTATCATTTACAATTATCATTTCTCATAAGGATACAGATTTATCATTCGGAGGTTGGTGGGAGCGCTAAAGCTCACAGAGATTAAACTCCCTTTTCTGTGTAAGACAGATAAACAGACAGACAGTTAAGCTCTTTGACCAACATCAATACATGACCCAGTGGTAACCAGGACTCTGCCTCCTGTCCACTGGGCCTGTTTCTCATCACCACACTCTGCAGGATATTTGAAAGTGGAGAAGGTCCCCGATTTGGCACCAGAATCCACCTGCCCACCAGAATGAACACCTGCCAGGGGTGTGAGCCTTGTCCTGATACCCTTGGCACACACTCCAGAGAATCCCCATGCACCAAGAGCTAACCCCTGGCTTGGTACCTCTGTACCACTGAGTTGAGAATTGATAGGCTGCTTCTAACATTATTCCCCAGGAAGAGATGGGGCAAATATCAAGGAGTTATATTGGGAAGAAAAGTGCTACACAAGGAAGGTCCTTCCTATAACATAGCCTGAGGGTACTCGGGTCTCTCTTAGATTTGTCTACGTGATGACAAGCAGTTAGTGATGTCTCCAAAGTCCTGATATGGCCACCCTATTTGGTGGGCTCAACTTCCTTGTGTTTGTGCACATAAATTCTAAAGGTTGCATGCATTGGCCTTTGGCTTTTCCAGAAGCAGCCCTTGTCCCATCCCCCACCTTCCCTTCACCCCACTCAAAGATGTGGTTGTTTTAAACCAACTTCCCCCTAAACCTAACCTCTGGATCTAGCATCATATAAAAAGAAAGCTGGGAGGTTTCCCAGTGATCCCCCGGGGAGTATCTAGACTTGCCAGTCTCCTAGAGACCAGTGGTAGGAAGGAGTATATTGCTCAAGCTATCCTGAAGAAGAGAACATAAACTACTCAGAATTTTTCCTGTTGCCATATCCCTTGTCTCAACTGGATCACTGATGCTCACCACATCTGGCTGACCTGGGTCTGCATGGGTTTGGCTGTACTAGATTTAGACACAGATGGCCCAACATACACCCTCCACGTGCTGCCAGGGAACACCTGTATTCCTAGTACTGGCCAGCTGAGTTCACCTTTGCCTTTCCTTGTGATACTAAGTAAGTTTTTGATTCTACATGTACCTTCCCAGCCACATGACACCTGGACCTGGACTTTTTGTTTTGTTTTGTTTTTCTGCATATATTTAGCACCTAGCCAAAACCTAGTCCAGTGGATTCTTTACCTTCCTAATTCTGTGACCCCTTAATACTGTTGCTCATGTTGTGGTGACCCCCCAAGCATAAAACTATTTTCATTGCTACTTCATGACAGTAATCTTGCTACTGCTATGAATCGTAATGTAAATACCTGATATACAGATAATCCTAGGCGACCCCTGTGAAAGGGTCATTTGACCCAAAGGAGTCAAAACCCACAGGTTGAGAACCACTGACCTAGGATCTAGTGGGCATCCATGGGATGATGATCACAGGTTCTTCACTCATATCTTTTCTCCATAAAAGAATGAAACAGGGCTGGAATGTGGCTAAGTTCATTATCCAGCACCACATAAATGGGACTTGGAAGCCCACATCTATAATCCCAGGACTGGGGAACGAAAGGTAAAAAGATTGGAAGTTCAAGGTCATCTTCAGCTACATGTCACATTGGAAGCCAGCATGGGACACATGGGATCCAGTCTTTAAAAAAAAAAAGAAAAGAAAAGAAAAGACAGCCAGGCAGTGGTGGCACACATCATTAATCCCAGCACTTGGGAGGCAGAGTCAGGCAGATCTCTGAGTTTGAGGCCAGCCTGGTCTACAGAACAAGTCCAAAGCTACACAGAGAAACCCTATCTTGAAAAAAAAAGAAAAAGAAATCAAAGAATGAAGGAGGGGGAGAAACGGAGAAAGGAAGGAAGGAAGGAAGGAAGAAGAAAAGAAAGAAAGAGAGAGAGAGAGAGAGAGAGAGAGAGAGAAAGAAAGAAAGAAAGAAAGAAAGAAAGAAAGAAAGAAAGAAAGAAAGAAAGAAAAAGAAAGAAAGAGAAAGTTGAATGAATGAAACATCACTATCTTCTTCATATTCTTGTCACATATATGGAGTACAGGCTTCCTCAGACATAAAGTAATAATAGTAATAATAATAACTGTCTTTCATTTGCTGACTTATCATCGAACAAACACTAGGCAGGACTCAGCACATCGTCATCTGATCAATCCGCCAGCTCTTCACAAACGGAAGGGCTGGTACCAATCCCAGGCATTCTGACTCATTAGTGTATCCCTGCGTCAATGTAGACTTACAGTCAGCTCACCCTCAACCCACCCCCTCGTTCCTATGAAGAAACTAAGGCTTTGAAAGGGATTCCAAGCCTTTTGATCAAAGTCCTACATCTAGTAAACTGCACAAGTGAGATCCAATCTCAAATCCCTGGTCCCCAAAGCTTGTACCAGCTACCGCAACATCCTACCCTGTGTGTGCGTGCGTGCATGCGTGTGTGTGTGTGTGTGTGTGTGTGTGTGCACCTTTGTCTATGTGTATGTATGTGTGTGAGTGTGTGTGCATCTCTGTGTGTGTATGTCTGTGTCTGTGTGTATGCGTGTGTCTGTGTCTGTGTGTGTACATGTGCATCTGTGTGTATGCATACGTACATGCGGGGAAATGCATGTATATGCAGAGTTCCTGTGGATACACACAGAGAGAGACCAGAGATCAACCTCCAGTGTCACCCCTCAGGTCTTTTCCTCTTGATTTGTTTGTTTGTTTATTTGGTTGGTTGGGGATCTGTAGAGTGTTTGTTTTCTATTTCCGAGACAAATTCTCTAACTTAGCCTGGAACTCACCAACTAGTCTAAGCTCGCCAGCCAGTGAGCCCCAGGGATCCAGCTGCCTTCACATACACAGGGCTTCGAGTAACACATGACTCAAAGCCTGCCTTTTGTTTACATCAGTCCTGAAGTTCAAACTCAGGTCCTCACACTTGCATGGCAATCACTGGAACTGTCTCCCCACCCCACCCCCATTCTCATTCTGTGCATGATGGGATCTCCTTATCTCTCGTTCTGTTATCAAACTTCATCCCATACCTGTATTAGCGGAGATGAAACTATGTAGAACTTACATAAACTCAAAGTTGAAGACAGGGCAATAATGATGGGCAGACTTCAGAGGGGTGTGCTAGAGTGGATAAGATGATTCCTTCCCCCCAGAAAACAGAGGGCATATGTATGTTCTTGCAACAGGACTGAATATATTCAGTTATCACAGTCATTCAAATTTTACGACTGGAACTTCCTTACCATGGGCTGTCATTGTATCATCCTGTAGAACAGCTCTGTCCTGCTTGGATCACGGAGTTGGTGACCTCGTGTGTAGGGTTCTGAGAGGAGTGCAAGCTGGGCGGTCTCCTCAGTGTCCCTGTGATGCTGTGAAATGAGTTGAGTATGGGATAAAATGAGAATCGATCTTAAGCAGAACGCTTTGTTCGGGAGAGGTCAGGGAGAAAACAAATAATCAGGTGAAATCTACCATGTCACCCACTTGAGAACAATGAAAGAGAAAACCAGGCGAGTAGCCTCATTCCGGCTTTCCCTGTGACAGCCACGCTTCCACCCGCACCTTCAAGGATGCTCACCTACTGCCTAGTTCCAAAAATCAATTAGCTTTAAGAGCAACAAAACAGCCTCCTTTCGAATACACCAGATTGGCTCTAAATGGAAATGCATGACAATTTCCAGGCTGTGATTTATTATTGACCTCCTATTTTGGTTTCAAATGAGAACAAGTTGGTGGCTCACGATTATCAGCAAGCGAAGTACTGGAGGAATCCCCTGTCCCTAATCAAGATGCCATTGACCCAATTTACACTGAAAATTGTCTATTGGATAGGAGGAAAGAGAATTGATTTGGTCCAGATAGCCAAGAGTACACTTCAGGATCCCTAACACTTCCAAAAGGGACAGAGACAGAGATAAGATAGCAACAGGAAGAGACAGAGATACAGAGACATAGATTTACATTGGAATATAGGGATATGATATAGATTTATGGATACATAGACTTAGATATGAGCACTGGGATAGATAGATAGATGGATAGATGGATGGATGGATGGATGGATGGATGGATGAGTGGATGGATGGATAGACAGATATTCACTTTCAAAGTTTGATCATTGGGTATTAAGTGCTATTTATTTATTTATTTATTTATTTATTTGGGGGCTTGTTCAGAAGGGACTGTTGTCTGTTTAAGACACTATCTCACAGCTCAAGTTGGCCTTAGATTTTCAATCATCCTGCCTCAGTTTCTAGAGTTCTGCCACTACAGGCCCACACCACTACATGCACTACCTGCCTATCTGTCTGTTTCTCTGTTTTCCTATTTATTTTATATTTATTTTACTCAGAATCAGAAAAATAAATAAAACGTCACAGCTAATAGGAGTCCTGGAGCTTCTTTGATGTGGCCTTCGCTTTCCAGCCAAGGTAACGGAAATCTTAGAGGAGAGCCCCACCCTCATACTCTGTCACTTCAATTCTGCATCCTTTCTTCCACGACAGGTTACAGCCTTCACCCCCTCCTAGTACAACAGGCATTGTATACGGCACCCACACAGTGTGCCAGATCCTGTTCTGAGAGGAAGCGAAGACACAATGGAGAACAAAATACAAGACTTCCCTTACTGTTAAGTGATTTTGCTTTTCCCAATGTAGAATTCTAAAGCTGGGGGAGGGGACCTGGAAATGAACATATCTGGGTTTCTACACAATCAGCCTCCCTGGAGCTCCTAGCCATCCCGTTTAGGCCATGAAATATTGTGAGCCAAGAGCCAAAGGCCTCCTCTTTAGAAACTTAGTTCAACGTTGGTTGTTTCGTTTTGTTTTTTTCTCAAAGCTCAATGCCACTTGCAAGAACCATAACAAGCATTATTACTTTGCAATAACACCACAATGCTGATTATGAAAAATGGGTGTTGTTACAGAGAGGAATGAGGTGTGGCAGCTCTGAGTCCTGAGTGGCCTGTTAGGGTCAACCTCCTGAAAGCTCAGGTGTTTGGGATGTGCCTGTGACTGCATGTCCCCCTGCTGAGTTGCCTCAGCAGCTCTCCTTCATATTCTCCAGCGTTTCTCTTCAGCCTCCCTCCGGCCTATGCAAGGCTCCTCATTGAACCTGGCACCAACAGGTTCCTGTGAGTATCTATTCAATGAACACATTAACAGGAAACTGGTTTGGGGCTCGCCATCTCTAATTAAAGAGAACTGTCAGTCTCTCCTCTTCTGGGCCACGTGATAAGGGTGCTCGTGCTGTGCTGAGATGATTCATTCCCCATGAATCATCAACTCAAGGAGTAATGACAGTGAGGTCTGAGGCCAAATGGTGGGCCTTCCTCAGCGCACTCCACTTCAGGAGCCTTCAGAACACACTTCTCCCCTTGTATTGACCACTGGGTGGAGTTGCGAGCGGCGCCAACTGTCAGAACAGACTTGCTATGATGCCGTCTCCACATTCAACAGATGTTTATTGAACACCTACTGTGTGCCCGGCCTGGTAAAACCAAGCACCAGAGATTACAGTGGTGGCAAAATCAGGTCATTCACTGTTCTGTTTAGCTCACAGATGACATAAGCCAGCAGTCCTGTGGGCCCTTCATGACTGTAAGAACACTTGTCACTCAGCAGCCTAGCACACGTACACTGCAGTCTGTTATGACATGGCTTCTCCCTCCAGGTATCATGTGATCATCCTATTGTTTTCTTGAGGTAAAGATGCCCTGGGCCTGGCAGTCATGGAAGGAACCAGACTAGTGCATGGTGGCTAGGTCTCTGGTAGTGGTGATGAAGTTGCACATAGTCCACAGTAGAAGACAGGGAGAGGGTCACATGACCCTCAGCTGGGCATCCAGCCATCGCTTATCCATGTCCTCTATCCCTAAGCTGCAAGGGATCTTGGAACATATTAGGATATATACAGGAAATAAAAAGTTAACTGCACCAGGCGGTGGTGGCGCACGCCTTTAATCCCAGCACTTGGGAGAGAGAGGCAGGTGGATCTCTGTGAGTTCGAGGCCAGCCTGGACTACCAAGTGAGTTCCAGGAAAGGTGCAAAGCTACACAGAGAAACCCTGTCTCGAAAAACCAAAAGAAGAAGGAAAAAAAAAAAAAGAAAAACCAAAAAAAAAAAAGTTAACTGCAAATGAGACTCCACACTGCAGCCTCTCTGAGCTCATCATCCACGATGAGTTGGGACTTTTCGGTAATGCAGTTGTTTAGGGGCGGTCCATACTCTGTGAGTAACTCCTTTCCCCTGCTTTGTAAGTAAGCTGGATAGACACATAGGTTTGGCAAGTCCAGCTTTGGTTTGTTATGGGTTCCCTATCTGAGATACATATACATATATATGTATACATATATATGTTTGTTTACATCTCCTCAGGAAATGTTAATGCAGTGAGAGAGGATTGCCGAACACTCCAGTGCTAGCCGTTGCTTATACAGTTACAGGAACAATACTAGAGACCTTATCATTAACACCCCCTCACAAGGGCCACAGGAGAAGCTGGCCAATCGGACACAGGAGCCACAGCGACCAGAGCAGGCAGTAGCGCTGAGCACAGCTCCAAAGCCGCTAACCTCTGGGGGCTCCCATAGGAGGTGGGCAAGCCAACAGGCTAAGTAAGAAACAGACCAGCTGAGCGCGAGAGCCCATGAGGAAGCCTTGGATGTGCAGCACAGTCAAGGAGATAAAAATCCCAAAAGAGAGAGTCCAGGTCCTGTCTGTGGGGCTGATGAAGGAGAGAGAGGCTCCAGCTGGTAGGTTTTGAAGCTGGGAAGAACCAGAGCTTTGAGAAAGACAGTGATATGTCCCGTCACACCTCCTCACAAACCTTAGCGGTGTTATCATATGCTAATCACTCAACCTCTTAAGTTTTATTCTATTGGGGGCGGAGGTTGCAAGGGCAGAGGGCAGATACAAAGGGACAGGAAAATGAATGAGATCCAGGTGCATGATGGGAAAGACAGAAAGAATAAATAAAAAGAAAATTAACACAAAAAGTTTTAAAAGTACCACAGTCTTTAAAAATTCAAACACATTAAAAGTTCAGTTCCTGTACCCTGTCGGAGGAGGGGATGAGAGGTGGGTTGGGGGCGGGGGAAGGGTAGGGGGAGCAAAAGGGGGGATGAGAGGAGGATCTGTGGTTGGTATGTAAAATGAATTAAAAAAATTTTAAGTTCAGTTCCTTTAAAATATCTCGTCTCTTTAAAAATCAGAATCTCTTTTAAAAATTCAAAATCTCTCAACTGTGGGCTCCTGTAAATATCAAAATTAAGTTAAATACTTTCTTACTTTAAGAGGGAAGAGCCAGGGCACAGCCATGCTCTGAACAAAGCAAAACCAAACTCCAAAAGTATGAATAACGCACTCAATATCCAATTATCTGGGACTCACTCACCATCTTCTGGGCTCCTCCAAAGGGCTTGGGTCACTTCTGGCTCTGCCCTTGGCAGCACACACAGCTTGTCTTCTAGGCTCCAACTGGCTCCACTCCACCACGGCTACCATTCTTGGTCATCCTCCCCATGGTATCGGCACCTCCAAAATGCTGGGGTCCCTTGCTGTAGCACTTTCACCAGTAGCCTCTCCTGGGCTCTCTTCAGGGACTCCAACACTGCCACACAGTACCAAGCCTCAGCTGCTCTCCATGATCCCCTTCATGCCTTCCAAACCAGCACCACCTGGGTAACTATTATCCTACCAAGTTCAGCTGCCAGCATGAGGTACTACAGCCTTGACCATGTCTGGAACACAGCTTCTGTGTGCTGACCCTGAGGAAACACTTCCCAGAAGCCTTTACCTCAGTGATGCTGGTCTCTTCTTAATCACTGCTAATTTCTCAGCTCCAGCCAACCAGCATCGAGTATCCCAGCAAAGCAAAGGTTTCACTTTAGTAGTTCTGTTATCTTGATAATCACAACCAATTCTTTAGCCCCAGCTCACCAGAACTACGGAATCATAATTCAAAATAACAAATGGTCCTGATAGTCTTTAAACTTCCCTTTGAAACATCACGAGCCCAGCCTCCATCCTGTGCACTGTCCTCAACATTCTTATCTTCCAAGCTCTTACCGAATAGTCCACTGAGATCACAACACTGAAATGGTTTTTCTAGCCCAAAGTTCCAAAGTCCTTCCACAATCCTCCCCAAAACAACACGGTTAGGTCTACCACAGCAATCCCCCACTATCCTGGTACCAACTCATTTTAGTTAAGGTTACTGTTGCTCTGATGAAAAACCATAACCAGAGCAACTTGGGAAGGAAAGGGTTTATTTGGCTTAGGCTCTCCCATCCATAGTCCATCACCAAAGGAAGTCAGGACAGGAACTCAAACAGGGCAGAAACCTGCAATCAGGAACCGATGCCAAGGCCATAGAAAGATGCTTGCTGCTGCTCCCCTTGGCTTGCTCAGCCTGCTTTCTTATAGAACCCAGGACCACCAGCCCAGGGACGGCACCACCTACCATGGGCTAGGCCCTCCCCCATAGATCACTAATTAAGAAAATGCCCTCCAGGCTTGCCTGCAGCCCTATCTATCTAATAGAGGTATTTCTTTTCAGTGAGGTTCCCTCCTTTCAGGTGACTTTAGCTGTGTCGTGTTGACATAAAACTACCCATCACAGGCGGTTACTGTGCCTGTGCTCAGAGGTGTGTAGATGTGCAAGAACAAAAAGAGATTTGAGATTAGCCCAGGGGCAGATTGCTTAGCCTTTCCTACTAGGAACCTGAGTTCACCGGGCGGTGGTGGCGCACGCCTTTAATCCTAGCACTCGGGAGGCAGAGCCAGGCAGATCTCTGTGAGTTAGAAGCCAGCCTGGTCTACAGAGTGAGATCCAGGATAGGCACCAAAAATTCACTATTCACTGTCTCAGGGGAAAAAAAAAAAGAAAAAAAAAAAAGAACCTGAGTTCAATCTCCAGCACGGCAAACAGAAACAGAACAGAACAGACAGTAGGAGGTTATCTTAATGACAACTGTGCCCTGTGAAGTATAGGTCTCCCCATGGCCATGCCATCCAGTGGTCCTCTTCACTGCAGCTCCGTCTCGACTTCTACTCCATTCTGTGAGCTGAGGACTCTATGGTCCTCAGCTGGACAGCTGGCAGAGCCCTGCAGAGCCCTTCCTCCGCAGTGCCCTTGATGTCACACCCTCCTGCCACAGCCCATCAGCCATCCCAGTTGGTTGGGACAGAGCCTCGCTAAGGTCTGCCTTGTGTGGCCCCTCCCATTTCAGGTCAACTGAGGGATTCAAGGGGAACTGGCATCTTTTGTTACAGAGAAGCAAGAGGAGCAGCAGGACATCGTGCCAAAATGGGGAGATTCTCATGAGATGCTCACCCCTGCCCCCACCCCCACCCCTAATCCCCAACCCCTTACCCTTACACATGCACCATGCTCTCTAAGTGTCAGACAACTTCTAGACCAGTGACACATATTCCATCAGCAACTAGGGGCAGAGGAGAGGGGAGTCAGGGACACTGAAGGACAGTCCCCATATAGATGGACGGCTTACTGCTCTGAGACCATCTCTGTGCCCACACTGGGTGGTCTGGAGAAAGAGGGGCTGACAGCATGACTTAGGCACAGAAAGGCTGGATAGGTCTCAGCACCTCTTAGAGGAAATGAACGTCTCATTCCTCACCACTCGATACACCCAGTAAAGAAACATGGGAACAGCCCCCAGTCTTAGGAAAGGCTTCTGCTGTAGAGCTAATTGATCCTGTGTCTACCTGAGGGAGAGGCAAAGACCACAGGCATGTCACAGGGTCATCTTTTTTTTTTTCCTGAGTGCTAGTCTCGGTAGTAGAATATTATTTTAAAGTGTGTTACTTTTGTTTATGTTGCATTTGTTTAACTCTGTGAAGCTGTGTTACTGTACCTGTCTTGAACACCTGATGGCCAAATAAAGAGCTGAACAGTCAATAGCAAGGCAGGAGAGAGGATAGGTGGGGCTGGCAGGTAGAGAGAATATATAGAAGGAGAAATCTGGGGGGAAAAAGAGATGGAGGAGTGGAAAAAAAAAAGAAGTAGCCAGCCACCCAGCTACACAGCAAGCCATGGAGTAAGAGTAAGATTTACAGAAGTAAGACACAGGAAAAGCCCAGAAGCAAAAGATAGACAGGATAATTTTAAAACCCAAGACATCATGGTTACTACTCTTGTCTGTGAATTCATGTACCATTTGTTATAGGTGATTTTTAGACTTAATTTATGAAGTGCTTTATCTAATAACTTGTCTTAGTTCCTTTTCGATTGCTGTGTTGAGACACCACGACCAAGGCAACTTATGGAAGAGTTTAGTGAAGTGCAGAGGGTCTAGTGAGGTTCAGAGGGTAAGTCTGTGATGATGGTGGTGGGGGGCTGGCAGCAGGCAGATAGGCATGGTGCTGGAGCAGTAGCTGAGAGCTCACATCTAGATGCACAAGCGCCAGGCAGAAAGAGCAACTGGAAATAGCGTGGGCTTTTGAAATCTCAAGTGACATACATCTGCCAACAAGGCCACACCTCCTGTTCCTTCCCCAAAACAGTCCCACCAACTAGGGACCCAGCATTGAAATACATTAGCCTATCAGGGCCATTCTCATTCAAATCACCATCAATCCTTTCACTGTCATTAATGCTTTCTGTGTTTTGTTTTGTTCCTTCTATTTGTGTTACCAACACTTAATACAAGGCTGACACATAGTAGCTGCTCATGACTTTTTTGTTTGTTTGTTTTTAATTAAAGAATGAAACAGTCTTTAAAATAGCCCCTGGCTGCATGTTAACCATTTCTCCGAGGCACACAGATACTACCAGCAGGTGGCATGAACACAGAACGGAATTTCAGGCTTTGGGGATGATGGAATCTAGGAATTATGTAACACTTGGACAAATGTGGATTTCTGTTTATTTCCTCAACCAACTCCTGACAAAGAGAATCAAAGGCTGTGGCAGAAATGGCTGGCTGGATCTCAATTTAAATCCTGCTCCTTACAGCCTAGATCTTTTTTTTTTTTGGAGACAGGGTTTCTCTGTGTGTTTTGGTGCCTGTCCTGGACCTCACTCTGTAGACCAGGCTGGCCTTGAACTCACAGAGATCTGCCTGGCTCTGCCTCCCGAGTGCTGGGAGTAAAAGTGTGCACCACCACTGCCCAGCTTATAGCCTAGATCTTATACAAACTCCCTGATCTTTCAAGCTTTGGCTACTTATCCATAATATGAAAAAAATGAGGGGGAGGGGAGTTTTAAGACAGGGTTTCTCTGTGTAACTCAGGCTGTCTTAGAACTTGCTCTGTAGACCAGGCTGGTCTCGAACTCACAGATAGCTGCCTGCTTCTGCCTCACAAGTGCTGGGATAAAAGGTGCATGCCACCACTGCCCAGCTCTAAAATGGAATGTATAATAACAGGTTTTGTCATAAGGATTAGATGAGGTAAGACTAGTATCTTATAGAGACATATAGGTGTAATCTCAACGTTCATTTTAAAAGTCAGTGTGGTGACACAAGCCTGCCTATATTCCTAGCACTTTGGAGATGGAAGCAGATGGATTAAGTGTTCAAGGCCAGCCTAGGTTACAGGGGAACCCTATCTTAAAATAGTAACAAAAAAACTCACTGTCAACACAAATTACTTCCATATCAATATTTAATACAGGAGCTGAAGCAAAATAGACGGAGCTGAGGAAAAATCAAGAAGAATATGAGGGGGGCGGAAAGCTGGATGCTCAGGCTCTGTTCCTCTCTGAGAGAAAGCGCTTTGAGTTCAAGACCCTGACTTTTTTCTTGAAGAGACTGAAGACAGCGTGACTTCATTTTTAACGTGATGACCCATCCAAGGTTAGACCAAGCCATCAAAAGGAGAGAGAGTCTCCAATCAGAAAAACTCAGAACACAACAGAAGGACTTTTCGGAGGAAACGCTCACTCCAGATCTGTGACAGCTCTCAGGCACACACTCACTTCTTCCACAGTAAACGCGAAGGCTGCTAGAGTCAGTAAATAAACCTTTTGCAAGGCACATGTAACTTTCACCGTCCAAAATCCGTGATCAATTTTTGTCTCAAGACTTTCCAGTTCTAAATTAATTTTTAATATACTGACCTACACTGCCCAGCTATTTTTAGACAGGGCTGTCAGCGATCCCTCCACTTAAAAGTATGCTGAGAGAGACAGAAAGTGGAGATATCTCACTTCCGAAAGACAAATGGAAAAAGGAAAAGTGCCCAGTGCTCTCTGGTGAGGGGACACCACGGGATCTTTGAAGGGTTGGCTCTGCCCCATCCCAGGTCCAGATCTCATGCACCAGCCCTACCTACAGGCAGATGGGCACATCAACAACTCCTGCCTAGAAAGGGACAACCTCCACGGTGCCCATGACCCACAAAGAGCAAGCATGCGCATTGGGATGTGTCAGGTGTGAATTTGGTCCTTTCCACCTTCAGAACCTGGCTTTGAGTCCTCATGTTCAAGGCCCTCAGAAGAAGGGGGTTGGGGCATGAATGAGAAAGAGAATCCTGCTGGTCAGGTCAAGCAGAAGACAGCACTTCCCTGCAGAACCCCCTCCTAAGATCCCCTGAGCTCTGTTCAGCCCCCATGTTCTGGCTCTTGGAAGTTAAAAAGACCATGGCAGACTCTGAATGATTCCCGCGATGACTATGTAGTCCAGGAGTACAAGAACACCAAGATGTTGGTCTCTGCATCCCCAGCACTCAGGATGGCAGGCAAAGAAAACCTTGGCATTTTGAATAAGTCCTGAAAAGGGGACGTTGGGAGAAATGGGGTATGGTTAGGAATTGAGAAAATAAAGGGTGATGCTGGTCTTCAGGACCATATAAAGATAAGCTTGATGGCCAGGTGTAGTGTTCTGTGTTTGTAAACCCAGCACTTGAGAGGCGGGAGCAGGTGGGTTCAAGGCCAGCCTGGTCAACATAATGAAAACATAGTGAATACCAGGCCAGCCAGGTTCACAGAGTGAGAACTTGTCTCCAAAAAAAAAAAAAAAAAAAAAAGAGGTGTGTGTAGTGGGGAGAACTGGAATAAATAAATAAATAAATAGGTTTTTATAGTCTGAGATAATGAAAACAATGAAACAATTGCCCTTGTTTTAAGTCTCTAAATGTTGGGGTGACTTTTGCTACACAGTGAGAGAAGTGGGAACCGGCCTTGGTGTGGAGTACTAACATCTCTAGACCAGTGGTTCTCAACGTTCCTGATGCCGCGACCCTCATGTGGTGGTGACCCCAACCATAAAAAAATTGTTCTCGTTGCTACTTCATAACTGGAATTTTGCTGCAGTGATGTAGCGATGTAATGTAAATATCTACTACTTCCGATGGCCTTAGGTAACCCCTGCTGAAGGCTCACTGGAACCCCAAAGGGGTCGTGACCCACAGGCTGAGAACCACAGCACTAGTGACAGCCTGCAGCGGCCTCTCTGGCCCTCTGCTATTCTGTGTCTTTTCTAGGCCACACATGTCGAGTCCTGATATGGAAAGGCCTAATTTATTTCTTTGGCAAATTTTCTTTTTCCCATTTATTAAAAAAAAAAAAATCACTCTATTATTGGTCTATATGTGCTGCATGTGATGTATGATGTGTGTATGTGTGTCTGAGTGTGAGCACACAGGTGCCATAGCTTGTAGGTGGAGGTCAGAGGACAATTTGGGGGAATCTGTTCTCTCCCCCGACTGGCAATGAAACTCAGGTCAAACAGCAAGTTAGTTTTCCTGCCTAGCCATCTCGATGGACCTGGAGGAAATTCATCAGCTTCCCAGTGGGCTTCTGGGTGCAGGAGGAGGTGGGTGAGCAGGGAAGAGGAGAACCCAGCAGCCATGGACAAAGCTAGACCCATGGCCCCAGTAACTATCACTCCGAGGGCACACCAGTGGCCATCTGAGTAGCGGTTGCCCATATGGTCCCTCCACTCAGGCAAAACCCCTGCTTACAACAGATTTATCCAGCGAAGCAAACATACCTTCCGTGCATGCTTTGGACAAAGCAGTTTGTTTTGTTTCTGCTTGGGGTCTTGAGATCTGTGTGGTTGTCTGTGCTCAGAACTGCCTGCTGTTTGTGGCAGTCCGGGGATCCTGTCTGAGGGGCACCCAGGAACACTTGGAACTGACTCTAGAGGTCTCAGCCCTCCCACAGACATCCTTTCCTCGTGTCCAGTCTCTATCACCCACACAGCCTGTTGCCTGCTGGCTCTGTGAAAAGAGTTCTTTATGTCTCTCACAATAGACCCTAGTCATGTTCTATTTTTAATAGATTTTTTAATGTCTGCTCTGCAAAGGAAAAGTCCCTGTTTAAAAAAAAAAAAGTTACAAAAAAAAAGAAAGAAAGAAAAAAGAAAAAAAGGCTGGAATCTCACCCAGGGAGGGGACACAAGGTATCTTGGCACCAGAGACAGAGGCAGGCAGAAAACTGGTCCCTGCAGGTCCCTGCATCCTGTGGCGTGGTGAACTTAGTGGAACCTGGAAGTTTATGTTGCACTGCCCCAGGTGGCCTGCCACCTGCCTCTGTCCCGTTCCTGAAGGTGAGTGACTAAAGGGACTACAAAAAGGAAGGTCCTGAGTGGACCTCACCCATATGGAAGCCACGTGCACCACAGGAAACGGTCTGTGCCTGTGCATAAAAACAATTGGAGAGAAGTCCTCCTCTTCCGCCTCCCTTCCCTTGATCGTCATGGCTGAAAGATGAGGTCAACCCAGCCTCCAGCCACGCTCATTAGCCAGGCTGTATGTACTGCGGTGGGCATGGTGTGAACCTCTGCCCTCCCTCGCCCCTGCCTCTGTGTTGGGGACCTCTCTGCACCTGCACTTCCTCCCGCTCCTGACCCGCTGACCTGTGTGTCCTTTGCAGTTCTTCCCCTACGGAGATGCCTCCAAGTTCGCACAGCACGCTTTCCGCACCTTCGACAAGAACGGTGACGGCACCATCGACTTCCGAGAGTTCATCTGTGCCCTGTCCATCACCTCCAGGGGCAGCTTTGAGCAGAAACTGAACTGGGCTTTCAACATGTACGACCTGGACGGGGACGGCAAGATCACCCGGGTGGAGATGCTGGAGATCATCGAGGTGGGTCTTTGAGAAGGTAGCGGGTAGGGAAGACCCCCCAGAGCCATCTTGGGCAGGTGCCCCTAGAGCTCTTTTCCTCGCCTCTGGGAAGCCCTGCTAGTTACACTCCAGGCTTCAGTTTCTCCCACACGGTCCGCACTGTAGTGCAAGGAGGTCAGTCATAGAACCAGAGCCAGACCCTCCTTGACACCTAAAACTAGTGCTTTAGCCAGCCACTCACTCAGTACAAGGTCTGCAACCCGAAATGCGTTTTCATTTTGGGAAAGCAAAGGGTGTTTATTACCAGGGTCAGTTTCTCCAGTTTTTATTCTAGCTGGGTCCTGCTGAACACGGCAACCCCTTCCTTTTACCAGCTTGAAAGGGGGCAGGAGCCCAGTGCAGTGAACAGCTGTTGGGGGTCCCCTCCAGATTCCATGGAATCCAGAGATACTTTTCCAGTCGTGTTGGCAAGAACCCACGATTCCTCTGCCCACTGTTCTGGTTCAATCGTCACCATTTCTCCTTGGGTGCTGCCACCTGGATGTGCCAGATTCCTTGGATTTCCCATAGTGTTCCGTCTCTCTTTCTTCTTTCCTCTTAGGGCTGAGGATGCATCCTTTCCCCTAGGCTCCTCCCTACATCCCTTAACTCTATTTACACCTTACCTCCTAGCAAGCCTTCCTTCCAGTAATCCTACCCAAATGTGCCTACTGCATCCCAAAGCAGTCTACCGTGGCCAACTAGGGACCTTTTGCAGCATTTATCACTGCCTCAGATGACCCTTTGTATAGACTATATAACAAAATACAAATCCTGTACAGAGGAGGACTCTACATACTCACTGCTATATCCCAGAACCTGCAACTGTGCCTCGAACCGGACAGGCACTCAGAGTTGATGGATGCATTGGTGCCTGTAGTTAAATTAGAAGGTCTCAGTGTGCTGGCCCATCCCTGCACCAGCCGCTATGACCCAGGGAGAGAAATATGCTACTTATCATGGGCAAGGAAGTCAGGAAGAATGGAGAAGTCAGCAGCCCAAACACAAGAAACCCTTCCCATTCTGCCACTCCACACACTCCCCTCCCTAGACAGAGTCAGGAGTCCAGCCTACCCACCTCTCAAGCCAGGCCCTTCTATCACCTGCCCTGTTTCTCGGCCTGTGTGGTTACTTACCCTCCTCTGGCTTTTTCTACTCTATCTTCAGTGTCTCTAGGCTCTCTCCAAGATGCTTACCAAATAGTACCTCAGTTCCCTATTTGTGGTCACTTATTTATGAGACCAGCTACAGCTTAAGTTTTCTAAGCATGTGGCCTTGTCTTTTCAACTCCCTCACAGTTCCATCCTTTGTTCCTTTTCGCATGCGACCTGGCTTTCTCTCGAAGCTCCCAGTGACCTTCCTTCTCAGTGGGTTTTTTCCATGTTTCTTCTTTTTAACCTCTTTGCCACATTTCCCCCACTAATGACCAATCCCATTATCCCCTAAACTGGTTCTTAAATCATTGTTCATGCCCTTTAGCCAAAGACCACCACCAACAGACCTGCTGTTGCACAAGTCACACTTATTAATCGAGGCAAATTCAGGAAGGAGGTACATGAGCTACTGTCCTAGTTAGGGTTGCCATCGCTGTGATGAAACACCATGATCAAAGAACCTTGGGGAGGAAAGGGTTAATTTGGCTGACACTTCTACATCATAGTCCATCATCAAAGGAAGTCAGGACAGGAACTCAAGCCGGGCAGGAACCTGGAGGCAGGAGCTGATGCAAAGGCCATGGAGGGGTGCTGCTTACTGGCTTGCTCAACCTGCTTTCTTATAGAACCCAGGACCACCAGCTCATGAATGGTACCACCCACAGCAGGTTGTGCCCACCCCCATCCCTCACTAATTCAGAAAAGGCTCTCCTGTTTTGCCTACAGCTGCATCTCACAGGGGCATTTTCTCAACTGAGGTTCCCTCCTCTCAGATGTCTCTAGCTTGTGTCAAGTTGACTTAAGACCAGTCAGCACAGCCACTTTTCTCACTGCTGTGACTAAATACCTGAGGAGGAGGGGTTCATTTTGGCACAAGGTTTAAGGTTGCATACAGTCCTTCAGAGGAGGGAAGGTGTGGAGCCTGGAACCTAAAGCAGCTGATTACATGGCATCTATTTCTGAAGTAGAGATGGGCGCTGGCGCTCAACTTGCTTTCTCTTTTGATTTGGCACAGAACCCCATACTATGGAAAGGAGCCACTCACAGTCAAGGTGGACCTTTGCACCTCAGTTAATCTCATCTAGAATTCCTTTATGGATACGCCAGAGATTTGTCTTCTAGATGATTCTAGAGCCCACCAAATGGGCAATGAATACTAACCATCACATAGCTTGTTAGTACTCATAGGATGGGAGTTTTGGTTGGGTGGCCCAAGGAAGCAGGGGTCACTCAGGACTGGGTACTGTCACACAACGGAGAAGGGAGAAGCCTCTATGGTGTACTACCTCCACAAATCCCATCTTTGAAAAAGTTTAACAATACTAAGGCTAAAGTTTTGTTTGCTAAAGAAGTGGCAGTCATTCGTCTTATAAGGTGACAGGGACGTATGGCTTTCTGTGGCTTGGACAATGTGTTGTCTTGTTCAGGCACGGTTGACAGAATGTCTTGTACATGATCTGCCACAGCCATGGGTGTTCTATGAAACTGATCATGGTTGACTGGAGAGTATCAGGTCTGGCTATGAGATCCAGATGAGCCACATTAGCACTAAATTTCCCTGGATCACACCAGGCAGTATCCTGGACACTGGGAATAGCTTCTCTTTCTCAGCCATGGGCTATTTCTCTTTCTCTTCCTTTCTAGCTATTCCTTCTTCCTTTGAACTCTGCAAGCTCTCTTATCTTTTTGGTTGTGAGCCTAGCTTTTAACAGCTGAGCCATCGCTCCAACCCAACCCTGTGTGGTCTCATACAAGGTTTTGTGGATGGACTTCTCATCTGGTTGGGGCAAGGTGTGTGTGAATTTTTTTCCTCTCCTTTGCTACAATGAATGCCATATGATATTACCTATATGGTTCTGTTTTTATTCAGAGTATCAAGGGTTGTTTTGAAAAATGGATAAATTGCATGTGTGTAGCCAGAAGTTTTCTCTAGTCCTGCCCAGCCCCCATGATCCTTTAGCTGCTTATAGAATAATCACTCAGAAGCTTATATTAATTATAACTGCTGCTTGGCCATTAGCTCAGGCTTATTGCTGACTAGCTCTTACACTTAAATGAACCCATAATTCTTAATCTATGCTTTGCCACATGTTCTGTGGCTTACTGGTCTGCTGGCATGTTTTTGTTCCTTTGGCAGCAGCTGGCATCCTCTCTCTCTCCCCTCTGCCTTTCTTTTTCCTCTCTCTCCAGTTGGAATGTACCACCCAACCTTATTCTGCCATTGACCAAACAGCCTTATTTATCAATCAATCAGAGTAACACATATTCACAGCATACAGAAAGACATCCCACAGCACATGTGGATTAGTGTGGTCTCTCTAAGGTTTGTTTAGGTTAGTTCAAAAGGGAGCTTTCTTCAGAGTTCTTTTTTCCTATAGCCCACTGGGCCCATTCTAAGGTCTCTATGAATGACCTCATGAATCCACTGAGGGCCTTCCACTCGGGGTGGAGAGAATTTTCCCTGTGTAGGATGGGACTTTATCTGTGCATTTAAGTGAACAAAGGCTTATAACCAATGTGAGCACAAGTAGAAAAGGGGGCTTTTCAGAAGACTGAGCCCTGAGGCATGAAAATGTTTAGAAGAGAACATGAAGAGCTGTCAGGAAAGCAGAGGATGATTGACAGGGCTGGGAGTCCAAACTGCTTGCCTCACAAGCATGAAGATCTAAGTTCCATCCCCAGCATCCATGTCAAAATGCCAAGCATGCTGCTACCCAAGTATCCCAGTGGTACACAGATGGAGAGAGGAGGATGCCTAGGGCTTGCTGGCCAGCCAGCCTAGCCTAAGTGATGAGCACAGAGCCAGCTAGAGACTCCTGTCTCAACACCGATGAATGAATGGCGTTCCTGGGGATGGCACTTGTACACACACACACAAGCACATTAATAATAATAATAATAATAATAATAATAATAATAATAATAATAATAGTAAATGATCAAATGAATCAAGATTAAAAAAAAAAGACTAGAAAGTGCAGAAACTTTCAAGGGAGAAGGAACATGCAGTCCAGAAAAAAAAAAAAAAATAGAAAAACCTATTGGTGTTCTTCAGCCCAAGACTGCCAAGAACATGGACACATCTTTGAGAACCGACGAGATCTGGAAAGCTAGAAGCTGTTAGTGAATTGGCCACAGGGTTGGAATGGGAGATGCAGAGACAGCTAGCATAGAAGAATCTTAAAACAAGATTTGCTTTCCAAGAAAGAAGGGAATCGCCCTGCTCCTGGGCATTCCAGGTACTCTGCAAGCTCTCTCTACTCCAGCTGGTCAGAATTAGGATGTCCCCCAGCCTTGTCAGCACGGTTGCTCAGGCACGTCTCCTTTAATTTCATTCTCTATGTGCATCCTAGCAGAGCCCTAAACAGATTTCTGGAGCTCTCTGCCTATCTCCCTCCTCTTGGTCTTCTTTTCCATAATTCTGGCTAACTCTGCTCCCCACTAAGACTGCTGCCTCCTCCAGTTGCTGGAAAGGGAAGAGGGCTGTGCTGCCTGAGGCCTCATCCCTCTGCTACCACCTGGAGAGACTCGTCTCTGGTCCTCCCATCCTAAGAAGCCCAGTCATGCATGGCCATTGTAAAGTCTAGAAACACCGCCCAGTTCCTTGGTTTACGGTAGAATGCAAGTCAGTGTACACTGTACATGGTAACTGGGGGTGATTGACAGAGAAGGCTGCTGTAACACAATACTGTAGACTCCGTGGCTTATGAACAACAGAAATGTAACCTTCCTAGGCCCAGCAGCCAAACATCTGAGATCAAGTCCCCGGCAGATTCTGTGTGTAGTGAGGGCTCATTTCCCGATCTATTCAGAGTCTTCTTACTATGGTGCTCAAATGACAGAAGAGGAAAGTACCTGACTGGTCTTTTTTCCTAAGGACCTTGATCCCATTCATTAAGGTACTGCCCTTGTGACCCAGTTTCTTCCTGTCTTAGTTACATGTCTATTGCCAGGATGAGACACCATGACCAAGGCAACTTACAGAAGGAAGAGTTTAACTTGGGGCTCATGGTTCTGGAGCAACAGTTTCAGAAGGTTAGAGTCTGTAACTGCCATGGCAGAGAGCATGGCAGCAGCTAGGGATGGTGCTGCAGCAGTAGCTGAGAGTTTACATCTTGATGGGAAAGCACCAGGCAGAGAGAGCAACTGGGAATAGTGTGGGCTTTCAAAACATCGAAGCCTGCCCCCAAGTGACAAACCTCCTACAAGGAGGCCACACCACTTCATCCTTCCTAAATAGTTCCACCAACTAGGAACCAAATATGAGCCTGTGGAAGGCCATTCTCATTCAAACCACCACATTCTACTCCCTGGCCCCCACAGGCATGTAGTCATATCATCATGCAAATTGCATTGACTCGAACTTCAAATTTCCTCATAGTCTATCACAGTCTCAGCACAGTTTAAAGCCCAAAGTCTAAGACTCGAGGCAGTCTGTTAAGTGTACTTCCAACATACAATAGCACAGAATATAATTATTATTACAAAAGAGAGGAAAAGGAGTATAGCGAAGAAACACTGGACCAAAGCAAGATGGAAACCCAGCAGAACAAACTCCAAATCCTGTAGCTTCATGTCTGATTTCAAAGGGTTTAGATGACTCCACCCTTCCCAGCTTGCTTCCTGCAACATAATTCTTTCTTTCAGGCCATTTCCACTCTCCGTATGCAGCTCTCCCTGGCAGATGTGGGGCCAAACCACCACATTTCCCAAAGGCCCCATTGACCTCTTAAAATTGTCATGTTGAGTGTAAACTGGCAAGTGCTCAGTAAATTCCACTGATTCCTCAGCATTGCCTTTTGACTTCCAGCTTGTTGTCTCCCTAGACATTTTCTCCTGAAAAATTTTGGGCCTCAGACATCTCCACCTAACCAGCCATATCCCCAAACCCATCACCATCTCTATGGCTGTGCCAGGTTTGGGTCCTTACCACCTTCACCAGTGTATGCATTCTTATCTCTAGCCACTTTGCTCATAGCCAACAAACTGTTGCTCTTACCATGTATAATATTCCCATCATGACAATCCTGTCTTTCATCAGCTTCTCGAGAAGTTCAGTCCACCTGGAACCTTTCCAGAGAAGGTGTCATGTGCCTCTAGGCATAGATCTGTAGATCTCTGCAGAGAATCCTACTGAGATCTTACTGTCTACATTCCTGACTTTAGTCTATCTAATCCTCTCTAGCTTCTCACCTTTGCACATCCAATGGGCTGGGGGGTATTCTCACTTAGGGTTCTCTACTCGGAAGAAGCCACCATGGACAAAATTTCAGGATAAGCCGATATGAAACCATCTTTTTTTCTTCTTTTTTTTTAATTAAGAAAATTTCCATTCATTTTACACACCAATCAGAGATCCCCTCTTCCCTCCTCCTGACCCCCCAGCCTTCCCCTCCCAACCCATCCCCTACTCCCCCCCTCCAACAAGAAGGCAAGGCCTCCCACATGGAGGCACATCCAGTAGACGCAAGTCCAAGCCCCTCCTCCTGCCTCAAGGCTGCACGTGTCCCATCCTAGGTAGTGGGCTCCAAAAAGCCTGCTCATGTACCAGGGATGGATTCTGGTCCTACCACCAGGGAGCACCCCAAGCAGATCAAGCTATACAAGCCTAGTCCAATACCATGCAGGCTCCACAGCCATTGATCCACAAAGTTGGATTTCTTAAGTAAAGACAAAGAGATAGTACAAACTTTAAATGTTGAGCATGGTTCTTGAAAAGGAGATGCACTTAGTATCTTAGTAATAGCTTTGTTTAGGATTGTGTGCTTTTTGAAGTTTTACTGCTTAGAGGGTGTAATTTATAATCAGATTCAAGGATAGCAAAGTTTAAAATGCAGGGAAAACTTAAGAATTAAACAAGGGGGCTGGAGAGAGATTGCTCTGTTGTTAAGAGCACTGGCTCCTCTCGAAGAGGACCCCAGTTCAATTCCCAGCACCCATATGGCAAATCACAACCACCTGTTACCCCAGTCCCAGGGGATCTGATGCCCTCTTCTGGCATCCGTGGATAATAGGAACACATGTGGTACACAGACACACATGCATACACATAAAACAAGTAATTTTTTAAAAAAGCAAAAGAAAAGAAAAATATAAGCAAAAAAAAAAATACAGGAGTTGGTTTAGTAATTTCCCTTAACTTAAAGCATTTCCTTTTAAAATGAAGGTGCAAGGTAGTTTATGAAATTAATTGTTCGGGTTTAAAGATGAGAGAGGGGTGGTGACAAGGTTAAACTCATGGGTCGTGTACACTTTGGACTTGAGCATGGTTCACTAGTTGTTTTCATATTCATTTGCAGTCTCTCTCAGAAAAGGACGTGGGGTGGTGGCTGCCTATTATCCCCATATTCAAGAGACTGAGGCAGGAGGATCATAAATTCAGGGCCAGCCTGGGATGCAGGGGAGCTCAAGGCAAGCATGAAATACATTAGTCAGGCCCTGTCTCAAGAACAAAATGAAAAGGGCATATTCCAACTTTAGACAATATTCCCAGTGCTTTGCATTTTTATGTTGGTTTGGTTTGATTTTTGAGATGCTCTTTTTTTTTTTTTTTTCAATTATGTCGACATTTTAGACCTTCAGTATACAAGAAATGCAACCCAGATCCCAAGGTTAGCTGTTTCATCTTCCTCCTGTACCCCCTTAATTTTCTGCCTTTACATCCTATCTCAATTGCATTCCTTCTGCCTGGCATGTGTCTCAAGGCTGTGTACCCTGCCACACCCTCTCACACTCAGGTCTAGCCCAACCACAGCCCCTAACACTCAGGTCTAGCCCAACCACACCCCCTCACAATCAGGTCTAGTCCAACCACACCCTCTCACACTCAGGTCTAGCCCAACCACAGCCCCTAACACTCAGGTCTAGACCGACCACAGCCCCTTACACTCAGGTCTAGCCCAACCACACCCTCTCACACTCAGGTCTAGATTGTCTCACCTTGGTCAGTTTGATCTCTTGTTCTACTTCCCCTGACTTCCCACCTTGCTCTGAACTCAGGTAGCCTGCAGCTGACTAGTCAGTAAGGGCTAATGTCTTAGTTCTGGTTAATATTGCCTTGAGGAGATACCGTTACCAAGGCAACTTCTAGAAGAAGCATTTAATTGGGGCTTGATTACAGTTTCCAAGGGTGAATCCATGAGCATCACGGCTGGAAGCAAGGCAGTCAGCAGGTAGGCATGGTGCTGAAGCAGGAGCTGAGAGCTTTCATTTGATCCACAGGCATGGCAGTGGGGGCTGATCTGAAACCTCAAAGCCTGTCCCCAGTGACACACCTCTTTCAACAATGTCACACAGCCTAATCCTTCCCAAACAGTCCCACCACAGGGGACCAGACATTCAAATATATGAGCCTATGGGGGCCATTCTCATTCAAACTGCCAGCTTCCCTGCAAAGCAGCAGCAGGGAGGCTTATAGGAAAAGGATCGGGCAAGTGAATGAGATGGGAGCAATAATGATGAGGGAGGGATCTGCAGGAGGAAAGAGGAAGGTGCAGAGGGCCTCAAAAGCCCATTAAGGAACAGCCTTAGAATGACAGGGATGTGACTGACAGATCCACACAGGGAGACAGACTTATATATTTCTTCCTGCTAGAACACACTTTGTCCACAGAGAGGTTCATGGGAAACTTGCTGATGCATGCTGGGAATGCTCCTTGGACACATGATGTAGAGGGATTCCGCAGGTTATCCTGTGGCATGTTAGGATTTAATCTGAGGTTTGGCATACCCTCTCACATCTGTACTGACACAGAGTGTAGGACTTAATTGGAACTTTCCTTTCTTGGGTGTCGTATTCTCAGATACCATTAGTGAGCCCTGTCATATCAGACTTGCTGCTGAGGTCCCCAGATACGTCTCTTGTGTTTATATTTTTGTTATAACCCTGACTCTATGTCTATTAAAATGACACCTGTTTTCACGTCTTTTGCTTGATGAGAAACATCTTGATTTCATCTTTTAAAGGACAGAGGGACATTGCAGCTACAAGCGATGGTCCTTTTGTCTCTTTTTAAATTTGCAGGCACAAAGAACAGACTCTGTCTTTTCTTCGAGCACACTCAGGCTACTGGGCTAACCTGGACCTGGTCTGCAAATGTAATGGAACTTCTGTAGCTTTCCGAGGCCTAGAATCCTTAGCTTTGTCTGTTTGTTTTTCATCAAGATCAGTACAATCTAGCTGCAAAACTGAACGTGACAAAAGATTTTATCTCAATGGACATTTGAACTTGACAAATTAAAATAAAAACACACTCTCTAGTGGGTTACCCTCCCCGATAGGCATGTATAAAAAACATCCGCATTGAGTTGCAATTTGCAGGCTGCAAATTCACCTGTTGAAACTATACAATGTAATGCTCTTTGGGGGTGGGGAGGGTGAATTTTACAGAGGAATGTAGCACTCACTATAATGCAGTTCTGAAGCGTTTTTATCCCTTAATAAGACTCCGCCTACCCCTGTAGCTCCTGTCAACTGAGACTCAGACAATTGCCACCCTTTGTCACTATGGATGTGACATTGCTTATACATGGAATCACGTGCATCTGGCAGTGGTGGCCCACGTTTCTGCTTCCTGAAGTTGACCCAGCTCAAATGTTTACAGTAGTCCCTTCCTTTCCATTGCCAGCCCGCTGTCCCACTGTCCAGATCTGTCACCCTGCTTTACTAATTTGAGAGCACCTGGGTTGTTTCCCCTTGGAGGCTGTAAATGTTCATACACACATTCTCATGAAAAGTGTTCGCGGCAGCAAGCGCCTGCCATTCTCAGGCCCTACTCACGAGAGAAGACTGCGTCTACCCAGGAAACACATGTGTTGAGAATTAACTGTGGATAATTAGTTGACCTGAGGGACTCTTCTCACTCTGCTCTTCTGCTCATGTTGATCTACAGGTCTTTCTGAACTAACTTCTTTGCAAGCTCAGTTGTTTTTGTTTTTGTTTGTTTGTTTTTTTAAGACATGGTTTCTCTGTGTAGTTTTGGTGCCTGTCCTGGATCTCGCTCTGTAGACCAGGCTGGTTTCGAACTCACAGAGATCCTCCTGGTTCTGCCTCCCGAGTGCTGGGGTTGAAGGTGTGCACCACCACCGCCCCAACCTCAAGCTCAGTTTTAATGCTTTCCCTGTCTTAACACATTGTGAGTCCCTTGTCTTTTGGGATCATTTTATTTTTTTTCTAAATTCCCAAACCTAGTGTGTATTGACTGTCATCCCCACTCAATACTCAGAATATCTGAAATGAGATACATCCTTATCTTTCCTGATCCTCTCCCTAATCCATGGCCCTTCATTTTACCACTGACCTATGCACTTCCTCCACTCTGAAGCCTGATAATCACCCCCAAATCTCCATCAAGTTGGCCTCGAGATTGACACATATCTGCTTATACCATTCTCATTGGAAAACCATTTAAGAATTCCACTGGAGTAAATTTAAATCTCTTATCCCTTCTAAAAGAGAATTTCATGGTCTGCCTTTTGCATCCCTCTCTAGAGTTTCCTTCTTTACCAACACCCTTCTTGGTTCTTCCTCCTACTGCCTTCTCCCTCCATGTCCCTAACCCCAGCAAGTTAAAGGGATTTATTTCATTCAACTAATATGTGTTGAAGCCTCATTATGTGACAAATACAGTGCCAAGTCCTGAAGAAGTGAGAATAACATGGCATTTCTAGATTGATGGAATGTACCCTCGGGTGAGGAAGACAAAGCAATTTTGGTAATTGTCTTAATTAGGGTTTCTATGGCTGTGATAAAACGCCATGACCAAAAGCAGCTTGGGGAGGAAAGGGTTTATTTCATCTTTCACATCCAGGTAATAGGAAAGTCGGAGCAGAAACACAGAGATAGAAACTGACCAAAAGCCACAGAGGAATGCTGTTTCCTGCCCTGTTCCTCATGGCTTACTCATCCTGCTTTCTTATACCGCCCAGGAACCACCTCCCCAGGGTTGACACTGGCCCCTGTGGGCTAGGTCCATCTCATCAATCATTAATCAAGAAAATGACATACAGGTAATCTGATGGCGGTATTTCCTCAAACAATATTCCTCTTTTCAAGCAACTCTAGCTTATGTCAAGTTGACAGGAAAGTAGCTAGCACAATAATAAAGTGTGTATTATATTCCAGGGAAAGAGGTTCAGGTTGCCATGGGAACGTAAAGCATGGGACGTGAACCTCTTATGCAAAAGGGAAACTAAGTTTGGAGGGATAAACAGGATCTAATTAGGGGAAGGGAGACAGGCAGAGGGAGCTCTCTGGCTTCCTGGTTTCCTGTCATGTCGTCATCTACCATGTCCTTTTCCCCCAAGGCTATCTACAAGATGGTGGGCACTGTGATCATGATGAAAATGAATGAGGATGGCCTCACGCCTGAACAGCGGGTGGACAAGATTTTCAGCAAGATGGATAAGAACAAAGATGACCAGATCACACTGGATGAATTCAAAGAAGCTGCCAAGAGCGACCCTTCCATTGTATTACTCCTGCAGTGCGACATTCAGAAGTGAGCGGACGTCGATGCTATGGACTGCAACAGAAGTCTTGATGTTCCATTCAGTCTGCAGCTATTCACACACACACACACACACACACACACACACACACACACACACACACACACAATTGCTTGGACTACCTATACATGGACTTGCTTCTTGTGTTTGAAACACTTGTGTGCATGAGAATGTCATTTGCTAATGAATTTTAAAAGCATATATTATAAAACAAAAACTGACAACCTGCCACAATGTGATTCGTGTAACATCATTTCATTAAAATACATCTTCCTCCAAAGCCTGGGCAGAAGCGTGCCGCAGAGTTCTATGATTTCCTGTACACGTTTTGCTAATGCTTGTGTCTCCTTGATTATATAATGTTAGTAGCACTGAGACACCCCCCCCCCCCGCCATGGTAATGTAACTTAATTCTGGGCTGCGTCACCATTCTCCTGTAAAATAGTCCTGGACAGACACACAGGAGGGGCCCTTGGCTCCCTGTCTGGCCCACAACACAGCTTGTATTATCAGTGAATATAAATGTACTACATTTGCATGCCTTTTGGGTTTGCCTTAATTCTTACCTCATTTGTACCCTCTCAACCTGGAAAGAGCTCTTTTGGATGAATGCAGTATAACACTTAAAAATCCTGCTAAATGATAAACTCATTAAGTATATCTATCTATATATCTATAGACACAAAGGTATTATTTATTGAAAGTAAAAACATAATGATGGGAATGTACTGATTTCTGCTTGACGTTTCAAAAGGCTTCCAGAAGGTGGCAATCGATGTCCCGAATAAATTTATAATGTTTGATTTATTTCCCTAATTCTTAATTTATAATTTTCAGCTTGATGTTCGTAATAGTCAGGGTCAGCTAGCAATGGCTTACTCAGTCTACCCTTAAGCATATGTCTTTGGAATTTGAAGAATGAATGAAAGGGGACTGAGTCATTTTCCAACTTCTCATCCAGCCCCTCCCCCCCCCAAAGAGGACTATTAATATGGCATGTAACATTTAAAGAAAACAGAAGATTTGTTCATTCTGGAAAAAAAAAATGTTCACTATGTAACAATAAACTTTATCTCAGTGTGACTTTGGTGCCGAGAACATATTATATGCAGCTCCGGAGGCACAGTTAGTGGGCAACTGGGGAGAGGCTCCAAGGTTAGTCAGAAGTAGAAAGCGTGCTACTTTTTATTTTTCATGATGGAACACAACTGATCCTTCTGACCCTGAGGGGAAGAAATCTCATCTCCAACTCTAAATCGGGTTGGCATTTTCAGACCATGCCTGGAGTTCGGTTTCTTCACACAGTGCAGTCCACTTGTGTTTCCTGTGAAGGGAACCTCTAGATTTGCATTGCACATTAGCTATCAATTGTGGACAGCCATTGTGACCAGAAAACAAAAAACAAAACAAAAAAAACAAAACCCCACAAATTTTATTTTAATTGAAATAACTTCTGTAGAGTCTGCACCTACTTTTATCAATCACTGCGACCCTCTTTCCTTGACTCAAAGTACTTTTTATCAGGTGCCTCTTTTCTCCCTAACTTTTTCCTTTGTCTTAGGACCACTAAACAGCACTAGAGTCCAGGATATAATGAGTCCATCCATCCCCCTCATTTCACAAGTAATTGTGACCAAGCAAAGCTTACTATTTACTCAGGGCACCAGGGGACCTAAATTCTGCTCCAAGAAAGGACACTTCCGTGAGTGAAGAGAAGCCCGTGCACCCTTACGCTTGGGTGCATGCATAACCCCTGTGCGTGGTGAGGGTGAAGGAGCGTGGGCAGGGAGGTCTGTGGGATTCTGCACCTCCCACTACTGTTTCCCCTCACTTAGTGAGGGTAGCATGGGTAAACTGGGGGTGCCACCTGGTTACACTACGCTCTGGCGAACCATTCACAGCAAATCTTTGCTGTCTAACTGCCTGTGGTGCACCCAACGCCATTCTTAGGTACGTGTGTGCGGAGACAGTCCGTACATGCTCATGAATGCTCAACTCCAAGGGACTGAATCCAAAGCCAGCAAGATAAGAGCAAGGGAGAGGGGTGGCATATGGTGGTGGCTCTTTCCACAAGGGTGGTGAGGTGACATTTGAATTAAGGCCATCCAGAAGGACCACAGTGGAGGGAAATGAGGGACAGATATCAGTAACGTATAGAAATTAAATTCTTCTGAGGGCTCACTAGTTTTTGTTTTGTTTTGTTTGTTTGTTATATGTAAGTAAAATATAGAAGCTGGGTGAACAAATACAAATCCTATTTGCCTGTTTAGTCCTCATTGTTATGATTGATTAGTGTAGACGGACTAGCACAGTTGACCCTGAAGAAAAGGCATATGCTCTTTGGGTTAGCATTTCTATTCCTGGTCATATTTTCCTCCCTGCCAAAAAACAACAATAACAAAAATACACTCATAGAAGGACCTATGAGGACATGTCCCAGGACACCCTAGAT
Source organism: Peromyscus eremicus (assembly GCF_949786415.1). Lineage (NCBI taxonomy): Eukaryota > Metazoa > Chordata > Mammalia > Rodentia > Cricetidae > Peromyscus > Peromyscus eremicus. Next base: position 31,071,396 of record NC_081437.1, on the reverse strand, counting down.
GGCTGTTTGTGGCATAGGTAGTAGAGTCAATGTACTAGCTTATCATTAGAGGATCAGGTAAGTAGAATATGGACGACGCCTCAGGTTGGCATCCTATACACCTGCCGGAGAGGAGACTGGGTATGCACAGCATGGACAAACGTCTTAAATGCTAAGTGGGAGAAAAAGAACAAAAGCCACTACACAGTACAGTATATATACAAATGGAAGGCAAGCCACACAATGACTAGGGTCACATTAGGTGAACAGTGGGTGGTAGTGGAGGTGGTTTCATTACTACTACTCCATAATAACCCCCGAATCTAGTAACTTGAAACAGAAGCATATTATCACCTCATGTGTTGACTGTTGAGCTGGATGACACTGGCTTGGGGTCTATGGTAGACTTGCACTTATTTAATGGCTGGGGAGGAAATGGGCCCTGGGGACAGGGATGGCTGAACCTAAAGACTTCTCTTCCCAGGCTGGTCTGTGCTTCTTTACACCATGGTAGCCTGGCAGCAGCTAATACTATTTGCACAATGATCTCTGCTCCAGCACAAAAGACGTCTTTTCTGTGTCACCTCCGCTGGAGTTACTGGTTCCAAGAGAGCCACATGCTATCTCCTGTTAGGTGAGCAAAGTTCTTGGAGAACACACATCACAAGGGATTTCATCATCTTTAGAATACAACATGCCAGTCTAACCTGTGGCCATAGTTCACATCCCAGATCCTGTGTGAAACATGCCTCCCAAGATTCTGTAAGAGCTTCATGTCATAATGACTTTGGGTTCAGGCTTGAGGCCAGGTATCTCATGACCTAAAGGCTCTTTAGGTACAGCACACTGAGTACCATCTTAGTTATGGTTTTATTGCCGTGAAGAGACACCATGACTATGGCAACTCTTATAAAGGAAAACATTTAATTGGGGTGGCTTACAGTTCAGAGGTTTAGTTCATTATCATGGTGGGGGCAAGGCAGCTGGAAGTATGGTATCATGCAGGTAGACATGGTGCTGGAGAAGGAGCTGAGAATTCTACATCTTGATCCAAAGGCAATAGGAAGTGAACTGAGATACTGGGCATGGCTTAAGCATATATGAGACCTCAAAGCCCACCTCCACAGTGACACACTTCCTCCAACAAGGTCACACCTATTCCAATAAAGCCACACCTCTCAATATTGCCATTCCCTATGAATTTATGGGACCAATTACATTCCAACTACCACAAGTACCATTCTTTTTTTTTTCTCCCTGAGACTGGGTCTCTGTGTAGCCCTGGCTATTCTGGAAATCACTCTGTAGACCGGACTGGCCTCGAACTCAGAGATCTCCCTGCCTCTGCTTCTCAAGTGCTAGGATTAAGTCCTTTGTACCAATGGGATAATTATCTCCCCTCACATACAATGTAAAATAGCGATCTAGGCTTAGAATCATTGCAATAAACATATAGACTGAAGAAGGAAGAGCACACAGCTGTTCTAATCAATGGTAACTCTAAAGCCCAGCTAGGTCTATCTTGTAAGCTTTTTGATGGGGCCTCAGCCTATTGTCTACATGTGAAATCTTAGAACTACCAAGACTTTAAGTAGATACAATTCTTTTCAAAACTCTTTTATATTGTTTTTCTATGTATGATGGATCTATATCTATCTATCTATCTATCTATATCTATCTATATCTATCTATATCTGTGTATATATATATATATTCTGTGTATGCCTGGTGCCCATGGAGGCCAGGTGTTGAGTCCCCTGGAACTGGAGTTACAGGCAGTTGTGAGCTGTTATGAGGGAGCCAGGAATTGAACTCAGGTCCTCTTAACTATGGAGCCACCTCTCCTGCCCCACTGTGTTTACTAACAACTTACAAACTCCACTGTCTTGGAAGAGGTTCACTGTGACACTGGTATGGGATGAAACCTTAACAGTATTAAAAGTCCTACCATTTAAGGTAAAGATCCAGGGAACAGTTAGAAGAAAGCTTTTATTTGGGAGAAGGGGTGGTCAAGACAGGGTTTCTTTGTGTAGCTCTGCCTGTCCTGGAACTAGCTCTGGCGTCGAACTCACAGAGATCCTAAAGGCATGCACCATCACTGCCCAGCCAGAAGGAGACATTTTGTAGGCCAAAGTCTTAAGCACCCACCTTCAATCTTCCTGACACTGATGCCCTAACAAGAGGATTGAATTGTCTGACCTTGTGTTTTTTTCTTTTCCAAGTTGAAAGCAAGGTGCCATTTGATTAATAGCTAACTTTCAGTACAGGGCTTAGGCCTTTGGGGGCCCTGAGGCCAGTTTTTGTTCCTTTTGAGGCCTGACAATGAGGGATTCGGGGTTTTTTGTTGTTGTTTGTTTTGTTTTGTTTTTGCACTGAAGCCTTTTTCTGAATTTGAAGCAGTCAGCATCAGGCATACAGGAAGGAGATGCGAGCTTGCTTCCTTAGGTGTGGTTGGCTAGTCCTTGTTGCTCTCCCATTTTATTACAGGCACCAGGGTGTGGCCTGAGGGTACTTTTCATACTTCAATTCTCCTTTATCGTGTGCCGTCTCCTGTTCCCCAGGTTCCTCTGCATAGTTTTAGTTCAATTCCCACTATCTAAGATGGGTCCTAATCTCAGCACCTCCGATTCAGTGTTCTCGCCAAAGGTATCCGTAAAGACTAGGTGGGTTTCTGCTGCTTTCCCAAGGCCACTTAGATTTGTGACATTTCATACCCGGTACTGTATGGATTAGCTTTAGTTCTACTTTGTAACATTCACCTTCAAGCATGAAGATCTGTCCCTTTAGCTATAAACCAACCACTCCACACTCCAATGTCCCTTCATTCCACAACTCATTTGGCTTATTCTGGCTTGGAATCTCTCCTACTGTTGGGAGATACTGGAGGCTTTGCACAGCTGTAGGGGAAAAGGACCATACCTCTTCCAGCAGTCCAAAGGCCTCTCACACAAGCAATCCCAGCTTCCTCCCCTAGCAACCTTGAGGAAGAAAGCTCAGTAGCTCGCTCCTGTTGAGCATTGGGGATCCATTTAAGAGCCCTTGAGTCTTTAGAGATCAAGGCAGGAGTTTCACCTCTTCTCATTGTCTATTCAGATCTAGCCTGAGAAACGACAGGATTCTACCAGATTCCATTCGTTGCGGGTTACCGTCTACCAAGAGCAAGGAGAGTTTCCACAAAGCAAGGTCCTGGAACACGGGAGGGATTTACTGTGGTGGCCATCTGTGGAAGGTAGAATCTGCTAGAGGGGGTGAAGCGGAAATGGAGCAGTGTACAAATAACGCTGAAAGCAAGCCCAGGAGCTGAGATGTGGACTTAGCCCTCTGCAATTGAGTCCTACTAAAGCAGTCATATCTCAGCAACCAGGATCCTCACTGACTTCCTTCAGATCATAGCGGTTACTTCAGAAAGGGCCAAGTTGGCAGCTTCAAGGATACAACTCCCATCCCCCAACCCCTAACTTCCTCCCAGTAGGCTCCACCTCCTGATGTTCCACCACTACCCAGCAGCACCACAAGCTGGAAACCAAGTATTTAACACACGGGACTTCTGGGAACACTACAGTAATAGCTGTGGAGATGCATTAACAAGTTATGAATATGACTCGAATACTGCCTCGGGGCATTATAAACATTTAATCTTCATTTCTACACCTAATGTGTATCCAGAAAAAAAAAAAAATTGTTGGGGGTAGACAGGGTCTTGCTACGTAGCTCTTCTTGGAACTCATGATCCTTAACTTCCAGGCATTTTGGGACACTTTCTTTTCCTCACAGCACTTCCTGGGACAATACATGCGCCAGTACCCAATTTCTTACACAGAATTGAAGCAGTTGTCTCCATATACGAATACTCTGAACATCATAAAGTCAGTCCTCCCATACATGAAAAGGGAATGGGAGAAATGAAAACTTGGAAAATATTCAAAATAAGTCGCTTATTAATTTTAATAATCATACTCATACTTTGGCTAAAACTCACACTTGTTTTGTGAACGATTCTGACATTTCCTGAGGAAGAACACTGAGTGTATAATCCAAAGCTGTCTTAGGACTTCTAGGGACTTTAGATCTACCAGAATGACATGTATAAAGAAATCACTATTCATGAAGAGGCCCAAGTTAGCCAATTATTCTTTGTTCAGTTCACAAAAGCATGACTTTAGTACATATAAATTTTAAGTTTTATTTTTGGAAATTACACATACTTTAAAAGAACAATAGCTTCTTAAATTTTCCAATGGATGTTATTACTACTTAGAACACTGGATGTCTTCACTTATGATTGAAACTAAAACTTTTGCACTGTCTTCAGCAGGAGATGCTCAGGATGTGAGGGTGGAATTTCCCAGAATGCATTATCTTCAGTGGGAGATGCTCAGGATCCGAGTGCTACATTTCCCATAGTGCACTGTCTTCAGCAGAGGATGCTCAGGATCTGAGGGCTGCATTTCCCAGAATGTACTGCCTTCAGCAGGAGATGCTCAGGATCTGAGGGCTGCATATCCCATAATACACTGCCTTCAGCAGATGCTCAGGATCCGAGGGCTATATTTCTCATAATGCATGGTCTTCAGTAGATGGTCAGGATCTGAGGGTTGCATTTTTCATTCTGTAGAAGCACATTTAAAACTACCACAAAAACTCAAAACACTGAAACTCTTTACCTAATTAAAATTAACATACTGATAAATTCCACTTCGCTTTTTATTTGAAAAAAAAAGTATGTTAAAATAGTTCTGATACAAATGAGTTATACTGCTTATGGCTGGTGAGGAAAGTTCAGAACACGCAGCAGTTTCCTTTCTATATTCTTAGACTAGAAATGTTTTTGGATTTTTGGCAACTATTCTAAGAATATATTCTCTTCCCCACCAAAACAAAATTCAGTTTTTCTCAATAACTATAGAAGTATGCTTGCTTTTAAAAATAATACTTTTCTCAAAATACTTCCTTTCCAAGTTCATAAATATGTATTCTAATTCTTATTGCTGGTAATATAGGGAGTGCTTCTTGCTGCTATTCAATATTTGTTTAAAGGTTAGCCCTAACCTTAGTAGCTAACAGAACACAGGCACTAGTATGCTCATGTTTTTTTTTTTAAGTCATAAATACCAATTTTTACAGTAAACTGATCATTGTAGAAACACTTTAATGTCTCTAAAATCAGGATGTGTCTCATGTCATCTCACCATCAAGTGTAGACTGACTCACATAGCCACTAGCTACTCTGACAATAGGCACTCACCTCCCAGTCCTTCTAATCCTGCTCTATTATTAAGTTATACTCTCAGCCCTCGATTTCACTTTCATTTTAAGACAGGCTGAGCTGCCCAGGTTGGCCTTGAACTCACACTATAGCCCAGGCAAGCCTAGAACTTGTGATCCTCTTGTATCCGCCTCCCTAGTGGCTGCACCAGCAAAAAACCGAGGGCTTTTACACTAGGCCAGCATGCTCTAGCACACAGTCCTGGCACATTCTTCCTTGGGTAGAGGAGAGTTCAAGGACAAAGGAGAAAGCATTATGGGGTTGGCAGTGCTTCAGTGCTGCATGAAGTATCTAGTAAAAACCAACTTCAAATTGATGAAATGCAGTGATTTCAGAATTGTATCCCAAATCTATAGTTGTACCCTAGGGTTAAAAATCAATGGCAAGCACAGATTTTGCCCAGTATATTAAGTCTTACGTAGGTCTCTAATACTTAAACATCAGTATGTCCCGTGTAACTAGTCTTGTCCACTGCATCCCCCTATTCCACACCGAGAAATCCCTCTTTCCACAGACATTTGTTAATTTTTAAAATTAGACTGTAACAACCTGGAAAAGCAAAACTAAACATCGGGTGCTCAAACTTTTATTTTAATTCTTACAAAATACTATAGAAATGAACCCAAACTGAACAGATATGTACATGTGCATATGTACAAAATTTTACTCCTGAAAAAATTTATAAAAGTAGATGATAAAAACAAACAAAATACAGAAACTCCAAAGCAAACCAACGTAAAAGATTTAAAAGCAGTATTATGAAACTGGTTTTCACAAAAAAAGCAGTAGTGATTTTAACTGTTGGCAGCGGCTGGTTGTCTAGGCTGCACACAATCGGTGGTCAGATTCCAGGAGCCTCTTCTGTTCCAGAATCTCTCTAGTCTCATCTATTCCATCCGACAGTCCAGATCCCCTCACAACCTTCCAGCACGAGGGCAAGGCACTAAGTTGTCAGCTGGTATTGTCATCTTCCTCTTGAGTCACAGGTCGGAAAGGCAATGTGGTTTGCCCTCTTTCAGGATCAGACATTCGAAGAATTCTAATCAGTTTACTTGAAGGAAGTGAGCTAAAGGAAGCAAAATTTCCAATGAAGTTTTTACTCATTAAATACCTGCACCCACCCGAGGTTCAAACCCCAACAATATGACCAATCAATGAATAAAAAACTTCCGCTAGATCCCAGTATTTTCAATTTGGATGAACAGAAAATAAAAAATTTTATGTCAGCTATTTTACACTCTTGTTCTTTTCTAGAGTTGCCTGGATATTCCAAATCAAACTGCCCCACAATCATGGGACTATTTAGAACAGAGGATCAAGAAAACCACAAAGGAGCAAATTCAAAACATAAGCAGTCAAAATTACCTTTGAGTCCATTTATTTCTTAAAGGGGTAAGGGCATGAATAAAAGTATGCACCTAGGAAAGCAGATGACATCTTAAGTCTGCCTAGCAGGAAAAAGGATTAATGTCCCCTCACCTCGGTCATTTCTGCATTTAAAACCATACCAGCCCCATACTGCTTTCACTCAGGTCACTCAGGGCTGCTTTGGCTGGCTGGGATTTTCGTGTGTGTGTATCTGTGAGGTTCCATATAAATTTCTTTCCCCTTGTCATATGGTACATGTATTTAGAAAAGAAAGATGCTTTGAGAGGATTGAGTCTCAGACACACTGAATGCTGGCTGTTTGCTGGGTAACATAGTGGGTATCAGGGCACACAGGTCTATACCTACAGAATGAGATACTTCCATCTGGTAGGGATGTAAGTTATGTACTCACTTCTACATGTGATCAGAAAAACATATATATATATACATATACACATATATGTATACACACACACTGCGTGTGTGTGTGCTCACAGAGAGTTTTAAGAAGTTACCTCATGCTTTGAGGGGTAAGCAAGATAAATTGTCTAAAGCGCTGGGAGTCTGCCATCTTAAGTATCATGTCCATCGCAATTCTCCTATTAACCATATCCTGAAGAAGAAAAAATAAAAAGTTAGGATTGGTTTTGCATAAGCTATTTCTATAAAAGCATATTCTTTTGGCTGAAACAAACTTCTAGAGTTTGATCTATTACTTTATGTACAATGCCAAGCTCATCAATGGAAAAATAGTACCAGAAACTCTAAGGGGAAAGTAACTGAATAGATATATGATGGCCTCCTCTCTCAACACAACTAAAAAAGTAAGAAAATATACCAGTAACACAACTATTACAGAATGAATTCATAAGTACAGCAGTAGTTCATTACCCAAGATAAAGATAAAACATGTTTAGTTTCAAATTTATCAAGTTTCTCGGAATTTAAAAAGTATGGCCCTCACAAGGCATCATTAAAGTCATCATCATCGGAAGATAAGCAGACTTGAATACACAAATCATGAAAACACTAGATGGGGCAGTGTGCTTGGGAAATTATAAACAGCTTAGTATAACTAAAATTGTAAAATGGCAGAGACTACACCATTAAGGGTCTCAATGTTACCTTACAAAATTAAATACTTTAGATATATCCACCTAGGGGCTTTAAAAGGGTGACCACAATCAGACCTATTTTTACAAATCAACTCCCCTAAAATGTGGAGAATGAGCTGCCGAAGCAGCAAGATATAGTCTGAAAGCCTAGCAAGTGATAATCACAGCAGCTGGAGGTAAAGGACAAGAGGTAGCAGAGCCACATGAGGAAGGAAAAAAGGGTAGAACCTTCAGAAGAAGAGCAAACAAGGCCCAGCAGCATGTAAGTAAAAGGGAACAATTCATCAGATATATATAGGTTTTGAAGCTAGGTGACGAGGGTAGTGATGAAAATTTGTCATGAACAAGGCAAAAAATGGGAGAAAAGAAAGACGTTTTGAGAGAAAGACCCACTCAGTCTCAGACACACTGAGCTCGGAATGCTGGCAGTTTACTGGATGGTGGAAAGGGCAGCAGGCACACAAGTCTAGACTGCAAATGAGATATCAGGATGGGAAACATCCATCAGGTAGGTCTATAAGCAGGTAGTGGCTTTGGGGCCTGTGTTACATCACATCTACACATGTAACCAGAAAAATAGCAATGCTGTAAAAAGCAAACAAAAAACTTCAAATGCTCAACGACATCAAAATTGGGAGGCAGAAAGTCAGACTAAAAAGAAGACACAGAAAATATAAATCCAGAAAGAGTGTAGAGGCTGTAAGAAAACACATCCCAAGGGAGGGAAGAGAGGTGCAAAGTACTACAAGGAAGACCAAGCTCACAGACGACATCTGATAAACGGATGCTGCTGGAAAGTCTGAACCCAGACTACAATGCATGAGTAAGAAGGATGTCTGTTAGACACAGAATCTCAGCTGAGCCTCACAGTAGCCCAATGAAGGAGCAAACTACAGAACTAAAACAGCCTATATACTTTAAGGATGTGCTGACTTCACAATGGAAACCAGAATATGTATTACGTTGGGGACAAGGTTTTGCTTTTGTTTCTATAGGAGAAGAAAAGCTATGGATACCATCAAAATTGATAAAGGTTCAATTTGAACAAGAGAGACCTCTTAATTAGAAGAGGTGATAGTTCATCAACCAACATCATCAGCTAACTTAAATTAACTTATATAACTAACAAATGCTTTTCATTTAATTAGATATAACTTGACAAGTGCTGTGGAATATTGTTCTGTATGTTGTGAATGTGTTGCTCTGATTGGTTGATAAATAAAACGCAGATTGGCCAATAGCCAGGCAGAAGTATAGGTGGGATAAGCAGACAAGCAGAAGTCTGGGAAGAGGAAGGCTGAGTCAGGAGTCACCAGCCAGACAAAGAGCAAGCAAGATGTCAAGGCAGAATTAAGAAAAAGTACCAAGAGACATGGCTAAATATAAATAAGAATTATGGGTTAATTTAAGGGTAAGAGCTAGTCAGTGATAAGCCTGAGCTAATGGCTGAGCAGAATTAATATAAGCCTCTGTGTGTTTACTTGGGGGACAAGAGTGGGAGAGATCTGTCATGACTGCAGGCCAGCTGGGACACAGGAAAACTTCCAGCTACATCTATTACATGGAGAACTGAGTGAGACCCTTGGAGATAAATCTAAGCCATTTGAAAAACTGTAGCACACCTAGGTTTCAAAACCTTTAATTTTTTTTTTTTTAACCCTTAAGGTCAAATGCTCTTATATCTTTGTTACCTTTTTTGCTCTCATGTTATTGTTTTCAAAAGCTTGGCCATAACCAAAGGAGCCACTCTACAAAAGCCGTGTTAAGAAGCAAAAGCTTTAGGATGTCTTTAGGTTGACGGAAATAAGCTAGGGGAAAGGCTGAATGAGAGAGAGGTAAGAGAAATGCTGGAGTGTGGCAGGGTCTCTAGAGAACCACACAGTAGCCATGGAGTGAACTCAACTATAGGGTCTTCCCAACCACTAACATCACAAACTAATGTGGCAAGGCACACCTTCACTACTGTAGAGAAACAGAAGACTCTTCCTTTCAAAACATTCCAACCAAATAAAAATTAGAGAACTTAAAATTCAACAATACCATGTAGACATCAAACTCATCCAGGCATCTGAAAGGTGATTCGGCAATGGACCACAGGGAAAGAATGAAGCACACTGTGGAGAAAGAACGTTCACCGCCGGACAAAGCACGCATGTCATTGAAGGAAGCTTTATTTCCCTCTCCAGGCTGAACCTTGAAGGGTGATCACAAGGAAGAGGTTTATAGTTTAAAAAAAAAAGAGAGAGAGAGAGAAGGGGTAAAGCTAAGGTCATTTAGGAGTTTGAAAGAATCTACTCCATTCAAAATATTTTATACTATAACAGCAAGCTATCCAATTTTTGTTTCACTTTAAAAGAATTAAACTGAGGGGCTAGAGAGATGGCTCAGAGTCAAGATGCTCTTACAGAGGACCCAGATTGATGTCCCAGCACCCACAATGTGGCTCATGCCCATGTATGAGTCCAGTTTGAGGGATCTGATGCCTTCTTCTGGCCTCCTCAGGCACTTGCCATGCACTGGGTGCACAGACATACATGCATACCAAACATCCATACACAGAAAATAAATTAAAAGTGAACACTTTTTGTCATTTTAACAAAACCTAACATACCAAAATTCCAAAGCTATGACAACAAATCCAATATTTAACCAAACATTATTTACTAAAATAAACAATTTAAACTAGTTCTTCTAAAACTGTTACCACATTAAACATTTAAAGCACTGAGATAATTTTTCAATCCTAGAATTATAGTGACATCTAGTGGTTACACAGTTTTAATAATTAAAATCATCAAAACAGACCCACTTGAAAAGGCTTACCCTAGAAAATGGTGGGAATGGATTGAAAGACATTTAAAACAATACTTTTTAAAATTCTCTATGGTAACAACAACAATAACAAAAAAATCAATAAATAATATTTACAGCATTCCTTCTGCATAATCTCCTGAGAAAATACAAAGTACTATAAAGAGGCATTCTATTTTATTTTGGCAAAACTGCAGACACACTATGTATAAGTGAAAAGGCCAGTTTTATATAAGTGTCAGACATATGCTGCTCTCAAATGACCACAGATTCATTTTTTTTTTTACTTTCTAAAAGGCTTAAAAGTCTGAAAATTTAAATGTATATTGTGTATCATTTTTGGAAGACACAATGCCCCTACAGGAAAAGTATCTTCTGAGGACATAAGCATTCACTTTCCTTGAATTCACATCCAAAAGTAGATGGGTTTTCAAACTAAGGCCACCTTCCTCCCACCAGCAATGCAGTAGCTCTGACTGTTTCCTTACCAACCAAGTTTCCAGGCTTGCTCATGTGAGTCCTTCTCACTAGGGCACGACAGTGGCTAGTGAGGCATACATTTGTATTTCTCTGATGACTAACAATCCTGAGCACTGTCCATGTGCTTGCTTATCCTCCATTTGGGTAACTCCCATTTACTCGTTTAAGTCTTTGGTGATTTTAAAACGGGTTCAAGTCTTTTTTTCTTTTATTATTCTTTATTATGTACCAAAAAATTTTTCCCCAGGCAATAGCCTCCTTTACTGCTGGTGCTTTTTAAAATTGCCTTTTGTGTCCTGTTTTTCAAATCTTCATGAAAGTACTTTATTTTTTGTTTACAGGAGAGGGTGGCACATGTTAATGGAGCATGGTGTGCTTATTTCCACACATATGAAGTATACACCGGTCAAGTCAGAATAATTAGCATTTCTATCCCCTTACTTGTGATTGGAGCCTTTGAGCATCTCTCTTCTTTGGTTTTTCTATCTCTCTCTTCTTTGGTTTTGGAAATGGTTTCTCTGTATAGCCCTGGCTGTCCTGGAACTTGCTCTGTAGACCAGACTGGCCTTGAACTCAGAGATCCACCTGCCTCTGCCTCCTGAGTGCTGGGATTAAAGGCGTGTGACACACCACCTGGCCAGCATTCTAGTTTTCCTTATATATCTAATGTTCCTGTGAACTGCAGTGGATGTGCTGCTGGGAAGCACCAGGACTTACTCCCATTGAACAGTGTTTTGGTACTTACTATTCAAATTCTCCCTCTCCCTCCCTAACTTGCACTAATCATTATTCTGTGTTCAGATTAACTCCTCAACTTCCCATGAGAATTATGTGCTTTTTGTTCTCTGTGCCTGGCTTATTTCATTTCAGATCACATCCTCTAGTTTTATCCACTTTGATGCAAACCACAGGACTTCATTCTTCTTAAAGGTTGAGTATCATTCCATTATGTATATCTACCATATTTTCTTTATCTGTTCATCCACTGATAGGTACCCTAAAGTTTTATTGTTCTACATTTTACATTTATCAATTTTTATACTAAATGTGTGATAAATGGCCAAAGTCTATTTTGTTTTGTTTTACCAAAGGGCACCCAATAATTTGAATCCAGTATAATTCATGAAAGGATCACCCCTTACTCGTAGGTTTACAGTAGTGTCTCTGTCTAGATGAGTGAGCCATGTGTTCGGTCTGCTTTGCACTCTCCACTGTTTGGACACTTGCTTTCTCCTCTCATCTTCTTTTTTTTTTTTTTGGTTTTTCAAGACAGGGTTTCTCTGTGTAGCTTTGCGCCTTTTCCTGGAACTCACTTGGTAGCCCAGGCTGGCCTCGAACTCACAGAGATCCGCCTGGCTCTGCCTCCCGAGTGCTGGGATTAAAGGTGTGAGCCACCACCACCACCACCACCACCACCAACCCCCCCCCCCCCCCCGGCTCCTCTCATCTTCTGTTCTCACAGTTTTATGAGATCTCTGTGTCTGAATTCCTAATTGTCTTCTAGCTTCCTGAGATAGACTACTAACGTTGGATCTTTCCTCCTTAAATACATATAGAGGGGGCTGGAGAGATGGCTCGGAGGATAAGAGCACTGATTGCTCTTCCAGAGGTCCTGAGTTCAATTCCCAGCAACCACATGGTGGCTCACAACCATCTGTAATGAGATCTGGTGCCCTCTTCTGGCCTGCAGTCATACATGCTGTATACATAATAAATAAATCTTTAAAAAAATAAAAATAAAAAATACATATAGAGCGCTAAAAGTTCCTTTCTGAAAAGTGTTATACTGTCTCCTTCAAGTTTTGCTGTTTTAGTTTTTGATTGTTGCTGGAAATTATCTTCTAGTTTCCATGTAATTTATTATGATTCCTTAATCATTTAGAAATTTGCTATGTAATTTTATAAATTAGGGAATTTTTAGGTATTTAATTTCATTTAATTTTGAAATATATTTTGTATAGCTTTAATTCTTTGAAACTTACTGAGATTTTTAACTGAGGACAAGAAAATGGTTTACGCTGGTAAATGTTCCATAGACAATTCACAGAAATTATAATCTACCACAGGGTTCTACATTTATGCTACTAGGTCAATTTGGTAAATACAGTAAGGCTTGTATAACTTTACTGACTTTTCCATTAATTACTGAGAGTTCAAAAATTTCCACCTATATTTAACTCTTATTTTGCCTTTTAGTTCTCTCAATTTTTCTGAATATATAAATTCAAATATTTTTAAAGTTAACTTTCTAGTACTATGAAGCACTCCTTTTGGCCTTGAGTCTGAATAAACCTGATTTTGTTGTTAGCAGCCATGTGTAAGCTTTCTGGTCTACTGCATGACATACCTTTGCTCCATGATTTCACTTAGGATCCTCCTTGTCCTTATGTTAGTATTTAAAGTCTCCCTATATCAGAACTGACTCACAATTTATAAATACAAGGCAATCTTTACTTTTAATGCACCTTCTTGGTCCACAAAGGCTAATGTAATTACTGGTAACTAAGTTTTATGTCTCACTAATTTGTGTTTTCCCCCATGTTCTTTGTTGTCCTCTCTCTTGATTATTTTGGGTCTCACTCTGTAGTCTGGAGTGGCCTCTAATTGTGTTAATCCTCCTGCCAACGCATTCCAAAGGTGATTAGACATACCTGGTTTCTCACTAAGTAGCTGCTTTTTCTAGTGTTTTACTTGGTCCTTAGTGTGCATTCACTTGACATTCTTTAGAGTGACTGTTCTAGCGGTCTCAGTGTAGCCCTGATGTCTTCTTGGTTTATCAGAATTAAGAGACTTCCCGAAATGTGAGAGAATCTCAGAACAGGTTAAGTTCGATGCTCTTGACTCTAAGTATTTTGGTCCTGAACATTATTCTGTTCTTTGCTCCTTCTGTTCTTAGTGGAACTCCAACTACGTCCTCACAAAAGCAGCTAACTGTATCCTTCCTGTCTCTTCAGCTCTGTTCAGGGTTTTCTGTTTTCTTTTTATGTTACTCACGCAAGATATTTCTTTCTGACTTACATGAACTCAATTAAATTTATCTTTAGCTACATTCAGCTGGCTATTAAACTAAGCCAATCAATGAGTTCTTCATATCAAGTACTAACTACATTTTCAAAGTTTTAGAGTCATGTTTTGTGTGGATTACAAATCTGTACTGAAATTGTACTTTGCTATAACTAACTTTTATTTCATGACATGTATCACTTGTGGTAAGACACTAGTCTACTATCTCTTGTAACTATCATCATGAGTTTGGTTCTATTCTTGCTTTCCCTTTTAATACCAGATAGTCACATTTCCAAGCCTTATTTCTCTGGTAATTTTTACTGCTTTTTGAGGTAAAAAGAAAAACAAAAACCAACAGGGCCAGCAGGGTGGTTTATCAGGTTAGGGTGCTTGGGGCCACACCTGAGCATCTGAGTTTTAGTCTTAGGAATTCACACAGTAGAAGAAAAAGAATAAACACCTTCAAGTTGTCCTTGGGCCTCCATACTGACACTGTGGCATGAAATCTCAAATAAATGTAACAAAACCTTTCTACTTTTAATAAGATCCAGCAAATTGTACATATTTAAAATGCACAATTTAATTAAGCTTTAGCAAATATGTTCATGTATGAAACTGAAATTCAAAATAAAGAACATATCTATCATTCTGTAAGTCCCTCATGCTCCTTGTAATCTCCACTTAGTTTCCATGTTATCTGGATGGTTCTGTATTTCAATCTGTGGGTTTCAACTCCTTGGGAGGCCTCAAATGACCCTTTCACAGGGGTCATCTAAGAACACTGGAAAACAGAGATTTACATTACTATTCACAACAGTAGCAAAATTAGAGTTATGAAGTAGCAATGAAAAGAATTTTATGGTTGGGGGTCACCACAACATGAGGAACTGTATTAAAGGGTCACAGCATCAGGAAGGTTGAGAGCCACTGATGTAACAGAACCTTACTGTCTATTACTTTAGCCTTCAGTTAATGGAAGTTTTCAAATATTCTTTCTTTTCAATTTCCATATACATTTTAGAACCAGCTTATCAATTTCTACAAAAAAAGCCTGTGGCTATTTTGATACAAATGGTGTTGAGTGTATAAGTCAATTTAAGAACTAAAATTTTGACATGCTGAATTGTATGTATGTATTGTACATATACATGCTTATATATGCACAAGTATATGCAGTATGTGTGTGCATATGTGTTTTCCTCAATCACTGTCACCTTTATTTCTTTGAGCTGATTCAGCTAGACTAGCTGGCCAGGAGCCCTATGAATTGGCTCTGGGATTAGTGTGTGGAGTTTTATGCAATGCTGGAGATCCAAACTCAAGTCCTAACGTTTGCACAATAAACACTTTACTGAATGGGACATCTCCCCAGACCCTGCTGAGTCTCTTGAGCCTTGACAACAATAGATTTCTCATTTAGTTCTTCATTAATTTCTCACTACTTCTTTTGGCTTTTCAGAGTCTTGGGCACTTTGTGTCAGATTTCTATGTATTTTATACCTTAATGCTGTTATAAATGGTATTTTAAATTTTCAGGTTTTAATCATGTTGCTAATACATAAAAATACAATTCACTTTTTAATGTGGTTATGTAACTCTGCTAGTTGCATTTAACTTTTTAGTTGTTTGTTTTGTAGATTTCATCAGATTTTTTGTATAGATGACCCTGTTAATTATAAATATAAGGAATTTGACTTCCTTTATCATCCCTATCTTTTATTCCTTGATTTTTGGCTAAAGTCACTGGTATACTGATGAGTAAATGGTGAGCATGGACAACCTGCGTGGCTCCTAACTGTAGGGTAGAGACCCAAATCCTTTTACTTTATGCTTGATGTTTTGTGTAGGAAAAGATATTCTAGGCAACACAACAGCCCACCAAGGTGGAGCAAGTTTCCATTTGACTAGGATGTATATGTGCTAAGGCTGACTGACAGTTCAGTTCATCTGGGAGAAAGCTAGCCTGGAATAGATTTGCAGTCTTAGAAACTGGTGCCTTTGGACAGCCATGCACCACTCCAGCCCTCAAGAATGAACTGAAATACTAGTCATGTATGTGCCTAATATTTCACAAGCCCTGCTGTCTTGTCAGTAGCCCTCATAACCACCAAAATTCTGAGATCAGCAAATGCCTCAGGAAAGAAAACATCCAGCAATGTTAGCTTACTTTGGACAGGCTCTCCCACTTCTTGGAATTTCAATTCATCTAGTCGCTGTTGCTTCCACAGCTTTCCAATGTCTTTAAAAATAGAATTTTTGTAATTTCCTTGGATTTCTTGTACTTTTGCAGTAAAAACAATGGGTTATCATGACATACTACCCTCCCGACCACAGGCCTAATTCCTCCCAGTACTTTTACATCTGTATCTGTAAATAACTGGATCTCAAAAATAAATGGTGGGTAGAGAGATGGTGAACATAATTTACCAGTGGAAATCTAAACAAAGAAAAGGCAAAACTAACTTCCTATTTCGGTTAAAGTGCAGAGGTTCTAAATGACGAGGGCATCCCAAATATCAAATATTTTTCTGTGAATATTAGGATAGAAGGATAAAATTATGATAACAAGAGCGGCAGTTACTATTTAAAGTGGGCAGTGTTTTTTATCTTCCTATATAGTTGTTAATCCATATTCCCACACCACACGCTTTGTGCACATTTCCACAACCATAGAATCTACAAAGGTGAATACAGCAGATACTTCTTGGTTTCCCACAGTGAGACTACAGACAATGGATTTTCTATAATGTCCTACATGGTGCTGTGCAAAAACTTAAAACATGAGTGGACAGACAAGATGAACACTTGTTAAGACTGAAAATAAAACCGTACTTAGCATCCTAAGAAAACAATGTGACTGGAAAAAAAATCTAAGCTACTAGCTTTATATTAAGATCAACTTAATGTTAAACACACTAGCAAAGATGACCTTTCACTTAGAAGGAAGTTCCTGTTTTCTAAAGGTAACAGGACAGGTTGATCAACAGTCCATCAAAAGAACAGAAACAACTCTGACAAAGATGACGTCAAGATACTCACTGAAATACTCAGAGTTTCATTCTTGTGGTCGAAATTCATTTTGCCACAGTAAGCCCGCTGAGATAGTAAGTTGTCAAAGTATAATTTGCATCGCAATGTCAAACACCTTTAAATAAAATTAATTTGGCACATTGTAATATAGAACAGCATGTTCAACACGGTTTAAGCACAGACAACTATACCAATGCGTGGACAGCAGCTTGGACACCTCTATTAACAGGTGGATTTAAGAGGATTTTCCCCGTGTTTCTAATATTTATTTGTATCCTGGATTTTAATTTCTTTACTTTTATACCAATATTTATAAAATGATAAAGGTATCATTCCACATTTACTATACCCCATTATGACAGCCAGTCCATATGAATGTATTAGTCACCCAAATAATTTATTCAAGGCATTATTACTCTCAGGCATAAGACAAATCTCGTCCTTAAAAAAATTAAGCTTTAGAGACACCAAGGTAAATATTCATCTCATTTATCTGCCTGTTTCCCCAACTTCATAATGGAAAAAAGGTAAAGGTAACAATGCTTTATCCCTTGCTGGTACAATGCAAGTGCAATCACTTCTTCTCTATTGTCAGATGACACTGGACTATACTGTACGGAAACTTCTGCTGCCTTAATTCCCTTTTCCCATTTTTGTGTGTACGCACATGTGCGTGTACCAGAGAACAACCTCACCCGTCATCCTTTGGTGCTATCCACCTTGGTTTTCTTGTATGCATATGCTTTTAGGGTTTTGTGTTTGTGTGTTTGCCTGTATGTTTGTCTGTGCACGACATACATGCAGTATCCACAGAGGCCAGAAAGCAATGGATACCCCATGACTAGAGTTGGAGATGGTTATAAGCTGCTATGTGGGTGTTAGAACTTGAACCCCAGAAGAGGAACCAGTACTTTTAGATGCTGAGTCATCTCTCCAACTCTGTCCACCTTATTTCTGAGAGTCTCTCGTTGCTTGCCTATTTAGCTAGCTGTTTTACTAGTGAGCCCCAGAGATCCTCCTATTTCCACCTCTCCAGTAACAAAATTATAAACATGTACCACTGTGCCTGACTCCTCTGAGCCCAGCTTTTCTGTGGGGCACAAAGCAGGGGTTCAAACTCAGGTCCTCATGCTCACACAGCAAGTACTGTACTGGCTGAGCCATGCCCCAGCCGTCAATTCGTTACTTATCTACCTTTCTCTTTAACCAGAGGGAGTTGCTGTGACTGTCAAATGAAAGCCTTTTAAGCTGTCTCCTAAGTCTTTCTGTCATCACTTTGAGGGGTGGCTAGGGCTGGGGTGTGAGCCCTAACAAGAGACTTACACAGATTTGCTATCAGCTCTTTCTTTCCATGAGACCCTAGTTACTTTTAATGAGAGCACAGTATTTAGAAAATAAGATCTGGGTAAGAGAAAAATGGCAATTTTTCTTATCATCTCTACTCCTTGATTAGTTGAAGCTTTATTTCCTCAACAAAACCATGACTTCTTCCTCACTGTTTCCTGTCCTAAATTACATTAACTCTCTATACTAAAAGACAAAGAAACCTGGGTTTTCTTAGTTTCTTTTGCTGCCTCAGCACTGGTAATTAGATTCCAGAACTCTCTCTTAACATCCTTCAATACTCCAATGTATTGGCTGCTTCCATTCACAGGACTTCTATCATAAACTGTCTGAAAATAAGGTTAGAAAGTAGAGAGAAAATGATTCTAACAAGTTGGTCATTTTTGTTCTCATCCCACAACTGAGTAAACAATATAGAAAAACATGTCAGTGTTAAAGTCTCTATTAAGGTAATGCACTACGATGGTTATTGTTGTCAAGGTGACAATACAGAATAACGTGGGCAATGGGCCTGAGCATACCTGTGATGGATTATCTTTATTGGGCCAATTAAGGCCAGCCTAAAAGCAGGTAGGACCACTCCTTGGGCACAGGAATGTAAGAAGGGAGCAGACCAGCATGCATTCACACTTCACTCTCTGCGTCTTTACTTTCGAATTCCTCCTACTGCCTTGACGAACTCTACCTTGAACTGTGAACAGAATCAAACCCTTCTTCCTCTCTTGAGGCTGCTTTTCTCAGAGTGCTTATCACAGCAACAGGAAAATGAATTCAGACATACACCAAGAAAGCAGTACTTTACAGACTATTTAAATGCTAGTTTCCATTTAACAACAGAGAAACAAACTACACTACATCTGGAGAACATGTACATAACAGAAAGTTAAATTCATTTTATTTTAATTTAAAATCTAGAAAATAAATAAATAGATAGATAAATAAATAGGTAGTATTTTATTTTTCTTAAACTCTTCAAAACCCAGACAAAATATATGAAATAAGTGTTTTCAGTCTGGATACCAAATAGCAAAGGAAGGTCCAGTCAAAATGGTCTCTGAAAAATGGGAAACAAATGAACTGATGAGTCCTACAAATAACCCCCAAATTACTACTCAAGACTAGAGCAAGTGTACACTTAACATGCAACCTAGCATTTGAGGGTGGAAAAAGGTCTGGAGGGCAGAGGGCTGCACAGAAGAAAAACTGCAGAGGATGTACCAGGGCTGTGCTAATTACCCTGATTTGATCTTGGCATACTATCTTCCTTGGACACGTACTGAAATGTCACACTATACCCCACAAATGTGCACAATTAAATTGTCCATTATAAACACCTTATTTTAAAAATTCAACAACTACAAACATGCATTTCAAAGTTTACTATAGTTCAAGACTATGATGGAACATTTTACCTTTAAAACCTTACCTACTGGCCAGCAACATGGGTAAACCTGACTCCTGAGTTCAATCCTGACATGTGGTGAAAGGAAAAGACTGACTCTTGCAAACTGTCCTGATCTCCACATGCTAGGCTACAGCACACAATCCAAACAAATAAATATAAAAAACCTTTAGGCCACCTCTGAATTTCTCCATCTATACACTAGCTAGGTATATTTTCATTTCTTTCTATTGCCTTAAATTAGAGAAATTCGGGGCTAGGAAGATGACGGCTCCATTGCTGAAGTGCCCACTGTAGTATGAAGATCTCTAGAAGCCATATAAAAAGCCCCCCATAGCCTCATGCTCCTGTAACCCCAGCACTGGGAGTGAGGCAGATTCCCTGAAGCTCATTAACTAGGAGACCTAGCCAAACTGAGGAGGAGCTTCAGGTTCAGCAAGAGATGCTGTATGGAAATTTAAAAAACTTGGGTGGGTGGCGGGGGCAGTTTAGGGAAACACGTGTTATCAACCTTAGGCCACACACACACACACACACACACACACACACACACACACACACACACACAATGTACACGTACTATACACAAACAACAATTGTAGAAGCTGGGATATAAAGACAAGTAAAAAGCATTACTGAGGGACTGCATGTGGAAAAGAGGTAAACAAAAGAACTATAGCTGCTCAGGAATAAGGATATTAAGAGCTATATCCCCTATCATTGTCTTCCAGCTTTTTTTCTGCTTCTTGTAGTATAAGTGGGGGATCTATCTATCAAAGATCGTGCATCTTTGAGTATTGTCTTAGTGAGGGTTTCTATTGCTGTGAAGAGACCCCATGACCATGGCATCTCTTATAAAGGAAAACATTGAATTGTGGTGGCTTGCTTACACTTCTGAGGTTCAGTCCACTATCATCATGTCAGGGAAGCAAGGCAGCACACAAGCAGACACAGTGCTAGAGAAGGTGCTGAGAGTCCTTAACATCTTGACTCACAGGCAAGAGGAAGTGGTCTGAGCACTAGGTGTAGCTTGAGCATATATGAGACCTCAAAGCCCACACTAACACACTTCCATAGTGACACACTCCTCCAACAAAGCCAGACATCTAATAGTGCCACTTCCTCTGAGAGGCATTTTCTTTCAAAACACCACAGGTATGTTATTAATAGCTTATCTCCTTGATTATTTATTCAACCAATGTATATCAAGCACCAGCTACATTTCAAGCACACTTATAAACACTGGATAGTGCAGTAAATAAAACAAAGTTTGTAATCATGGAGCTATATCATGGTAAAGTAATTGAGATACTGTCTTAAGAGGCCCTTCCAATCTCCCTTAGTAACATACAATGTCCAAGAGTAAAATCAATTGCTTCAGTACCACTAAGTTCCCACTCAAATGACCTACTAAGCAATAAACAGTGTCTGAGAGCTATCTAGTAAAGGCTACCTAACAGTGGAAAAGCTGGGTGAGTTTGCTGTTCAGGTCCTTTCAAATCAGCATTCTGATTCAACTACAGATTCTAAATGTGGATCATGTACCCACAGGATCTCATACAGCTGGACTGAGGAAAGATCTAAGGATTTTATTATTCATATAGAATAATGTGAAAGCATACAAAAAGAGATATATCTTTAAAATGCACTTACCTTCTAAACTGTTGATATGTTTTGTACCTATGAGTCATTATTTCTTCTAGTAACTTAATGAACCTTCTTAAAGTCCTTACTTTATTATCCAGATCAAGATAGGTTTCTCTTGCTTCCTGGTACTGCCTATTTTGTGAATAAAATGTTCAGTGAATAAATACAAACACACAAGTAAAGTCTCAAATACATTTTCCTGGAGAGAGAGGGGAAAGTAGTGTTGAGAGGGCCTAAGAACAGCTGACTCCATGAATTTCTATCAAAGTACATCCCCACAAAGAATGAATGCTTCAGAAGAGAGACAGTGCAACCATGAAGGGAAAGAATAAAACCCAAGCCTTAGAAAATGCAGTGAGATGGAAAAAGAATGCGCCTACGAAGCCAGGTAAGGCTCAGGGGTGACCCATCTCAGAAAAAACTAGTAAACTGACACTTTCTCAAACTAAAAGGTTCACATCAGAAGGTTTTCTTAGTAACAGATGTCAACAAGGGAACAAAGGGCTACAAGCTCAGTACTGGAACACCTCCACCCTAAACAAGAGAGATCTGTGAAGGAAGGAAGGAAGGAAGGCATGGCTCTCAAAAAAGGCCACAATGGAAGGGAAACCAATAGCCTGATCCTCTCACTAAATCTGAAGCTTACCTATTTGTCTAGATGGCTGGCCCACTGGAGACCCACCTGGCCCAGGTGCTTGGTTACAGATAGCCACCCCCTACCAGGTTTACAAAAGTACAGGAAATCCAAATTCAAGACACTGTGACTGCACATCAAGAATGTTATACCGAGTCACTCTCCCTCACCAACTCATTCATACATACACATATACATAACTGCAGTACAGAGAACCAAACCCTCAGCCTTGGGTATGACAGGCAAGTATACTACTATTGAGTATACAGCCAAATTACGGAGTTTATAAACTTTTTAAAGTGTGACGTACTGCCTTCAGAAACTTAATAGTCTGATCCCTGCTCCCCATTGTTTTGAAAATGAAGCTGAGATCACTTACTTTCTCAATCTTGCTTTTTAAATTAATTACTTATTGTGTGTATCCGCATGTATACCACAGCACATGTGGAGATTAGTGGATAATCTATGTTTTCAGTTCTCTCCTTACATGATATAGGTCCCAGGGATTGAACTCATGCCACCAGGCTTGGCGGCAGGTGCCTTTACTTGTTGAGATATCTTACTGAACCCCTTCTTAGCCTTTTGTAACATAAAAAAGGGTTTTTTAGAAAAGCTATAATTTTACTATTCCTTAACCATTCTTCTGAACTGCATACTATTGTTAACACTACATTTAAAAAAAAATAATACCTATATAAGGGGCTTGGTATAGTATTTTCGCACTTTAGACTATGTTACAATTTAAAAGTAGTGACTCATTTAAAATTGCAACAAATATTCCTTAAAGCATTTTGATTCATACTGATGAAAGGCTTTTCAAGAGTTTTAACAACTATAAGCTAGGTTTCCTCCAGATTCTGTTTACCACAGATTCTTTCATTTGATGTTCCTAACAAACCCTAAGTTATCCTAATTGTACTCTATGTAAAGGGAGAAATGAAGGCTAAAGAAGATTCCATGACTGGCTGGCCAGTCTTGGTAGTAGACAGCAGCCAAACCATAAGGTCCTCTACTTCTCGTAGAGCCTTCCTTCTCATCAGTAATGTAAGACCACCCTTTTCACCAAGACCTCAATGACCTAGACTGTCAGTGACTAACCTCACTGCATCTGTTTTCATGCATACGGAAAGGCTTCTTCTGACTATCCTGACTGTGGTTCTTGACCACTAGTGAAGCTCAGTATTCTCCTGTCCATATAATCATTGTAACACAGAGTGCATGTATGTTAAGATGTCCTTCCATAATTTAGTAATGAGGAATTGTTCATTGTTAATAATGCCCATCTAAGAGACTACTTAGTACAATTACATACTGATACTACCCCCCCTTCATCCAAATTCAATTTACATATAAAATGATTCTTAGTAACAGCTGTGGATAATACTCTAAAGTAGAAAATTAATGACCACTTACTTCATTATTTCTTCCCGATCTCCATGACTAGCATGTTCTGCCTGTATTTTTTGTCTTAATCGATTAATTTCTTTGTCTAGAATTGATGCAGATTTTTTTACTTCTATCCGTTCTGGGCAGATCTGTCTTGCTTGTGACATTTTCTCCTAAGAAAGATATTTAGATCTTAAAAATCTTCTTTGTTATAACTCATTATACTAATTCTGCCAAAATATGCAAAATAAAATGAACTTAAATTTACGACATGTGTTTACTACCAGTGTTAAAATTTATTATATTTAATTATGTATGTATCTATATACACGTAAGTATAGATGTCTGTGGAGGCCAGAGATGTTTGATTCCCTGGGGCTGGAGTTACAAGCAGCTGTGAACACTATGACATTCAGGTCCTGCAGAAGAATCGTATATATGCTCTTAGCTGCTCAACCAGCTCTCCAACCCACACTAATCATGTTTTTATCCATGTTTTATGTTGAAGAAATAAACTTAAGTGTCCTTAGAAATGTGCTCTTTAGGATGTACTCTGAAGAACAGAGGGATGGAAAATACAAAGAGACCATCTTATTTATATGCAATGAAAAAATGCTAAGTATTTTCTCATGTAATATCTATTTTATACCATAATGTGCTGTATTATGCTTGGAACATATATGGAAACAGACTAAGAGTTCCACTCATTTTCCTTATGACATAAAGCAAAGATGGAGTCCACCTCTTCTGGCTACAAGACTGTCTTCAATTTACTCTCTCAAACAGTGGCTGCTCAGCTGTGAACAGGCACAGCCAGCACACCCCGTAGTGACACAGAGGCACAGTCCTGACATTAAGTAGTGGCATGCCCTCAACTGAGAGAGCCACTTTCTCAACTGCTGAGACACAACAGCAGACAACCTGGTCTAGTTAAGTCCTCACATTCTGAGGGACACTAAGTTTCCCCTGCCAATTCACAGAAGCCCCTGTTTCTCTGTAGGAAACAAAAACTCAAGACAATTTGTTTTTTTCTAGAAATGGGACACTGAAGAAAAGGGCTCTTAGGAAGTGGGAAAGACAACACAGCACAGTGGGAGGAAGGACGGAAGCAGAGTACGGTAAGTACAGGAGAGCAGAGATGAGGGAGAAGAGGGGAACAAGAACCAACCAAAAGGAAACAGGATGGAAACCTCCTATCGAAGGCTAGTACTTCACAGTTCATCCAATAGACACTTCTTAAAATATACATATATATCAAAGACCTACATGCAATCACTAAGTAACAGAGGAGACAAGCCCCAGCTAGACACTGCCTGCCACCAAATGAAACCTCGAATTCCAGCAATGAGTTACATCTAATCAAACTGCTGGCCAAAGAGGTCCCTTGGTTTAAACCTCCAAACCCAGGCTACTGACAAGGCTACTGGCTGCTCTCCACGAACTGATGGTAAGGACCTACTGCTGAAGACAGTACCTTAAAATAAATAAATAAATCATCGAACATGGAAAGTCTAACCCAGAGTCTTCATCTTCACCACAACTATCTAGTGTTCATGGTAATGGAAGACACTCTGCACACTATCAGAGGAGAAAGGTAAGCACCGACGTAAACACTACAGACCCTTCAATCCACAACAGTGACCCTCATGAAAGATACACCAGTAAAATGGCGGCACAAAAGTGGAACTTAACTAATCAGTATCTGATTGGAATTTAGGCCCACTCCATGAGAAGGAACCCACACTCTGCACTGCCCAGTGGCCAAGCACCTGAGACTAGACATGACGTAGTCCTAGGGGAAAAATCAAATACTATTGTTATGCTAAAGGAATACAGCAATAAAATGACTCCTAACAACATTCTGCTATATTCATAGATCAGTGCCTTGCTCAGCCATCATCAGAGAAGCTTCCTCCTGAAGCAGATGGGAACAAATAGAGACCCACAACTGGACAATGTGCAGAGAGAGAGAGAGACAGAGACAGAGACAGAGAGACAGAGAGAGAGAGAGAGACAGAGAGAGACCTTCAAACACTCCATTCTAAATGGGATGTCTTCATCAAACCCCTCCCTTCAGGGTTCAGGAACTGCAGAAGAGGCAAAAAGATTCTAAGAGCCACAGGGGCTAGAGAACACCAAAAAAGCAAGGCCTTCCAGACACAACAGAATTCACACACACATGAACTCAAGAGACTTGGTAACATGCACAGGGCCTGCAAAGATCTAAGCTGGATAGGATCCAGTGCTGAGACATAAGGCCCCATCCCTAACCCAGAAGCTATCTCGAAATGATAACTAACCACAAATGAAAATCTCCAATGGACTTTCACTTGGTATATAAACCACACTTAAGAGCAGGTCTCATGCCCAGCAGCAGATGGTCAACACCAAACAGATCTTTATGGGTTTTCTGTGTGTGAGAATGTATGTCTCAGCATCTGTACGTGTTTCTTGTGTTTTTTTCTATTTTTTTGTTTTGTCCTATTCTGAGTCGTTTGTTTTTATTATTATTTTTAGATGTCTGTTTTCTAATAATTAAAAAAAAATGTGTAGAACCGGGTGGGAGAAGTAGGGAAGACCTGGGAGGAGTTAGCAAAGGGGAAACCACAATCAAAGTATATTGTATGGAAAAAAAAAAAAGTTATTTTCAGTGAAAAAGTAAAAATAATAAAAGCTAAAAAAATTACAAAAATTTTAATGATTAAAGCTGTAGATAAAATAATTTGAAAGGGAAAAGCAAACCAAACCACTGGCTAACCTGTAGCTCCTTTTCCTTCATGTCAAGTTCTCTTCTCTTTTTATTTAAGGTATCCAAATGTTCTTTCTGCTTATCTTCATAATGCTGCTTTCCTCGTTTTTGGCTATCCACTTCAGAGTCAGCAAGATTTAATTCATCCTGTTTCAATAAAGATAACATACTCTATAAAGAAAGGATCATTAACAGTAGGGTAGATGCTCTGGGGCTTTTGGACCCAGTGCACTTTTTAGCGAGGGAAAAGAATCTATCTGCCAAGATCTCAATGACTATACCCACAATCTCCCCACCACACCTCTAACACCGAGTATACTCCCAAGTACACTTTATTTGGCAACTCCTAACATATTACAGTGGAAACCTTAGGAATTCAATTACTTCATTCAAAAATCATCTTGGTTTTGTTACTGATAGCTAGGGTAACATTCTGAGGAGGAGGAAAAACTTCCGGCTAATACTTGATTACAAGTAGGTTTACCAAAGAACTCAGCTCCTACCTTTCAATGATTTGAAGGCAAGGAAAAGAGCTAAGATAAAAAATTCTTGCCGGGCGGTGGTGGCGCACACCTTTAATCCTAGCACTCGGGAGGCAGAGCCAGGCGGATCTCTGTGAGTTCGAGGCCAGCCTGGGCTACAGAGTGAGTTCCAGGAAAGATGCAAAGCTACACAGAGAAACCCTGTCTTGAAAAACAAGAAAAAAACAAAAAAATTCTTATTGCCTTTTATTGAGCTTGCTGAAGAACTCCCAAGTCCTGGGCTCCCTTGATCTTAGCTATTAAGCACCAAGAACTCAAAACAGAACTCAGAGCACAAGAGAGTACGTTGGAAGCAGAGCGAAAGCTCAGGGTATGGTGCTTGCACGGCTAGCACACAGGAAGCCCTGCACCACAGACAAAGCACAACAAGAACAGACAAACAGGCCTCAAACACAGCTCGCTCTCCGTGCTCTCCTAATTTTAGTCTCCCGGGTAAATAGTGCATCTGCTAGCTAACTTTTCTTCTTTACTCTGCTTTAGCATGCCATTTAATATTTTAAGGGACACTGTTCACGTCTTTATGTGTGTAAGATTTTAAATGTTTCCTTACTTTTATTGTAGTTTCACTGTTGCAATTCTTAAGACCAAAATTCTATTTTATCTATTCTTCAAATTTTGACATTTACAAGTTTCATTTCTTTTCTCATTTTAAAACAAAATATTAACTGTCTTATTTTTCTTTTCCTTTTCCTTTTTTGTTTGTTTGTTTATGTTTTTGAGACTGGGTATCTCTGTGTAGTTTTGGAGCCTGTCCTGGAACTCACTCTGTAGACCAGGCTGGCCTCGAACTCACAGAGATCCAACTGCCTCTGCCTCCCGAGTGCTGGGATTAAAGGTGTGCGCCACCACCACCCGGCAACTATCTTATTTTTCATTCTTGGGGGTTTTTTGTATGTATTCTGTAGGATCTATTTTTTCATTTATCTTAGTCAATATTATTTTTTGTCTTTCTTCTACCTTAATGTTTAAATTGTACATCCCTAACAATCAGTTCATTCACCAATGAACCATGCTTTATCAATAAAATTTCAAATTCTGGAAATAGAAATTATTCATTCAATTGGCATTGACAGTAGGATACAGGATACCACAACTACCAAACAAAGTCTGAAATTCAGTTTATTAATTTCTTTATAAATAGATAATTTAATTCAGTTCATTTTATTTCCCTAAATCTAGTCACAAGCCGTATATGCTAAAAATAAAAGTCAAAGACATCATGGTGGCACATGTCTTTAATCCCACCACTCAGCAGGCAGAGGAGGACTAGCCTGTTAGTACAAGACCATCCAGCGTTACACAGTGAGACCCTGTTTCATAACATCAAAAAAATCAGCCTCAAATCTAACTGCTGACCAACAGATTGAGTCACACCGTTCACAGCTGCTAATCCAAGAGCAACTCCAGGAAAGATTCTGCTGCTTCTGTGGACAAACAGGTTCTGATCCAATTGTTTATTGTTCTAAAGACAAGAGCAGAATATTTTGTATAAACTGACCTAATTCAACAATTTACATGGTTTTTTTACAACTAACCAGTGAGGCTCTTTAAGACAAGATTCAATGAGTTTGCTGGATACTAAGATGTAACACAAAGACTAACAATTACATACATACCTTAAGTGGATCTGCCAGCTCTGACAGTTGATTAATTTTCAATTTAATTGTGTCGTACTTGTTTTCGGCTTCCAGTTTTAGACTCCTGAGATTCTCCATGTTCTCTTTCTGCTGCTCCATGTTTCTCTCAACCGTCTGCATTTTGACCTTGTTTTCTTCAGCTTCATCCTCCTGGTGACATTTAAAGAACACAGTGAAAAACAAGATACCCAACAACAAACAGAAAGGAGCAATTCTGCGGAGGAAAGGACAACAGGAAAAATCAGAGCTCAGATAAAAACAAACAAACAATGAAATGTTTTCATACTTAAATGGGAATGTATAAAGTAGGGCAAAAAGATTCAAAAGAAGGAATGGTATCTAGCAGTCAAGTAAAACAATATTCGGTTTGAAACTATAACAACTCGCTTACTTTCAAAACGTACTTAGTGTTCATGAGTATGTATTCTGCAACAATGTGGTGTAGGCTAAGTAAAAGGAAATTAAGACATAACTTATGCCTTTATAAAAGGTAGTTTATCAATCAATCAGTCAATAAAAAGCAGAAAACAAGACTACTACTAAAACTCAACAACCTCATTAGGCAGCTCTACAGTCCAGGAACCGCTCCTGTTCTGTTCAGTGCTTACTGTACAGAACACGCTGCCACTCATTACGTAGGACGTGAATGATGTGATTCTTCGTTGTACTCCAGAAAAAGTTATCAAACAGATAGCTAAAAAAATCTAAATACAAGCCGGGCGGTGGTGGCGCACGCCTTTAATCCCAGCACTCGGGAGGCAGAGCCAGGCGGATCTCTGTGAGTTCGAGGCCAGCCTGGGCTACCAAGTGAGTTCCAGGAAAGGCGCAAAGCTACACAGAGAAACTCTGTCTCGAAAAACCAAAAAAA
The DNA here is from genome assembly GCF_949786415.1 of Peromyscus eremicus. Lineage (NCBI taxonomy): Eukaryota > Metazoa > Chordata > Mammalia > Rodentia > Cricetidae > Peromyscus > Peromyscus eremicus. Next base: position 31,042,132 of record NC_081437.1, on the reverse strand, counting down.
AAAAAAAAATCTAAATACAGAAAAACATGCAAAAAATGAGATGGAAGCCGGGTGGTGGTGGTGTGCACCTTTAATCCCAGCACTCAGGAGGCAGAGCCACATGGATCTCTGTGAGTTTGAGGCCAGCCTGGACTACAGAGTGATTTCCAGGAGAGGGACCAAAACTACACGGAGAAAACCTGTCTCAAAAAAAAAAAAAAAAAAAAAAAAAGAGAGAGAGATGGAACCTAGAGAAAGAAATCCAAGATGAACCTTGACAGGAAAGGTAGTCCTGACCTCTGGCCCCAAAGTCAGGGAATGCCAGGTGCTCTCGGTATGCTGTTGAGACGCACACTTTGCTAATGTTTGCCAGTATGCGGTAGAAGAAAACTCTACTGTGCATGCAGTCACATACGCAGAACACTGAGAACTCTTAAGGCCACAGTCCAGGTAGACTCTGATATATTCTATGAATGGTAAGGGTGATCACTAAGAATAGTTGCAATTAGAAGATCTTTGAAAAAGTGAGACCTGCGAGCCAAGAAGCTAACTTACAGTTTTACCCTTTAACATTTAAACGGAAGCAAAGTACTTTACCAAGGTTGCAATATCTACAGATTGGTGTTCTTCTATATTCTCAAGTTCCCGAATTTCAGAAATATTTTTTCTTATTTTCATCTAAAAAGGAAGTATATAAAATTTAATAAAAACCAAAGTCCTTGGAAGAAGATATTAAACCACAAAGCTCTATTATGCTTATAATGTAGCAGGATCTAACATCATCCAAAGGGATATATTGGTATAAAATGAACCAAAGGGGTGAGTGTGCACGTGCATTCCACCATGATCACTCTCACTACTAATCCGTGTCTATGCAAAGAAGATACAAGAAATCCACTTTAGCATTCAAAATAACCACACTATTGAGTCAATAAGAGAAAATACTCTATAAAGTATCGAATGTTTCAAATTATTGAAAGATTAAAAGTCCAGTGTTTCCCAAAAGCCCAAATAATTCCTTGGGAGGTCTAGAAGTCCACGTAGTCAAAACTATTTTCTGAAAAACCACTGTAATATTATCCATCATTTTTACTAATGCTTTCTTTCAAATTTATAGGTAGCTTACAACTGTACCTAACATATCAAAACAACAAAATTTTATTTTCATTTCTAAAAACTCTAAGTACTGCCAGGCAGTGCTGGCACATGCCTTCAATCCAGGCACTTGGGTAGCAGAGGGAGGTAGATCTCTGTAAATTTGAGGCCAGCCAGGTCTACAGAGTGAGTTCCATGACAGCCAGGGTAATACAGAGAAATTCTGTCTCCAAAAAAACCACCAAAAGCCAAAATAAAACAAAACAGAAAACCCAACAGCAAACTTTAAGTACTGATAAGACACAACACACTTGTGCTGGCTAGTTTTACATCAACTTGACTCAAGCTAGGACCATCTGGAAGAAATCTTAATTAAGAAACCCGCCCACGAGACTGGCCTGTAGGCTAGTCTGTAGCGCAGTTCCTTGATTGGTCACTGATGTCAAAGGAGCCGGCTCACCACAGGCAGTGCTACATTGGGCTGGAGGTCCTGGGTGCTCTAAGAAAGCAGTCTGAGCAAGTCATGAGGAGAGACAGTAAGCAGCACCTCTCCACGACTGCTGCATCAGCTCCTGCTTCTACGTTCTTGCCTCGTGTTCCTTCTGACTTCCTTCAATGATGGACTGTGATGTGCAACTTTAAGCTGGAAACAAAACCTTTCCTCCCCAAGTTGCTTTTGGTCATGATATTTTATCACAGCAAAAGAAACGCTAATTAATATAACATATAATATAGTAATTCCTAAGAAAACAAAGGGAATTGAGGCCAAAATACTGAAGAACATGAATAACAAAATTATACAACTAACTTTGAAATGGTTAAGTTAGGATAACCAAAGGCTATTAATTATTTTTACCTTTATTTCTTTATAATGTAGCTGGCACCTTTTAAGAAGTTCTTCATTTCGTTTAATAGACTTCTCAAGGGCAGACAGATGGTGCTGAAGATTTATTATGTGGGTCTTTCTATTTTCAATTTCAGTCTCCAAATCACTTGATAGAGAAGAAAAAAACAATAAATTAACTCTTATATTAGATATCTTGCTCCCTTACAAGAAAAGTTTATTTGTAGTAACTTATTTACAAAACCCTATTCCATCGAACCAGTTCTATAATCCTATTAAATTATTAAGAAGTTACCAAGTTATTAGTGAATACTAGTAGAAATGTCAAAAGATCATCTAAACTTAAGTTTTATTTATTTGATTAGCAAATATTATAATATGAATTCTATTCTCCAGAAATTATGCACATACATAAATGGAGCCAGAAACAGGACAAAGACTCAACCCCTCAAAAGAAGACAACCAGACTATATGCAACATTAAATATGAATAGGACAAGATACTTTATGTCCTCACAACTACAGTAATGCAAATGTGGTTCTGGAAGAACGTTTTTACCAGCTAGGTCAACTGGGTGATGCATGGGTGCATGTGCGCACACACATGGTGGAGAGAGCAGATTTCAAGATTAGCTTAACAATTCTTATTTAAGAAAAAATACTGAGAGTGTGCAGAGACTGGAGGGAAAAGAGAACCAAGAGATGGAAAACAAGGATGGCAGATGCCCAAATCATTAGGGTCTCCGCAGCAATGTAGCACAAGCTGCAGTCAGTGTTCTGCTTTACTAGTTTACACACGAAAAAGACGTTACCCAATAAGAGACACCAAGCATGAGCTAAGGCTACAAGTTGCTTGTGGGAGATGAGTGTATTCCAAACTAGTGATTAATCCCTAGTTCTGGACTGCAGTTTGTTGGTTTCCATAGCACCGTTCCTGTATAAACTACCCATCCCTTCTGAGCATCTCTGGCTAACACTAAGTATTGGTTGTCTGAAGGAACAAATGAAAACATACACTCGGCAGTAGACTTCAGCGAAGTCTATCAAACTGTTTCATCATGCAGTTCCACACCACACAGGTGATCACCCTGAGAGCCTGCTCAACCATCATGCATGCTTTCCTAACAGGACTGTTTGGGGATGAAAAACTAAACCGAGAGCCACAATATTCATTTGGTGGGTTTTTTCCCAACCTTTTTCTACTGCTAATCAAGAAATTTTATTTAACCAAAACCTTGTAGTAACTTCATACTACTTTAATAGTCACATGAAAACTATTCAACATCTGATAATGAGAAACAACAACCCTCCTTTCCTTAAACATGCAAGTAACTTAGACTCCTTTTCCTTTGGCTCAACTTTCTTAGACACCCTTTCTTTCTCCTGTCAAGAACTTGCTTTCTTTTGTAGTGGTGCTGGAGGATGAATCTAAGACCTCACACATAGTAGGCAGGACTCTACTAATGATCCTTCTGTCACAGTCTCCCAAGCAGCAAGGATGGCACCAGCACTAAATCTTTATCTTAAGATAACTTATTTTACACATACTCTAAGTCATTAACTCAAGCCTAAGCCATCACTTCACCAATCAGAATTATTTTAGTTGGGAACTCAAGATACCAATGGTACCAAAAATTCATTTTTGCAAACCTCTCTATGTAATTAAGGACATGAATCTTTTTTGTACCTTCTCAATTTTTTCTTTTGTTGTTTTTCTGTTGGGAGACAGGTTTCTCTGTGTAGTCCTGGCTGTCCTGGAACTAGCTCTGTAGACCAGGCTGGCCTTTAACTCACAGAAATCCACCTGCCTCTGTCCCACCCCACCATTTCCTGGGCTAAAGGTATGTGCTACCACCTCCTGGTGTAACTTCTCAATTTATCTTCTCTACCAGCCCTATTTTCCTAGGCCTATGGGTTTTGTTTGTTTGTTTGTTTGTTTGTTTCAAAACAGGGTTTCTCTGTGTAGCTTTGCACCTTTCCTGGAACTCACTCTGTAGTCCAGGCTGGTCTTGAACTCACAGATACCTGCCTGCCTCTGCCTCCCGAGTGCTGGGATTAAAGGTGTGCACCACCACCGCCTGGCTCTAGGCCTATGTTTTCATTGTGTTAACCAACTTTCTTTTTTGCTCTCTCAAACAATATAACTCTATATATGAGACAAATAAGGAAGACTATGTCTGAATGTAGCTTAGCATGCTGGACTCTTGCTAAGGAAAAACAATCATTGTGACTCAATAGTGAGCAGTGACACAGCTCTATTTCTTCAACATGGAATGCTTCAAATCTGCCATCCACCCTTTAACAGGAACCACACTAGTCTTCTCTGTACTAGTGTGGTTTAGTACATGTGCTACCCAAGCAAGCACTAGTTACGCTCTCAGTACAGTGTCCTTACAGCTTGTGAACAGGTGACACTATGTAGATCAGCTCTTGAGGACACTCTGTGTAGTTAGTCCTCAATACTGTTGTCAAAATGAATGCTGAATTCCACATCTAGTTAAATCAACTTTTAAGACCAAACACTGAGATCAATCTCAATTCTTCTGTGAAGTAACACCTAAGGGAACGCTACTAAAGAAAATGGAATCCAAAGGAGACAGTGGGAATAATACAGTGAAGCTAACTTAATTCAAACCTGATTTCAGAATCCACATCTCTGCTTAGAAACTTGGGTCTTGTGCTTTCCGATGAATAATAACGTCCTGCAAAAACCTGATCACCATCAGCAGTAAAAGCTTCTCTACAGTTTTTGGGTGGCTTTTGGGACTGCATGACTGCACGAGCTACAGAATTATTCTAGAATACAAAAGAAAGTACATTTTTAAAACACTGCCAAAGTATTTCTGATGGATATACTTAAAAATTTTATCTACTGGTAAGAAAATTCAAGTATTTTTATTTAAACATTGCAATAATTCTCAAAATAATAATGTATTTATGAAATACTTTATAAATAGCCAAAAGTGACAGGTCCCTTAGGAACAAATTGCACAAACCAACCAACTCTATATCACCCCATAGATTTTCCCATGAGATAACAGCAGGACAAACAAAACTGACTATGAAGATTTTTTTAGACGGCATAAAGACTATCAACCACTGGCCTTACTTTGATCAGCAGCACGGTCTCTATGCTCCGCATGTCAATCAGGCTATTTGCAACAACAGCATTGTCTATTTCTAAAGCTGTCAGAACAGTCGGAAACTCTGGATGGTAAGCAGCTCTAGGAGACAGAGGGAGAGGGCAACTTAACAAACTTTAAACACAAAAAAAGAAAAACTATGTAATTTAATGATTAAGTAGACTATAGAGAATATGAAATATCTGAAGATATGTCTGTAAGAGATTCATTTATTTACTGCACAATTACACTAAACAGTGTGTGAAGACACTGTTCTGAGTACATAAAAAAATACAAGCTCATGTAATCTCATAACAACCACTATAACATATCCTCTCTCTTTTTTCTGATGAGGATGCTCCAGAGAGCTTAACAAGTTCCTCAACATCCTAAAGATAGTTAAGTGGCCAAGTTAGAATTTAAAGTAGGCAATACAGATTTGGAACCCAGACTCACAGCCATCATACTCAAACTTGATTATAACAGGTATAATTTCTACTAGAACTGTACACAAAGATAAAAACTAGTTGACAAAAACACATTTTAAATAGCTGAGTAACTATCTCACAGAGATGGCTCATCAAGAATGTCTGATTTGCAAGCAGGAGGACCTGAGTTCAAATCCTCAGAAATCCACACAAAAACCTGGACACGGATGCAAGCCCATCACTGAGGCAAGCAGGTCCTGAGAACTCACTAACCAACAATCCTTTCATAAATGAATAAAATGCATCTTAAGTATCTGATATAGTCGACATTCTAATAATTGCTTTTTTACATTAAAATATATCAGTTATATTTAATTTTCAACCAAAGTTTTTCAACACACATATGCACACATCCCCTTCAGAACATTTAAGTCGGCTAAAGATTACTAAACCTACTCCTATCATATCAAACCGGCTCTTATCAACAGCCGGTCAACAATAAAAATACTAAAATTAAAATCTTTCCACTACTTCAGCAACCCTGTACTTTAGCACATTGGAGTTGATGCCAACTAAAACACTACTTTGCCATCACCCCGACCTTTTTGATTAAACTACAACTTCTGTATTTCTCAGTCTTACCAAAACTGTTCCTCCCAGGCTACACCTGTTAAGCCTGAATATTTCACAAAGCCAGGCAGGTCTGCTTTTTCTCCCAGGCTCCATTTTCTTTGAAATAATTTCTCAGCAGTATTCTCAACTGCTTCTCTCCTCATCACACCCACACATTCTACTTCAGTCTTAATAAAAATAAAGACATTCTTACTGACACCTATAGAGAAGTATTACTAACAAAAAACCCCTGCAGCTAACAAAGTTTTCTATCTTAAGTGGAGTATCATTCAACTTCCTCAGAGATTCTCAGGAGCTGGTTGAGACTTTTCAACAGCATAATTTCCATGCCTCCTACAACTCCAGTTCGATGTCCTCATTCTCAGCTCATGAACTCATTTTATCCAAGATTAGCAGTACACTGCACAAACTTAGCTTACCTTCATACCCTTCCACAGTACACTGTAAGTCAGAGTTGCTATATATTGCTAAGTCTCTGGAAACACATAGGCTGGGAAACAACATGCCAGCTGGGCAGTGATAAGCATTCCCCTTCACCAGGCCCCATGGCAGATCACAGAGCAGTCCACGTAACTGTTCAGGACTAATGGGGGCTAGAGAGACAGCTCAGTGCTTGCTGTTCTTAGAGGACTCCAGCACCAACATCAAGTGCCTCACAACTACCTTTAACTCCAGCACCAGAAAATCAAACGCCCTTTTTTGGTTCTGTGGGAACTCTTCTGTACAAACCACAAGACACTCTACCCCATTATAGTTAAAAATGAAGTAAATCCTTAATTAAAACAAACAACAAAACAGGTTCAAGAGCCGCTCTCCCTCACACAACTTTACAGAACAGCTTCCAACTTCCCCATATGGCACCCACTGAGCAGGCAGGTCACCAGCTTAGGTGTGGGAGTCCACTGGGTCATTTTCAACATAAGCAACTAAGCGTTTCTATCCTTAGACAAATTCATTAAAGGACTTTATTATCTCCTCTGTCTCACATAACAAATGACTTAATGAATCCCTCATTTGAACTATTTTGTGTGATATTTTGTGTTCTGACAAATAAAGCTTGCCTGGAGATCAGAGTGTAGAGCTAATCACTAGTTAACCATAGAGGCCAGGCAGTGATGGCACACATCTTTCATCCCAGCACTTGAGAGGAGGAAGCAGGAAGATCAGGAAGGAGTTCAAGGCCACCAGTCTAAAGGAGAAACAGTAATGGTGCACACCTTTACTCCCTGCACTAGGGAGGCAGAGACAACAATATAAGGGGTGGAGATGCCCATTCGGTCGGAGGACTCGCAGAGGTAAGTAAGAAGGGACCATGGCTGCTCCTTTGCTTCTCTGGATTTTCAGCTTTTAACCCAATATCTGATTCCTGGTTTTATTTGGTACGAGTAATTAGGATCAAGCTTCAGAAATATCCCTGTATTTTATGATCTAATTTTAGTAATGCTTAGAAAAACCAAAGGCAATTATGTGTTTGTATACAAATTTACTCAAAAATGAAATCAGGTAGCGTTAGACTTACAAAACAATCAGAAATAGGATTTATGATGAAAGTGAACATGGAAAGGAAATTTCAAAATTCAATCTTGGAACTCAATACATTTATTTTGTTTCACCTTTTTTTAAAATTTTGCAGTGAGTTTCTAAATCCTAGGTTCAAAATATCTCTTGAATAATTGGAATTACAGGTGTATACCACTGTGCCAAGCTCAAATTCCTCTATTATTGAGTGGAATGATTAACCAGAGAAAGTAAAAGAATTCTGGCTACTGTCCCCTTGAGAGGAAAACACAGTTCTTTTAGCATCCTATGAAATATCTTTTTAATCGTGCACATAATTAAGCAAAACCAGAGACAGTGTAGTTATCTGATTACCTGAGTCTCACATCATATACCTCATTCCGAAATTCAGAAACGATTATCTGTGGCCGAGAGGTCCCTGGTGGATAAAATTTTTTCATCAATGACTGAAGCACTCTCTCATCGGCATGGTTATGGCAACAATAGGCTTGCAGAAGTCCTTTCAAGCAAGATTCAATGGCCAAAGCAAGCTCCGGGTCCCGCAGATGAATGCAAGCACCTATAAGTTACACACACACACACACACACACACACACACCAAAAAAAAAATTATAAGATTCATAAATATTTAAGCAATATAGTTCTACAGAGAGATCAGTCCCTAGAAGAACATGATTAAAATGTTTCTGAAGCCCTAAGTAGAAACAAATGAACATTAGCACAAACTTTGAAATCATACTGTTTAAATCAAGTAACAAATGAGAAGAAAGACACTTTATAAGGAGCCCACGGATCTGAGAGGAACGCCACTTCTGTTTTGTCTCTGTATTACATTGTCATGTCAACAGACTGGCTAATCAATTAACATTCTTACCCCCAATTATCTTTCTCTTCTCAGTTTGTTTTAAAAGAACAAAAGGAAAGGTAGACATTTAAAGGATTTTCTCATTATGTTGAAGAATGTGAGCCAGGGGTGGTGGCACATGCCTGTAATCCCAGGACTCAGGAGGCAGAGACAGGAAGAGCAGGATGAAGAGCTTAGGACTAGATACATAAGACTGTCTGTCCCACACCACTGCCCAAACCGCTTAGTGTGATTCAAGTTTATACATAACTAGACAGCTAGTTTAAATAGACTACTTCCTCGAACTAAGCACTCAAGTTAATGATGTTCTCAATAACAGTGGCAAATACCTAAAGGGCCGATAGGTTTATGAGTAAACTGTCTCCGTCTGTAAGCATCATCTATTGCTTCCAGAAGAGCTGGAACATGAGGACCAAATCTTTTTAGGCGATCAGTTTTACTATCTTTCAGTTCTTTCAATTGTCTCTGATTATAGTTCAGTGTATGCCTCACATCTAAATCTTCTCTCCTAAAATATAAAAGCAGAGAAAGGAAACACATTATGTGCTAAGTTATACAGAAATACTAGGGCTTTTTCCATATATTTCCATGTTAACCAATAATAACCCTACTATGCTAAAAATGTAATTTTTTAAAATTTACAAATAACTGAGTTAACAGACAAAAATAGCCAGCAGTCCTCAAAACACACATTAAAAATGATTCAACAGGAATGGAATGAGAATCCCCCAGATTGTCAAAATGTATGAGTAAAGTGTTAGAAAAAGAAGTTTAATACATTTTCATCAGTTCACGATGGTGGCACAGGTCTTTAATCCCAGCACTCAGGAGGCAGTGGATCTGTGAGATGGAGGTCAAGCTGGGCTACACTGAGCTTTCCAGGCCATTCAGGATTACTTAGTGAGGCCCCGACTCAAAAAAGATGAAGTCAAAAGGCTCTTTACTCCTATCACAGAAAAAGCTATTTTCTCTTCACACTAACAGCAAAACTACATAATATTCGAGTAAGTCGAAGGTGTGAACTCACTTAATTCGGACATGTTCTTGTTTGTCCTTCTCTATAGCTTGCTCAAACTGTGCAGCCTCCTGATTGACGGCACTTTCCTGGTCCTGTAAGGCCTGGACTTTCTCTTTCAACCAACATATCCTTCTCTGCCTTTCCAAGCGCTCTGGTTCCAAAGACTGATCGGTGCTAAGGAGAGTAATAAAACAAAAGTACAAAAATAGGTTAAATAAAATCTAACATTTAAAAGGCATAAGCCACTGTAATGAACTTTCATTAACACCAACATAGAAGATGCACCACTCCCAGTGCGTCATCATTACACAGTGAGGTGACTATGGAAATGCCATGTTACTACACTACCTTTTCTTCAGCTCTTCAATTCTTTTACAAAGCTGTTCATCATCTTTCTTTAATGCTTTATATTCATTTAAGGAGCGGTTATACAAAACCTAACAAAAAATTAAATATATATTAGTAACATGTAGAAATGCATACACACTCCATCAAAGCACACCCATGACCATTTGAAACAACATTTTGTTTTGTTTTGTTTTTTGAGACAGGGTTTCTCTGCGTAGCCCTGGCTGTCCTGGAACTCACTCTGTAGACCAGGCTGGCCTCAAACTCACAGAGATCCACCTGCCTCTGCCTCCAGAGTACTGGGATTAAAGGCATACACCATCACCGCCCAGTTGAAACAACATTTTTTAATGAGTGAACACAACATTTTTATTTTGATCCAGATAGGAAAACTTTAAAAACTTTAAAAAATAGTTAACAGACAACAAAAACAGTCATTATGCTCAGCAGAGTTTTTTGATATTCTAAGTTAATAGATTCCCCCACCTCAGCATCATTAAAGGCTCTTGTCCTTGCGATGACATCTGTCTTCAATGCCATACATTCTGGTGCTCGTGCGTTTGTCTCTTCACTAATTTTTTCTAGTTTATCTTGAATATCTTTGTACTTTTTTTCTGCATCATTAAGTCTGACCTTTAAGAAAAAAACATCACTTTAGTTATTTTTCTTCAACAAGAAAAACAAAAATTATATGGACTGGTCACATTCCAACAAAATTAATTTTAAGACATCAGGTAAGGGCTAAGTGAGATGGCCCAACAGGTAGGGCACCCACTGCCAATCCTGACAACCGAAGTTCAACCTGAGAATCAGCATGCTGAAGAGAACTGACTTTTTCCCCCCTTTAGTTTTTCGAGGCAGGGTTTCTCTGTGAAGTTTTGGTGCCTGTCCTGGATCTTGCGCTGTAGACCAGGCTGGCGTCAAACTCAGAGAGATCTACCTGGCTCTACCTCCCAAGTGTTGGGATTAAAGGCGTGTGCCACAGCCACCCAGCAAGAACTGACTCTCTTAAGCTGTTTGACCTCTTGGCATGACCCAAGGCATGTATGGATGCCAAAGCTTACATATGTGCGCGCGCACAAACACACACACACACACACACACACACACAAAACAAGTAAATAAATGAGATGAAGCCTTTGAAGTTAAAAGGAAAGCTATTAGGCAATCAAACAGTTACATAAAATACTAATTTTGACCCATTTAATTACCCAATAGATGATATCCTCTGAGTATACAAACAATGTCTTTAAATGAAAAAGATTAAAAAAAGACACAATGTAACAGAGAATACACACAAACTGGATACTAGGTAGAATATATCTACGTATAATTATGAAAACATAGAAAAAGAAACTAAAGGTATGCCAGGAAACATCAGGGTGGTTCAAAGAGAAAGAAGCATTTGTGCTGGCAACAGAAAAGGTAAAGTGTGCCTGGACATAGGCATGCACTACCATTGGCTGGCTAAAAATGGTTTTCAAGCAAACAAAAATTTAAAGTTTGTATAATATACTAATTCTTCAGAGACCTATTCAAATGTCAGTCTACAAACAATAATAAAGTCGTGTCAAAAGTGCTGCATAAAAAATGGTAGGAACGGGACTGGACAGATGGCTCAGCAGTTTAAGAACACTTGCTACTCTTACAGAGGGCCCAGGTTTAATTTCCAACAGAAACATGGCAGCTCAAACCTTCTGTAACTTCAGTTCAGGGGGATCCAACAACTTCTTAGGCATCTATGGGCACCAAGCATGTATGTAAGAAAAACACTCATACAAATAAATTTAAAAATTAAAAAGATAAATGGTAGGAAGGATATAACTGTAACTGTAAGATAGTCCTTACCCTCCAAAAGTTTATAATTTACTACAGAAATACCAAAATGCTTACACAGAAGAAAGCCCTACAGCTTTCTTCATAACAACTACTTTTGAAAAAGAGGTGAGCATCTATTACTCAAATTGGGTTTCATTATTAGACTGGGAAATACCTCTGAAGGAAAGTTCTTAAAAACTTCCTCTACAACAAGCTGAGAAATAAGGCTAAGAGGATAAACATATTTGGAGAAAAAAACATAGACTATTATGTCAGAAATAAAATTTGAGTTGAGAGTGGTTGCTGTGAAATAATCCTTTTGTACACTGTGGAGATTTGTTACTTGGATTGGTTTAATAAAAAGCTGATTGGCCACTAGCCAGGCAGGAAGTATAGGCAGGACAACCAAACTAAGGATGTTGGGGTGAAGAAGGCAGAGTCAGAGGGTCGCTAGCCAGACACAGAATGAGCTGGACACACAAAATGGAACAGTGGTAAAAGCCTCAGGGGCAGCACATAGAACAGAAATAGGTTAAGTTATAAGAGCTAGTTAGTAATAAGGTTGAGCTATCGGCCGAGCATTTGTAATTAATATAAGCCTCTGTGAGGGTACTTGGAACTGGTGGCCAGGAAAGAAAACTCCACCTACAAGTGGTGGCAAGGGTTAAATTTCCATTTATTACCTGAAGAGGGAGTGAGAAACCTTGCCTAGAGATCACAAAGCAAATATGCTATTTGCTTCCATAGATAGATTAACAACAGAAGCCTTAAAAGTAAAGACATCTGTTGTCTTAAAGACAGACAAGAAGCAGTAAGCTGGGGAAGATCACATCCTAAACTATCACTATGCTTGGGGGCAGAAATTCCTTAAGCAAAGGAGAATAAAATACTAAGACATAAGTAATCCACAATGACGCACAGAGTAAGATGAGTAAGGCCATCTTATAAAGCACTGCTTCTTAAAGTGAACTGTACCCATGTGATAGCATGCAATGGAATGACGAAAAATGAAAGGAAAATCAAATTCATAATGAATTCAAGGTGTTCCTGGAGTACTTGCCCATGCTGTATCATGCACCTTCACTGCATGCAGCCTTGGTTGTGAACACAGTATGAGTATGAGCATTCTGCACTATATATACACCATTATGTCACATAACAATCACAAACCTGCCTAAAACACACCTCTGCTCAGGTCTGAGAGTTTTATGTTATGAACTGCACTATTTTTATTACATATATAAAGTTAGAGTAACATAATGGTTTAATTAAGAAGAACAAGGACTTTTAATATTTTCCTACCATCATTCCATAGCTTGTATCAAATTATTCTATCTCTGGATTATTACTGTGTTAGGATGTTTGCTTTTAAAAACTGCTCTGAGTTTCTAACTCCAGTTTCATAAAAACAAAAAAACATCAAAACATTACTTAAACCCGGCATGGTGGCACACACCTTTAATCCTAGCACTCGGGAGACAGAGGCAGGAGAATTTCTAAGGGCAGCCTGGTCTACAGAGCGAGTTCCAGGATAGCCAGGGATACACAGAGAAATCCTCCTGTTTCCAAAAGCAAAATAATGCTTAAAAAATTCTTCCTTGAAGCCGGGCGGTGGTGGCGCATGCCTTTAATCCCAGCACTTGGGAGGCAGAGGCAGGCAGATCTCTGTGAGTTCGAGGCCAGCCTGGTCTACAGAGCGAGATCCAGGAAAGGCGCAAAGCTACACAGAGAAACCCTGTCTCGAAAAAACAAAAAACAAAAAAACAACAACAACAAAAAATTCTTCCTTGAGATTAAAATAGAATTTCCAACAATTTCTGAAATTAGCCTAAAAGCCTTCTGTTACTTGGTACTCATAGTGTACTTTGTACTACGTATTTATATAAAGTGGCATTCTCAACACTGACGATTATAAAACTAAAAACATCAGCTCTGAAAAAGACATTAAAGACATTGTATGTCACACAGTATCAAATACTGAGCTAAAGATTTAATTCTTTATGTTAAAAAAATGTACACCCATCTTATTAGTATATAAATTTGCATTAGTCTTTAAAGTAAAATTATATGTTCACCAAAGAATTATGTTAAAATAAATTCCTTTGTCAGGCAGTGATGGTGCATTCCTTTAATCCCAGCCCTCAGGAGGCAGAGACAAGAGGATCTCTGAGTGTAAGGCCAGTCTGGTCTAGTTCTAGGACAGCCCTACAGAGAGAAACCCTGTCTCAAAAGACAAACTGAAATTCCTTTATGATTTAGTATCAGTAAATGTTTGATTTACAAACATATTTATGTACCTACATGCAGGTGATAAAGGGGTGGGAGTGGAGAGGTTTTAAGAAGCTCTCCCTATAAAGATCAAAGGAGCTGAGTTCCACCTTGAGCATGACAATGCAGGAAGCTCTATGGAGCAGCTGCACAGCCTGTGAATATACTAGAACCACTGAACTACACTTGACCAGGCCTAACAAGTTATCTAATACAAACGCTACCAATAGGAAATGTAGATTCTAGATCATGAGTCATAGGACCCTAAAGTTTCTCTAGGCAGTTCTCACTTCTAACTTCTTCAGTTTACTAATACTTAACTTGAAGGCGAATCTACTTGACAGTTATTTCGGGACCTCCCTATTTCTCAAGGGCTCTATGTTTCAATTCCTTAACAAAGTCCTATTGTCCACATGCATGAAAAGTCAGGAGCCAAGTCTCAGACAGGATTATTACAGACAAATACAATTCAATTTCAAACAGTTGCAGCTGCTACACAGTCTTTGGAAAAGTACAGATCTGGTTCAAGTTTAACAGATTTAAGTACGGATAATACACAGGTGGTTTGTGGGTCAAAACCAGCACCAGCAATCTCATGACCTAACTAACTACATCCTTGTAAGAAGAGCCCCTAAGTACCTGCTGTTCTTCCATCTTCCTGTCAAGTTTGGCAGCACGTTCTTCACCAATTTTGATGTTATCTCGAATAGCATTCAATTGTTTTTCAATTTCATTGACCTGAAATACAATCATATACAAAATTATTATAAAGAACAGTTATGAAGTCTGTGAAAGTGACAAATGAATATAGATGAATAAAGTGAAAATTACCACTGCCCAAGCCATTTCATGTTTCAAATACTCTAAATTAGTCTTCATTGTACTTAAACCAGCAATATTTTGAAAACGTTCCTCTTTCTCCAAACACTGGCGCTTTAGTTCAGTAAGTCGCTTAAAAGAAAAACAGATAATTTTACAAACAACAGAAGGAAACATTTTGTGAATATGTTATTTAAAACAAGGCCTAAAATGGTACTACACAAAAGCTTGTTAGAAAATGACTTCATTAAAGTAAAAGACTTTAGTGACGGGTTATTCTAATTATTCTTATCAATAAAAATTCAGGAGCCAGGTATCAGGGTAAGAGCACAAAAGATCAGAGAAGCCACCAGTCCTCCCTACCTGCTCCATTCTTTCCTCCAAAAAGGCCAAGATCTCAGTTCGCTCTGCCTTACTACTTCCTGTTCTATCTATCTAGTCCTCCAAAACCTCTGTGGTTAATTTTGGTCAGCTAGTGGATAGCAACACCCTCTGACTACAAGCAAGTTTTACTTGTCAGAACATGATCAAATACCACACAATACTTTAGTCTTTTGTTACAGTGGTGCTAAGTACAATAATTTTGCTAATCTCTGCACTATAAAAATGATCAAATATTACGAGCAAAGGATTATAGGCTCAAGACCACACAAGTCTTCAAGCTTCCTTTTCATTTCCCGCTTAATTTCCTATCTAAATATCCCTATCTCTTAATTCCCCTAATCTTCAGACAAAGCATAACAACTACCCAAGAACTATTCAAGATACCAGAAAGAGAAGGAATTGATTCCCCCAAATCAAACAAGTCCTAATTCTCTTTTACTAATAAATGAAACAAATAAAAAAGATCATGTCATTAGAATACGTTATTACAGGACTCCCAGACCTCATGTTCTTTACACCTGTGTGGACAGTCCCCTTCAGTCATTTTCTGTATTTAACCAAGCCCCACTGTAATCTTACTTTGACTCCCTATCCAATCCAATTTACCTTCCCTTTGCTAAAATTCTTTCAATCTATTACCAAATCCTTCCAACTTACTACTTTCCCTGCCTCCTCGATTCTCCTCCCTGCCTTTGCCTTCAGAACCTGTACCAGTCAGCAGATGGACACACTCAACAATTCTCAACATTCTTACTACAAACCTAAAGAAGGTATCTGCACGGACTGCTGCAGAAGAGAGGAGGTGGCCTGGTTATCTAATAGGTCGTCTCCGACCCTACAGTTTCATTTCTCCTTTCTCACCAAGTTTCAAGAAAACTAACTATGTCTGCTCCATTTCCTAACTCCTGTTTTTCTCACTACTGAAACCTGCCCCTGCCATAAACATCCGTGAAGACTCTGCAACTTAACAGAGAGAGAAGTTCTGTCAATTTTTACATCTCTCAGCCATGACCACTTCCTTTTCAAATCTCTCTTCCCTTGTCTTATATGGCTCCCGTGACCTCTTCTCATAGTTCAGGCTTGGGTCTGCCTTTCCTGCTCTCCTAGTGATCTACATAAAATATTTTACATATTTGGACTCAATATTTTATCAAGACCCGATTTTACTCCTATATTTCTAATTCATATAACCAACTTCCTATTTGATAACCCTATTAAGACAACATAAAAGCCACTCAAAATTTTGTTTAAAACAGAATGAAACCGGGCATGACTGGTAGAAGTTATTTAAAAATTAAAGATTCAAGTAATTTGCCAGGTGGCCAAAATGTTAACGTATGATTTGACAGCAGCTAAGAAGCCACTGTCTGCTTAAAAAAAATGTTAATATCTTGCTGATATGATGAAACATCTACTATAAACGCATACTATATTTAACATCACCTTGCGTTTTGTACCCAACAAAATAAATGTTATATTAACATTTTAAACTACTTATAGTGAGAATCGATGATACCTTGTACAACCAATTAGTTATACAAGGGATATGAAATAAGATACACCCTTATCTTCTCATTTAGTCTAACAGAGGAAAAAGACATACATATCCCTTATTACAAAACAAAATTACAGTTATTAAATGCCTAATTATAGAAATTTAATTTAGTGGGTAGCTGTTCCAGCTTTGACCTTGAAGCACTGCCTCAGTGAGGCAGCCAGTAACTGCCATGCCTACCACCTATGACCTGCCCCTGGGGCGTGGCCAAGATGGGAGCCCTTAAGACCTGAGATTCATCCCTGCTGGCCCTCGTGGTTCCTCATGATCCTGGATGCTGGATGGCAGACCAAGTCAGAGTTCTCCAGAGAACCCCGCTGGACTGCACCTCACCTGTTCTGGATCCTGTAACCAACCCCTTTACTGGCTGTAAGTTACCCCAAAATAAACCTCTTTTTAACTACAAGGAGTTGCCTTGTTAAATCCTCACATTAATTAAATGTCATATAATTCAGTGTGCTAGAAAAAAATACCATTTGTTTAAAGAAGACATATTTATTATACACAGGAATGTAATTTTGATACTTTTACCTTAAGTAATCTAGGGGCTGAGCTCATCTCAAAAAGATTTACAGTATTTACAAACCTCTTCTCCTTGATTTATCTGCTCCTTTGTTCTTTCTTTTGTTTCCATAATATATGAATAATCTTCCTTCATCTGCTCAAGCTGGGTTGCTTTCATGAAGAACTACATCAACAAAAAGAAAAATATACTTAGGACTTTGTAGGCTTTTCTGTGCAAAAAAAAAAGGGGAGGAGAGGGGCAATTTTAGCTCCCAAAACTTTTAAACCAATTATATAAAAGGCATTAAAAATGTAAGCACATATATATAAACACAGGGAACAAACCTTATTTTACACTAAAATTACTGAACATGCTATATCCATATCTACACAGTCAACTGCAAAAGCTCTTAATATCCCATGAAAGAAATACCTCTAATCATGAAAATAATACAACTTAGAAATTTAAAAAATTCCTTCGTTTTTCACAAATTCTATTTTCAAAGTAAATATGGCATTGCATTCCTACCTTTGATCTTAATGCATCTAAAATTTCTAAACTAGGAAGAATCAAAACTCATTCAGAAGACTACATACTACTAAGTTTTAGAAGTAATGAAATAATTCCTTAGCTTTAAAGTTTTAAATGGTTTAAAGTTTGTATTAGGTTATATGTGGCCAATTGTTCATTCCACTGTATTTTCTTTCTTTCTTTTTTTTTTTTTTTGGTTTTTCGAGACAGGGTTTCTCTGTGTAGCTTTGCGCCTTTCCTGGGACTCACTTGGTAGTCCAGGCTGGCCTCGAACTCACAGAGATCCGCCTGGCTCTGCCTCCCGAGTGCTGGGATTAAAGGCGTGCGCCACCACCGCCTGGCTCACTGTATTTTCTTGAAGGTTATTTGAAAAAATAATAATGTATTCTCTTAAAATGAAAAAAATGAAGAACTACCAAAAACTGTACTTACAGCTTACTTGGCAATGTTTAATTAAATCTACTTTACAATATTACTTTAAGTGGGTGATTCTGAAGGGGAAAAAAAAATCTCAGTACCCATTATCTGAGTAAGTTTCTATGTATCTGAAAGCATGACCTTAGGCTTATATTTAGTTTATTCTCTTACTTTGTATTTGTCGCCCTCATTTTTGGACTGTAAGAATTGCTTGCTCATCTCTTGTGTTAAAACAGAAACTGGATTGTCCACCTGAAACAAATTTTTTTTAAAAGGCATTAAAAAGTATTTTATTTTAATGCTTTAAACCAAACTATACATTATAAATGACCAGTGGTCGATCAAGAAAGTTAAGCTTTAGTCAAAGCTTATAGCATTAGGACTAAAATACAAAAAGCAATATTATACATTTACACAAGATAATGCTTCAAAATAGAATACCAAAATACATTGTAGCCACAGTTAGCATTCTCCTACAGAAGGTACTCAAGAAGCCTCTTACGTGCTTTTATTAGGTTTTTCAGGAGCTAGGGAAATGGCTGAGTAAAACACTTGCTATGCATGCATGACAACTCAAGTTCAGACCCCTAGTCAGGAATGGCAGTCAATTTTAGCCCTAGAATTTAGGGGACAGACACAAAGGATCCCCAGGACGAGCTGGCTAGCTAGATTAGCAATTGGTGAGCTCCAGGCACAGTGAGAGAACCTGATTCAATAGTGACAAACAATTGAAGATACCCAATGTCAACTTTAGCCCCCCACACAAACAAGCACTCACACACGTGTACATATATACCACAAACACACACACACACACACACACACACAAAAAAAAAAAAAAAAAGGAAAAATAGGCTTTTCACTTTCATATAGATTACCACTTAATGTCACCAACATCAAAGGACAATATAGGTAAATACATTGCATGTGAGTCAGCTTTCCTGCATTCTTACTTGAACTCTGTCCTTACAACTATTATGCAGCGTTGGGCAAGTCAGTGAGCTTTTTCAGTACACAAAGTTCAGCCCAGTTACCTGTTTTCAGAACCATGACAGCAATACTTATTTTTCACACCAGTGCTTTAAGATTTCTCATGTCTTTATAACTTTGTGAAGATAATAGAAAAACCAATGGAAACATAATCTTGTTTAACATTTGGAGCACAAGTCATTTTAAATAAGCTATAGCTTAAACAAAAGTACAACTGGCGGCCAGAATGTATAAGGTGAAAAGGTTTTAAATACATATTCTGCTTTAAAAGATTCTGGGTGCTTATTATTTAATAACAACTATGGTACTACAAACAAAGCAATTTATGATGCTAAATACTCACAGATTAATTATACACGACTAGTATAACAAAGACACTAAACTTTTCATTTTTAACATTAAAATGACAACTATTAAATTTTTAAGTAAAACAACGTTTTTAAAAACACCCCCTTTAAGTAAATGCTGGTGCTTTTTATTGCTTTAAAAAGTGTTTACAGTTCAGTGTGGTGGTGTTCATCTTTAACTCCAGCACTTGGGAGGGAAGGCAGGCAGAAGGATCTCAGACAGCCTGATCTACATAGCAAGTTCCAGGCCAGCCAGAGCTACACAGTGAGTCCTTACTTCAAAGGGAAAGAAGAAAAAGAGGAAGGGAGCAAGAAATATGTTTCACAACGCTTCCCTAGACCTTAATTATATCTGCCTTCTTGAAAATAAGACCTGGTAATACTGTCAGACACTTGGCCACCAACCTCAGATTAGCAGCACCACCAAAGTTCATATCATTGATTAGTTATGAAATGGGCCTGTGATTCCCTATACAGCATGGAAATTTTATACCATTATTAAAATACATTTTAACAAGATATTCTTGACTATGCTAAAAAACCAATGCAACTAAAAATGGAGCACACATACTCCACTTATCAATTTACTATGAAGCCATCTTATTTACTTATACACATGCCACAGGCAAAAAAAAAAAAAAAATCACACCAATAAAATAATACTTTCATTAATTAATCTGAAAAACAAATTTAGCAATTACCTGGATGTTAAAATGATCAAGAATTGCAATCAGTTCTTCTTTCTTAGTAGAAACCACAGTGCCTGGTTATAAAAATACAAAGACCAGACTCCTCATGAAATACAGGGGAAATGTACAATTATCTATAAAATGCAAATATTAAGCAGCTATTGTCAGGCCAACAACAACAACAAAATACCAGTAAATTCTTGTAGTTTCAGGGTAACACATAAGTCATTACACAAATAGAGAGTAAGAAAAACTCCACAAGCAGTAACAGTGCATGTGTCTTCCTATGAGTGCCAGTCAGCATCTTCTCAATAACTGCACACTTAGCTCCTCCTTCATGCCCTTTCCTACCTTCTGCTAGCTCTAAGCTGTAGAAATCAAGGGAAAGAAAGGAAACCTACAGCTGAAAACAAAATGACACAGTCTACTTCAAATTAAGTGTTGAACATGGTGTTGACTTTATGTTCTATTGCAACAACTAAGTGTAATATACACACATACCTATATACACGCGCGCGCGCTCTCGTGTGTGTGTGTGTGTGTGTGTGTGTGTGTGTGTGTGTGTGTGTCTACCTGTACAACCAAGCAGGTTACAAAGTGAGGTTTCAAGAGACTAGGAGGATATCACAGGGACAATCACAAGAACTTTCAACTATTGACTAATATTTTATAAGAAATGAGAAAAATCAACAAACCTTTTTCACTTTTTAGTTTGTAAGATCGACTTCCGTCCACGCTAATGTGTTGCTGTACAACTATTGAGTCACCGTACACATTTGCCCTGAAGGCATCATCTCCTCTGTTCCTTAATGTTATTGAGATGTCTGCTGAGCTGAAACAATGAGGTTAACCTGAGTTACATGATGGCACAATACAACACGTTAGATTACAGCAATTTTCAAATCCCTTAAGCAATCTGCTTAATGTGTTAGAAGATTAACTAACGGTCATAGTCTATCACATAATGTTAAAGACACTGTGTCAGACAGAAAAATAAAGCTGAGAAGCTTCATCAAAAATTGACTACTGTATGCATAACACTAATACCGTTATTTGTAGAAAACATTGAAGTTTTATTTCAAGTTACATTTTATAGTTTAGCACAAGAATCATATATAATTGGCATTATACTTCCTGACAACTGTGAATTACATAATCAGAGATCACACTAACAAAAGGGGTTTTTTACCATCTGAGACAAGGTCTCAGCATGTAACCCTTGGCTGGCCCGCAACCTGCTATAAAGGCTCCTATTGCTATTCCCCTCTGAAACCTCCATAAGATCCAGCTGTACAGCATTTTCTTAATTAATTAGCGATTGATGGGAAAGGGCCCAGGAAATTGTGGGTGGTACCATTCCTAAACTGGTAGTAATGGGTTCTATAAGAAAGCAGCTGATTAAGTTATGATTAAGTACTTCCACAATGTAGTCCTTCATTGCAGAAGTCAGGGCAGGAACTCAAACAGGACAGGAACCTAGAGACAAGAGCTGATGCAGAGGCCATGCAGGGGTGCTGCTTACTAGCTTGCTCCTCATTTTTAAGTTGCACTAAATGTGTTTTGCACTGATATGGCTATGAGCCTATAGGGGCCAGAGAGTAGAATTTGGTGTTCTGAATGAGAATGACCCCCAAACTCATGTCTGAATACTTGGTCCCCAGTTTGAGGAACTGTCTGGGAAGGATTACACAGTATGGCCTTGTTGGAGGAAGTGTGTCACTGAAGAAAGCACTGAGGTGTTAAATGATTTGTGTGGTTCCTGGTGCTATCTCGGCCTCCTATCCGGGATCAAGATATGAGGAGCTCTCAGCTCTTGGTGCCACCATGCCTTTGCTCGACCATTATGCTCCACCCTCTGAAACCACAGCCACTAAATGCTTTCTTTTATAAGTTGCCTTGTCATGGTGGGTTTTTTGTTCGTTTGGTTTTTGGTTTTTTGAGACAGGATTTCTCTGTGTAGCTCTGGCTGTCCTGGAACTCACTTTGTAGACCAGGCCTTGATCTCAAAGCGATTTGCCTGTGTCTGTCTCCTGAGTGCTGGGATTAAAGACATGTACCACCACCTGACAGTCATGGTGTTTTATTACAACAGTAAAGAATAACTAAGACACGTGTGTGCATGTGTGTATAAAAAGATATACATTAAAATCAATCTTATTTGCCATTAAAATAAAAGTTGGCAGAAAAACATGTTGGTAAAAAGACATTATATTTGTAATTGACACATAAAAGCAGGCAGTGTTTCCTGATTCATGTGAGCATCTGATAAAATACTAATGCCTTCTCATATAAAACTATTTTAATAAAATGAAATTATTGACAAATCCACAAGACATTTACAGGAAATGCAGGAAAATATTCAAGATGAGCTTCTCTGTACACCACAGATGTGACAGGAGATATACCTCAGCATTTGCTGTATTTACTCCCCATCCTCCTCTTCGCAAGATGGACTTAGCCACCTATCAGTCCACATTTCCATCTCCAAAAATTAGGCTAAATATACGCAAGTCAACACAAAGAAACAGGGAAGGAAGCTCGCACACAGTGAAACAGAACCAACCAAGAGAAGGGACTGGCTGACTGGCGGTGGTGGCGCACCTTTAATCCTGGCACTCAGAAAGCAGAGACAGGCAGATCTCTGAGTTCGAGGCCAGCCTGGTCAACAAAGCGAGTTCCAGGAAAGCCAGAGCTACACAGAGAAGCCCTGTCTCAAAAACAAACAAGCAAGGACAGGAAAGGTGGCAGAGGAGAACCAAAGAAGGAACTACAAAGACACACACAAAGAAACAGCCAGACAAAATGGAAACTATGTCTGAAATAACCATGTGTACTTCTAAATTAATGGCCCAACTGTTTCATTACTCTTAGCTATCTACTTCTCAAGGACTGCTCTACCTGCCTGCCCAGGTAATACACCAGCATCTTCTAATAGAGCAGTGGTTCTCAACCTTCCTAACACTGGGACCCTTTAATACCATACAATTATTTTCATTGCTACTTCATAACTGTAATTTTGCTACTGTCACGAATTGTAAAGATCTATTTCCAATGGTCTTAGGTGACCTCCGTGAAAGGGCTGTTCGACCCCCAAAGTGGTCTCAACCCACAGGTTAAGGACTGATATAATAAAAGTTCAATCAAAATTTTTAATGTACCATGCTCTTACACTTTCAATATCAATTACATTTTTTTCACTTACCTGCCACTACAAAAGGAAAAAAGCAAAACTGAAACTAGAAAAAAAAGTAAGTTTTATTAGTTTAAGTACAAAACCCTAAGCAGAACTCCAATGCTTTAGAACAGCCATTCTAACTACATAGAGTCATAAAACTGTATAGAATTTGTGACTGAGTGTTTGACTGGCTTCCTTCAACTAGCCATGCAATGTTTTATGTCTCATTAAATACTCCAACCTCTCCTCCCAATTTGGGAAGTACTGGGACCCAAGCATAAATTTCTGAGACATGTCTTGACTACAGCTGAAAAACTAATCGCTTACACAATAGCTGATTTTCAAGGATAATTGCCTTAAAAAAGAATATGTATATATCTTAAAGCACTAAAGCGGAGGTAATAACAGCAAATGATAATTTGTTTTGGGAGACCAAGTCTTAACTACACAGCCCTAGCTGGCCTGGAATCACCACCAGTCCAGGCTGGTTTGGAAATACAGCAAACATCCCCTCTCTTGTCTCCCCAGTGCCAAGATTACAGGTATGGGCCACAATGTAGCTTTAGTAATCTTTCTTTAAATAGAGCTAAAAGAAGAGCCTCTAACACCAAGTTGCTGGGCAGAACTGTTGGCACATAGTCTGTGAATTTGAGGCTTGTCTGGGCTACACAGCAAATTCTAGCCAGGGCTACACAGTGAGACCCTGTCTCAAAAACAAACAACCTCACGAAGAGTTCTCCTTGTCTTCCTCCCCCTCTGAAACATTTAGTACCCATAAAACTGTCTTTGCTTTTTAATGACTCTTATTTCTTCAGAATGGGTTGCTCCACTGAGGATTTCAAGTCTACCTTACTATATCTATAGCTGAAATCTATACACTTGTCCCATAATAGCCTGGTCCGTCAATCCGGCATGATCTTGAGGTTGTCCAAAAGACAACATGTTTAGAGAAGAAGGCCAGGTGAAATATTTGTTGGGACAGAATTCCAGTAAGATAAGTAAAAACAAAAACTATACTAGAAAACTGTCTTCAAATAGTTATTTTCTAAGCCAAGTATGAGAAATGACTTCCTGTGTAACTTTTCTTCTCTTGTAGCAACTGGGAATCCTGGATTAAGATTAAGATTTCTAAGTTCCTCAGCAATATGCAAGAAACTAGCATTCTTCATTTGTATCGTATTCCTCCTCTACTTTTAAGTATTAAAATAAAGAGAAAAATGGAGAGAACACCAAACTGAAAAAAAATCTGTCTCATGTTCTGTCATGTATTAGTATCAACTATCCACGTTTTCAACAGACAGAATCAACATCTACACACTGTAAGAGAATGTAACAAAGTTGGGCATTATTAGGAAAAACTAAGACTCCTGTAGAGGGTATCTTGGGTAGTGTCAAAAACAAGAGGAACCGGGAGTGCTGCTCAGCGGACAGTCCTTGCCTAACAGACGGTAAGCAAGGGAAGGAAGAGCAGGAAGAGGGAGGACAGCCCCAACCTGACTCCCCCAAAAAAGGGCTGTTAGCGGGCAAAGGGCTCCAACAGCAATGATCTGAAATTAGACCACTGATATAGCTATTTATATGAAAGCAACGTCTGACAGAAATATGAATGTAGCCAGACACAACTGAACATATCTACAATTCCAGCTCTGGGACCGCAGAGGTGAAAGGATAGAAGTTCAAGACCAGCCTCTGCTACATAACAAGTTAAAGGACAGCCTATGCTACAAAGTATCCTGTTTCAATAAAAAAAATTTTAAAAACAGAAGAATGAATGTTAAACCACCAAGCAGTATTATGACTGCTCATCAAGGGTCCAGACAGTAGACTTGTGACTGTGGTCCTAAAATCCCATTCACTGAATAAGAGAAACAGAGCCAGAGATAGCACACTTTTCTAGAAGTCACAAAGCCTAAAGAAATTCTCAGCGAACAAGTTGGCCATCACTGACTTTGCTCTCATCCCTACCCGATAGTATGACTGCTGATACTAAGTTTAGGCCAAAACCCACAAAGGTATAATATTTATAAATATTTGTTTAAAAAATATATAAATTTGCCACTGCCATTTTTCCATACAAGTAACAAGTTTAAGCGGGCAGTGCACAGTACCGGTAACACAGGCTATCTGCCTAGATGATAACAGAAGCGGAAGGCCATGTTGGCAACAAGGCAGGACAAAGGCCTACCGTATGAAACCTCTCCTTGGAGAGCCCCGCTCTCCAGGGCTCTAAAGCATGCTTCGTACTAGAGAGTAAGAGCTCGGCGCACAACACTTACTTCTGTCCAGCTTTCACAAAACCTTTCAAAGAGGATCCTCTGTTAGTAGCAACTGCTTTTCCACCAAGACCAACTATGAGAGCGGTGAGTACAGCACTCTTTCCACCTAAAGAAACAGTGAAAACTCATGAAGAGAAATGCTGACTTGACAACGTTATTCAAAAAGATGCTGAATTTGTCCCAACCTGAAGTGAACTGTTACAAATTCAATTATCATTCTCTTCCAGTGCTAAGGTGGTAAATCAAGAAAAGTTTCACATCAAGGACTACCTCACTATCACCAGTAGGAAAACCTCGACATTACCGTTACCAAATCTGTACCCACAATAAGGAAGGAAGAAATGGTCACTACCCTTTCAACCGGAAACTCAGTCTATCATCTTGGTGCATCAACTACCAATTGCATTTACATATGTAATTAATTTTCATAATTTGCCATTACATTCTAATTTAATTATGGCTACTCCTTTCATCATAAATTTTTAGGCACAGAAACTTTAAAATAGCTCTCAAATGGAAGAAATTCCACATGGGAAGGCATGTTGTCTCACTATATGATGCATCCTGGAATCAGCACATGTCTTCATTGAACATATTAAATAGAAAAAAAAGGAAAATCATATATTTGTAATTTAATATTTTGGCAATTTTTAATTCAATATTTTTAAATTTTAGTATTTGACCTTTAATTTTAATATTCATTTTTCTAGCTCTTTTATGTTTAATTTTTGAAGTATAATTATTTTTACTCTAAAAGATATAAAACATCAAAAACTCCACTTTGAAAATCTCTTAGCAATTCACAGATACAGTAAGCATTTTCTGAATTTCATCATCCACCAATCAATTAACAACAACAGTTTGTTACCTTCTACAACATACCACCAAATTAGCCAACAGAAATTAATGATTATCTTAATTTAGTTCCTGGAATGCCTTTCAAGTTCTTACTCTTTTTTCTTTACTACCAGGTAAAACGCTTTAGTTAATTCACCTTTATTAAGTTTTATAAAAGAAACCATTCAAATTTCTCACATCTTGAGAATCCATGATTCTTTCCTTACTTCTTGTACTTTGCACCCTCCCTGTACAATGATCCTTTTCTCCGTTCATTCTCCTGCTTCAGACAGAGGCAGCAACAATAAAGAAAGGGATTATGGAGCTACATAGATCTAACTTCCTTGCCTAGTACTGTCACTAGGTGGTAGACTGTACACTATCTCAGTCACCCAACACCTGGCTTGTCTACCATCAACTGCCACAATGGAGCTAGTCTGTCACAACAATCTTGCCCATGTCAACCCATCACTCAAAAATTTTTAACTGACTACCCACTGTCAACTGAATAAAACTCTAAAATCTTTATCAAGCCTTTAAGACCCTCAACAATACTATATACAAAATAACTCTCCATCATACTCTGCCCTTTCCCACCATGTTCCATATGATACAACATAAAGTTAAGCCCCATTCTCCATATACATCTTCTATCCTCTGAACATCTGAGAATGAGCCAACTGTGCCTAGAATATCTCAGCTTCTTGCCAAAATGAGTCTTAAGAAATCTCTAAATTTCATCCAAGTACCAGCAAAAATTCAATCTCATAAAAACCACTGATCACAACAATGGATTGTCAGTTCCATTTTTTGGATTTCTAAGGCACTTCATCTGTGCCCTATCTAGTGTTTACACCAGGTTGCTGTGGTGCCTTTATACTGAGGAGATAGGAGGCTCCTTGGGCCCAGCAGTTTGAGGACAGCCTGAGCAAAATAACTGAGATTCTATCTTAAGAACATGGAAAGAAAAAGAAGGAAAAAAAAAAAAAAAGGAAGCAGAAAGGAATGATGTATGGACCTATGGAAGGAAATGTTTATACCTACTAAATAACATATCTGAAATTAATTCAGTATTTCCTTGAAGTGTAAACTGAGAATATATTGGGAAGCCACAAAGTTTAGACCCAAATATTTATCAGCATTAATAGTCACCTATTTCAAAAAGCTCATGCACTGTCATCACAAAGCAGAGTATAAAGAGGGCAAAGGCACTTACTTCCATTATTGCCAACAACGAAGTTGACATTAGAACCAAATTTAAAAGGTCCAAGCATTGAATGGCACATGAAGTTTCTTAGCTGAATGCTCTCAATTATTCCAACTTCTGCTGCAGTCTATTAACAACAAAGAAATTGAGGATTAAAAAAAAAAATCAATCTCTCTAATCCAATGATTACAAATACCCAAGCATCTGACAGACTAGTAGTATTTATCAATGAAAAGCTGTATCAAGTGAGCAACAATAACTTTAATGAGAATCAGTAAATAAAATGGAAATTTTTTTTAGGTTATCAGTCATTCTACACACTATCTGCCCAAGGTTTGACCATGGAATTCACTCTCTGCCATGGCACTCCATTTTCATAATAAAGAACTCAAAGAGCATTGTACAGATGCCTTTCTTCTGACAGTCTGTCTCAGGCACTTACAAGAGTCAAATGACTTTTAGCAATGTAGAAAGAATATAGGATTTGCTCAGGAGTGGTGCTGCACAACTTTAATCCCAGCACTAAGGACAGAGGCAGTCAATCTCTGTGAGTTCAAGGCCAGCCTGGTCTACAGAGCAACTTCCAGGACAGCCAGGGCTATATAAAGAAACCCTGTCTCTAGAGGAAAAAGTAGGATTCCCAAATCCGTAAGCAGAAAAAGCTCCCATATTATAAATAACGTCAGGATTAATATTATTAAATGGTTTAATCGGTATTTGGCCAATAGTACTCACCTGCACCCCATAGATATTAAGTACTAGAATAAACCAAGCAGATTTTTGTCAGTCCTAACATTTTAGAGACCATTTTAATGTGATCAGCAATTTTAATGGGTTCTTTAGAAACTCCATCTCAATTCTAGCCACATACCTTATTAAAAAGCAGAAAATATTTACATCATTGTACAAGTAGATTATCAGGTATTATGATTCAAGAATTTCTACAAATTTTTACTTTTTGGTAACTGAAGAGTCACATGCAATTATTAAGAAATGAGACCCTATGTACTCTTCCCCCAGCTTCTGCCAATTCAAACATTTTAATAAAGCATGATATCTAAGGTAAGACACCAACACTGACAGTCTAGATACACTGTGTTACCCTCACAAGCAATCCCTTATGTTGTAAGGATCATAATCACCATCACATTCCTTTCAACCCACATCAACCATTTGTCCACTAATCTGCTCTTTATTTTTGTAAATATTATTCCAAGAATGTCAAATAAATGGACTTAGGCAAAACATAATCTTTGGAGACTGGCTTTTTCACTCAGCTTAATTGTCTGCTTTTGACTCTGTCACAGCTAAGCATTATTTCATGGAATGGATGTACCACAGGATACTCAGCAAATCACATGTGGACTTATTTTAATTTAACTTGTTGTGAAGAAAGCTACTAAAAATATACTATGCTTTGTACTAAAATAAATCTTCATTTCTTGGGAACAAATGCTAGGTTATATTGCAATTTTATGTTGCTTTTCACAGAAACAAACTTTCCATAGTGGTGGTAACAACTTAACATTCCCATCAGCAACGTATAAATGATTCAATGCAATTTTTTTTTTTTTTTTTTGGTTTTTTGAGACAGGGTTTCTCTGTGTAGCTTTTGCACCTTTCCTGGAGCTCACTCTGTAGCCCAGGCTGGCCTCGAACTCACAGAGATCTGCCTGCCTCTGCCTCCGGAGTGCTGGGATTAAAGGCGTGTGCCACCACCGCCTGGCCAATTCAATGCATTCTTACCATCTGGTGATATCACTATTTTATACTTTATCATTCTGATGAGTATACAATATCTCAGATATAAATGTGAAGGACAATTATATCTCCTTATTCTTTTAAAGCTCACAGGGGGTCAAGTCAGTAACTGTGGCCTCTATTCTATTCACGACATTGGTAATTTATGTCTTGTTTCCCTATTGGTCTTACTACAGGTTTGTTCATTTTATTTAAAGATTTAGTTATTTGTCCTGTTATTTTCTTTAAGTTTTCTAATTATTAACAACTTCAAAATCCGAAGCTATTTTTACCCAGCTCTTTAAAATGCTTATGCTTTCTCCAGGCTACAAATTATGACCAGGCTACAAATTATCATTAAATATTATATACAAAATGGCCATGAGAAACAAACCAATTGAAATGCAATATTTTGGAATTCTGTGCTTACCAAAGTAGAGGTTCCATTAGTGAAAGATATTGTACATTCATCCTCATCTCCGTCTTTATCAAAATCTTCCAGTTCTTCTTGTCTTGGCCTTTTAGCATTTTCAGGAGAGCAGAAATTTTCTTCCTTTCTTTTGGCCATCAGATCTGAACAAATATTTACAGTAACATAATATAAGCCAATGATAGCATATAAAAACTATTCAATAAACAATGAACAAAATAAATCACAGAAAACTCCTTTAATTTTAAGGAAAAAGAACATTCAGAAAGAAAGGCACCCCTACTGATGCTGTTAGTCCCTCAAGACCTGAGCTAGACCTCTAGTTTCCAGACAGGTAAGAAAGTAATTTTACAGTGTCTTAGAGAACAAAGCCACCATCACCAGGATCATACGTATCGGCTGATTTTTACCTCATAATTATTCATGGCTATAAATCGTTAAGAGCCTAGCTGAATATCTTCTTCCCAAACGCACTGAAGAGAAAACATTTTATTGGTAAAATGGTGTCTCCTGGTTTCCTATTAGTAGACAGGACACACTCCCTCCTGAAACTATTACAACATTCAACTTTTATAACTTATAAAGTAATATTAATCAAATAAGCTAATTTTTACATTATTTCCCAAAGGAACACATTTTGAAGCAGCGATACCTCACACTAGTAGTTTCCCTGTTCCCTAGATAGTGCATTCCAATTGTCATAAACCAAGTATTAAAAAATACACTGGACACTGCCCTCGCTAAAGTCATGAACTGTAAAAAACAAAGTTAGAGCAGTGGAGACATACATAAGATTTGTAGACTTGATGTTCAGCACGCAGTCCAAAGATCAGAAAGCAGTGTCTATGTACCTTGGGAACTGCACAAATATCCCCAGTCCTGGGCTGCATGTCAGAGCATGTGAGTAAGACCCTTAGTAAGATTTCAGGTGACACAAAAGCAGTTTTATACAATTTGAGAACTGGTAAATCACACTTCTAAAGGACTTGGACTCTGTGCCACTCTGACATCATGTATCTTTAATAAAAGACATATTAGCATCCAAAGGACATTTAACCTAAACTAATACCTTTCCAGGGAATATTATCATTAATCACAACTGTATCATATTAGCATCTTTATCTGAAATAGTTTAATTTTTTCGGTTTCTTTGTTTTGTTTTTTCGAGACAGGGTTTCTTCATGTAACAGTTTTAACTGTCCTGCAACTCTCTTTGTAGACCAGGCTGACCTTGAACTCACTGAGATCCGCCTGCCTCTCCCTCTCAAGTGCTGGGATTAAAGGTGTATGCCACCACTGTCTGGCACAAATAGTTTACTATTCATCTCAAATCTCTTATAGAAGCCAAAACTTCAAAACCAAATACCTTTTTTTCTAATCACTTAATCACAAGAATCAATTTATGTTGGTTTTAGTTTGTGGCTAATTTAAATTCCCCAAATACCACCAGGTCATTATTTCCCGGCAACACTTTCTGTCTCCTCCACTTTCTATTCCTTTACCAATTACTTAGTAATAATTTATAAATTACTACAGAAAGAGAGGCATTGTTTTTATTAATGATTAATACACGATCTGACAGAAAGCACTCAGAAATAGCCTGGTTGACTTTAGTACTTCATCATTAGAAAGCAGTTTGGCAAATAAAACTGGGGTGAGGCAGGTACATGAGGCTAAGTGTGATGAACTCACAATGTATGCTAGTCTACACTACACAAAAGATACTACATACATGAGGCTAAGTGTGATGAACTCACAATGTATGCTAGTCTACACTACACAAAAGATACTACATACACTCAATACTTCATAATGAAGCTGCTTTTTATTTGCTGGGTATAGCGTGGGATTTGGAGTCTGCTAGGTTGTCAAGGCAACTTGCATCTGAGAGATACAGAAGGATCCTCCTAACTTTTAAATAGGAATCATTTTGAGATTTAAAGATGACAGACTTTCAAAAAACATGTATGAATGTCCTGAGTGTGAGACATAGGCAATAAATATTAAAACCATTATTACTAACAAGATAAAAGGTACAACAGATACAAGAAAGGGAAAGGTTCCTCTGAGAGCTTGAGTATACTGAAAGAGCAGTATAGTTCATTTTACTTCATTATAAACAATTTTTAAAATTTTGATTGTTTTGATTTGTTTGTGTGTTTGTTTAAAACAAGGCCTAGCGATATAGCCCAGGCTGTCCTGGAACTTGAGTGCTGGGATTATAGGTCTGTGCCACAGGCTTTAAAAAAAAAAAAAAAAAATACAGAATAGTATTACCTCTTTTACGAAGTAAATTTCAAAGCAGGAACAATGAAGAACATCCAAAAGAAAGTAAGTTTAAAAGAAAAATCAGTAACTAAGGGCTTAATGCAGCATATAGATACATAGAAATTTTAATGGGATCCTACAAGTTTTAGCAGGATTATAAAATTTTGACTCTTGAGCTTTTATATATAACTCATACTTCCAATTAATGCTAAAGCAGTGTCCAGCATAACAGAATTAGACTTACTTAATTCTATAACTATTAGACCTAAACATTTTTAAGTAAACATAAATACCACTACTCTGAGGCAGAAGTGATGGATTCAGGTATCTGGTCTGAACTGTGTTTACCACATCCCTAATTGTACTCTTCCCATCTACAAAACACATTCACTCTACATTAAACAATCTGAATGTATTGAATTAATTTAGCACAGTGTTTGGAACATATTACAAAATCAAATGAGGCTAACTAGATAATACAGTAAAACATTTTAAGTCCAAACACCAACAAATCCAAGACCAGCAGAAACTGGGAAGCCCTCTACTTTTGGTATTCCAGATAGTACAATTTGAAAACTCAAATTTGAGTTGAAACCATATCATAATCTGGGATACACTAATAATGCCGAAGCAGACAGTTTCTAATAAAATTCTAAACAAAAACTAGAGCAGGATCAGGGATTAATGAGTGGTGGTCAAACCAAACAGTTAAAAAGACTTAAGTCCAATTGAGTAGAATTAACATTTGTTGAGTAACCTATGGTTAATCCTAGATTGAACTATATACTTTCATCTCCTTATCATATAAATCATGCCCTTATTTTACAACATGGGAAACTGAGGCTCGAATGTAAGACTTCAACTTATGTAACGCCAACTTAGTCACTAGATGCAGACAGATGCTGGCAGTGCAGACTCCAATGCAGGTTTCCCAAATGAAAGTCAAACCGCTATGTCCAGGTTCCTACCGGCATAAACTGAGTTTAGCCAACACTTGCATCACACTCAGTTACTGACAATCCGCTGTCTTCTTGTGTGCCTCCCAAAACACGAGAAAAAGAATTCTATCCTAAAGTGTTCCTCTAAATGTTCCTTCCAGCTTGCTTCATGAAGTTTCATTTTCTCACTTAACGCTATCCAACACTATAAACAGACAGTCGATCTGTCAAGAGGAAAGGATGATGTATTTGTTTGGTTTGCAAACACTTCAGTTTGAAGGGTTCCAAGGGTAGACTCTAAGATACTCTGCAATAGAAATCAATCTACAAGTGGAGGAAAGAAAATTACATCAAGTAGTTTGAATTTGGTGACCAAGAAAAGCATGTAGATTGGGAAAGGACAGAACTAATTTAACTTGCAAAACACACACACACAGAGTACAACTGACCACACTAGACCCTCAAGTCACCTGGATTTGCTGGTGACATTTAAGTATGTAAAACGGGCTGGAAAGGTGGCTCAGAGGTGAAGAGCACTGACTCTTCTCCCAGCACCCACATGGAAGCTTCCAACTGTCTTTAACCCCAATACTAGGGGATCTAACACCTCGGTGGGCACCAGGTATGTATGTGGTGCACAGACATACATGCCAGCAAAACACCCATACGTATAAATAATAAAAAATTTAAGTATTTCTAATATAATGCATATAGTATTACAGTAAACTTTTTAGTTATTATTTCTTGAAAGTAGTCAACTACTTTTTGGGGAGTCACTGAAGATTGGATCCAGGGTCCCTCCATGTTAAAGTAGCAATCTACCACTAAAGGGTACTCCTAGACTATCTACTACATCTTGATTAACTGTCCTAACAATTAAAATGGTAGTCAAGATTCAGGCAACTTTTACATAAAATTCTAGTTTGGGCACTTAGTAAAACAAAACTTTGGGGAATAAAACTTCCTTTACACTAGCATTCAATATGCTGCTTATACTGGCTTTTTACTGAGCTCTTTATACTGAACACTTTTTATTGAACACTTCATACTGAATTAATCTCTCAGGAATCTTGTGACTTAGAACTGAGAGGTAAAGAGGTGGAATTACTTTTCAAAAAGTCTTATTACCTGCCTTGTGTGGAACAAAAACATGTTTTTAAGCAATTACAAGTGGTCTCTAAACTTACTACACACACTCGGAAAATGATTTCTGTTTTTGGACAGTCTTCCTCTGTAGCCTGAGCTAGCCTGGAACTCACTATATATACCAAATTTTCCTCTAAGTCTCCATCTCACCTCAGCTCCTACTAAGAACTGAGACAGGCCATGCCCAGCTCAGAAAAATAATTTTTTCTTTGAGACAGGGCCTCGTGTAACCCAAGCTGCCTTCAAGCTTGCAATGCAGCACAGGACCTTTCCATGCTCCTGCCTCCACCTCCTGGATGCTAGGATTACATGCCTGCACCACGACAGAATTTTACGTGTTGCTGAGGACTGAACTCAGGGGTTCTGGGCTTGCTAGGCAAGCAACCTACCATCAGCACTACCTGCCTCAGTTCCCAGGAAAATAATTACGAGTACAGATTTCGACATGAAGAAAAAGATCATTTTCACATGCTAACTGGATGAGTCTAAGAGTTCATCATCCACACCTCCCCTAAAACTAGCTGCTGGCCACTGCATATCAGACATTTTTAAAGAATCCAGCAGCCTTCTAAGAGTCAGGGAATATGGCCTTTTCTAACTTAGAATAGACATCTCAGAAGAGCTCGAGACGCAAGCTTGGTCTTCTTTTTACTCATTAACTATAAAGTTAATAAGTAAAGCAAGTATAAGGTAAGTGCTCACGTAACTTGTCTTCAGGCTTTTAAATGTCAATTCGCTGTTCTTTCTAGGGATCAGGAGTCTTACCTCACGCCCTATTCTCCTGGAGTCCTTTCTCTACCCCTGAGGTCCTGTTTTCTAGCGCTGCCAATCGAGATTTCCCTCCAATTTCCACAGTCACGAAGGGCAAGAAACGCCACCCAAACCTTTCAAACGCGACGATCTACTCTTCGCCTGGACCATCCCCGGGGCGTTTAGGGGAAACTGGATTTAACGACCAGTTCAGATCTCGGCGGCATTTCCAGTCGCCCCCACCCCACCCCACCCCCCAACACGGTGGTGCCTGCGCATGGAGTCCCCCAAGCTCCGACGCCGGCCCTGATCAGCCCCGACCCGACCTCTGCGGCTGCCCGCCAACGCCCGGGCCGCCTGGGGACGCGCGAGGGCGGGCCGGGCGCCCACGGCCAAGTTTCCCCGATGCGGAGAGCGGGTGTCCCCCGGCCGAGGGCGCGAAGGTCCCCCACCCCCACCCCACTCCCCTGCGGCCCGCGCGCGCGCAGGCCCGACCCCTCAGCACCCGCAGCCCGCAGCTTCCAGGAGGGCCGAGGGCGGGCGGCCAGGCGAGCGGGCGGCCGAGGCACGGGGGGCTGCCGGGGCGTGGAGCGAGGAAGCGCGCGCCCTCACTCTACCTCCAACAAGTCGCGGTCGCCCCGGGGAAAGGAGTCGGCGCGGCTGTCACGACGCGAAGGCCAACCTCACGGCGTCCGACCTCGGCTCCCGCTCGCCAGCCCCGCCGCCCTCCCCGCCCCGCCCGGCCCGCACCGCCAAGCTGGGCGCACCCGCGCCCGAGAAGCAGGAGGCGGGAGCCCCGCAGCCAGGCGCCCGCCGCGGGACGGTCCGCGCCTGCGCCCCGCCCCTCCCCGCCCCCGGGACTCCGCCCGCGCCTGCGCGCCGCCGGCCTCTCGCGCCGCTCTGGTGGGCCAGAGGGAACCGGAAGTGCGCTCAGCGGGCGGGAGGTTGGGGCGGGGGGGGGGGGGGAGGGTGTGGGGGGGGCGGCGAAGAGCAGAGGAAGCGGAGAGGCACGCGATCCCTCAGCGGCGGAGCTAGACGGAGGGGGAGGAGGGTGGGAAGAGCTCCCGGCGCCCTGGCAACAGGTCTACGCATGCGTCCGCCGGGCCGCTGGCAAGAGGTTGGGGGGGGAGCGGGGGGAGAGAAACCGCGAGAAAGGGAGGGGCGGGGAGGACGGTCGATGGGGAGGAAAGGAAACGGTTTCCCGGAAGGGGCGGGACTAGTGTCAAGGGCGCTGGATTCGAAATTGAGGCCCGTGGCTTAGTGCCGGGGAAGGCCGCGAGAGGCTGTTTGTTTTGTTTTTGTTTTGTTTCTGGGTTTTTGTTTTGTTTTCTTCGTTTTAACGTTGACTTGAGGGGATCGGGGGCTCGAGGGCGGCGGTACTTAGTAGACTCCAGGCCAGACTGGTCAATGACCAGGAGTGTTCCCTCCCCAGCCGCGAGGAGGGGCTGTCCCGGTAAGTCCCGCGGGACCGGCTGCGGCCGCCCGCCCGCCTGCCCGGTGCTCGCACAGGCTTCTAGAACAGGGGCGGGAGGGCGAGCCCGTCCGCAGCCGCCCTGCAGGCTCCCCCGCGGCCCTTCCCGAGGACGCCCCCACGCTGTCCGGGTGACCTTCCCCGGTGCCCTTTTACACACCGCTCTGCATTAAGGGTTGCAACTGGAAAAAGTTTTCTTGCCGCAGGCACTTCCGTGTGCCTCTGGGGTTGTGCGTGTGATCCTCTCTCCCCCTCGCCGCTCCACCCTAGAGGGTGGACATCGCCTTAAATCAACGGCAGTTAGAGTTGTTCTTGGGCCTTCTCCATTCACGTCTCGACCCGATGTTAGCCATCCGTCCCGTCTTTACACAACTTCACATCCGTATGCCCGCCTGGCCAAGGAAACTCGCTGTGCCACAGCTTTCCCTCCTGTATCGGGGGGGCGGGAAATGGCATTGACTGTCACCCCAGTCTCGGTTTGCCCATGCCCAACCTTGGTGTACAACCTCAGGTCTCCGCTTAATGAAGTGAATTCCTTCGTTCAAAGTCACCGTTCACTTCATAGTCATATGTTGTGTCCTTTATCACGGACTAGTGAAAAGTGTGACTTAGCCGAAGACTGAAATGTGGGACCGAATCATCCCCGTTAGTAACTGAGAAACATCCTCTGGCAGTGCTATCGTCCTATTAAAATGCTGACTTTGTCCCTCTACAACCTCACTCTACCAAGATATTTAAATCCACAACCTCATCGCTATCGTATCTACAGCACCCAAGCACATTCCTAATAAATGCTAGTGGGTAAATTAAATATGGGTCTTAAACTCATCAAATTAAATTCATATGGCAGGATAACGGAAAGAAATTTCGAACAGCACGACTTGGTGAAATTATGTTACATCCCATGCAGATACAGTCCCACACGATGAAAGTTTATACTGTTTGCCAAACTTTATACGAAAACTTAGTTGACTAAATGGGAATTTGGAAATTTAACCACTTCCTGTCCCTTCTTTAAGCTTTGACAGAGCAGAAATTTTGTCTTAATACGACGTGTTTTTGCATAAATCAAGCTATTGACTTCTTTTTTATGTTCTTTACATTTGATTCATTAGTGGAATTAGCAAGGGTCTGTGTTTTTCTCACCTCGTTCAGTTTTATAATTAACCAATAGAAACTTAATAGCTTTTAAGGAAGCTTTAGGAGCATAAATGGATTTATGGGCACCATATGGTTACTTCAAAGGATCTGGTTTTTTGTTTTAACTTGAAGTAGATTCTTCAGCCCTTTGTTAATGAAGAAACTTTTCTAGCAAGCCATAATCTGGATATTCCTGCTACTAAAATTGATCTTGAGAGTCAAAGGATGTTAGAATCTCGTCATTTATCTGGTTTAATGTGTTTCATTTTCTAGAAAGGCTCATTGTCTCTCTAAGGTTATACAGTTGATCACTAGTATATCCAAAACCCGAATCCTAGCCTTATGGACTCCAAATTCAGTGCTCTTTCCACCAAACAAGATACATTGAAGCTATTATAAGTTATACAACTATTTGCTATTTATTCTGACTTTGTTGACTCTTTCCTTGTTACACAACTAACTCTTAAAAATTAGAAATATGTTAGGAGACACATTTATGTTGATCGCATCATGAGAGGACAGCAGTAGTTATAACATTATAAGAGGTTTGAATAGAGACTCATGAATTTATATAGTTTTGGAGGATTTAATAGATGTAGTATTTTTAAGTTTTACTTAATGCTAATCTTTCTTCAAGGATGGAATATGACCTAATCAAGAACTGTCTTTACTGTCTTTTAGTGTAGTTATATATCTTGAACACTTCCATTTGGTCTGTTTTTGGAGTTTCACAAGCTTTTAGAATCTTTAACTATTTTCATGTAATATCACCTCAGAGATGGTGGTACTGGTACTAAGAGCACATAGAGAGTGAGAGCACAATGTATGGTGGCTTAATTTAATGATTCTGAATTAACAGCTTTCTTAAAACAGGTTGTGTGTACTTTTTAATACACTATAATGGGCGTTCTTCATAGACAATATGGATTTTTAAACTTAGATTGTAGAATTAGAGAAAATCCTAAAATAGTATTTTTAAAATATAGCCAATAATAGCACATGACTTTAATCCCAGCACTCTGGAGGCAGAGCCAAGCAGATCTCTGTGAGTTCAAGGCCAGTCTGGTCTACATACTGAGTTCAGGACAACTAGAGCTACATAGTGAGACCCTGTCTCAAAATCAAAAAAATATGTATACATGTGTATAGTAGATATAAACATATTATAAATGTAATTGCGCATATAGATGTTACACTTGCAATACATAATTTTGCAATAACTCAATGTTTATATTTCCTTATAAAATAGCCACCATAAATGGATGAAAACAGTATTTTAATGATTTGGTTTTTTCAATGTGATTACTCAGGCTGTAATGGAGAGAAAAACTGTATACAAATGGGAAGAAATAAAAAGAAGCTGGGAATCTTATTACAGACTTAAAACTGTATATAGCAGAATTAGTGAAGTGTTGTTAGAAATGGGGGATTAAGAAGGCATTTTGTAGACACAAAATGTACTGATCACTTGGCTGTTGGAGAACAAAGCTTAAGCAAGCATACTAGGTAAACACTAAGACTGAGACAGTTTTAAGGAGAGGTTTAAAGATTAAATGTAGCTGGAGTTTTCCTGCCTGGCCTACAGTCAGGACAAATCTCTGTCACCTGCCAGTCCCACAGCCGCTCAGACCCAACCAAGTAAACACATAGACACTTATATTATTTACGAACTGTATGGCTGTGGCAGGCTTCTTGCTAACTGTTCTTATATCTTAAATTAATCCATTTCTATAAATCTATACCTTGCCACGTGGCTCGTGGCTTACCGGCATCTTCACATGCTATTTGTCATGGCGGCGGCTGGCAGTGTCTCCTTCCGCCTTCCTGTTCTTTCTTTTCTCTTCTCTGTTAGTCCCACCTATACTTCCTGCCTAGCCACTGGCCAATCAGTGTTTTATTTATTGACCAATCAGAGCAATTTGACATACAGACCATCCCACAGCGATTAAAGATGGGATTAAAGAGTTTGGTAAAAACCAGACAATTCCAGTACCTGGGAGCTGAGCCAAAAGCACAGGTTGCAGACCAGTGTACCCAGCCAGACCCTGTCAGAAACAAACAGAGAAGACAGGTGGGTACCATACATCCAGCAAGAAGGAAATAAGTAGGCTGAGTAGTCACTTCAAAGAATATAGCTAATGATAGGGGTTAATAATGTTAGAGGTCAGGCTAGCAAATAAAAGTTCTAATTCTTGTGGCTACTTCTAGTTCTTTTAATATCCCTTAGTGTAGTTCTGATCTATACTTTTTGTAGTTTTATCTAGTGGATGCTTGATGGCTTTATAGGAAATTCAAGAAGCTCTAATAGAAATTTATTGTAAGTTCCTAAGAGGCACCAAGGGTGACAGTTATAGTCTATATTGTTTTGGGGACCTCTTGGACTCTCCTGACCAACAAGGTCTGGCAGTAGGATTTTTGTGAGCCTGTTTTATGGGGGGACACTCACTCCAATTGGTGTGACTTTAATTAATACATATATATGTAAACATATGCATTATATTTCATATGTAATTTTAAGTAGCCACAAAATGATTCCTTATCATTATTTAAGACATCTTTAGTGTTTTTTATTCCTCCTTTTAAAATGAGTCTTTTCAGATATCCAGTGTGAGTCACAAATAAAAGCAAAAATATAGAGAATTTCATCCTCAAATTATTATTTGGTGTTAATGTGTTCTGATGGCTAATACTCGACAAATCTCATTTACCTTCATAATAATGTCTTAGGAAATATATATGCCTCTGCTCTTTCCAGGATTAGGTACAACTTTTCACATTAACTCAGTCTGTTGCCACAGTGTTACAGCCAGTAGAATTTGTTGAGGTATAGTAAAATTAGCGCTGGCCTACTATTAACTTCTTAATACTTTGTGTTCACTCTGTGTGTTTATCTTTGTAAAGTAATCTAACCGTGTATGTTTATGCACTTCACAAAAATGAGTGCACAAAATAACACTCGTGGTAGGACTGGCCACATTATAAAATCAAGATTCAGAAAACAGATAATTATATACAACAGCCTTTCCAGCAATGGTTTTCTTTGCCTCTGTGTGAAATTTGATAGAGTAGACTTTCTGAATGTACTTTTAGAAGAAAAGACTGGAATTTTTATTCATAAGGTTTCTGCATATAAATAATGGCCTTTTGGTTTAATATACTTTTGCCTTCTACCTTGGGTTTTTAGGCTGGATTAAGGTCATTGAGGGTTTTTGTTTTGTTTGTTTCTTTAGCTGTTTGCCTGCTCCCATGTTCCTTGATTAAGTGTGTTTCGGATAACAGCAGATAATCGCCAGGATGGGAGTGAATGACCTGTGGCAGGTTTTGGAGCCTATAAAGCAGCATATCCACTTGCAGGACCTCAGTGGGAAAACCATTGCGGTTGACTTGAGTCTCTGGGTGTGCGAGGCACAGACAGTGAAGAAAATGATGGGAACTGTCATGAAGCCCCACCTCAGGTATGGTAAAGGGTCTGTGACTGTAGATGAGTGATTGTGTAGCCAGTCTTGGCATCCTGGCTTTGTTTCCACCTTTGTTTAATTGTCTTTTATTTGAGATTTTAAGATATATTTAACATCTTGATCTACTGCTGTGGAATAATCCTTTTCTACACTATGAATCTATTACTTTCATTGGTTAATAAAAAGCTGACAGACTGGTAGCTGGGCACGAAGTTATGTGGGAAAGCCAAACAAAGAATGATGGGAAGAAGCAGGGTGGAGTCCAGGGAGACACCAGCCAGCCAGCCAGTTACCTAGCCAGCCACCAAGCAAGCGAGACATGTAAAAAATGAGGTAACAAGCCATGAGTCACATGACAAAGCATAAATAGAAATATGGGTTAAGTGTAAGAGTTAGCTGGTAACAAGCCTGAGCTATCAGCTGAGCATTTATAATTTACATTTAACCTCTGAGTCGGTTATTTGGGACAGGAAACGTCCATTTACAGTCTACCATTTTATAGCAATGACCTAAATATGCATCTCCTACTCCAAGCTTCAAGCTCACATAACTATCTTCACTACATGCTTCAGGTACTAAAAGCCAGAAACTGAGAGGCCATTATCTTCCTCTTTTATCTCTCATCTGTAGTCCATCAGTAATTCTTGTTCATTCAGCTTTCAAAATACCTATGTGTTCACAAATTTCTCTTGATGTCCAGGGACACCACATCAGCCTGTGCCAACCTCATGTCTTATCTGTATCTGCTGCTGGAATGGCATTTTTATACCCTTCGCCTGCTCGTAGCCTTTCTCTCCAAACCAGTTGGCAGTATGGATAGTGAGAAATCACCCATGCTTAAAAATGTCAAGTACTTGCCCATTTTCCTTAAAATAAGATCTTAATATAGCCGGTGAAACGGTTCAGTAAGTAAATACACTTGCTACCAGGCCTGACAGCCCTAGTGTGATCCTTAGAACCCACATGGTGGGACAGTAGAACCACTTCCTGCAAGTTGTCCTTTAACCTCCATGCAAGTATGGAGGTGTTCTCGTGCCCACTCAAATATACCACTCATGAATGCGTGTGCGCACACGCATGTGTTTGAAAATGTTATTGTACATAACATTTTTTTGTATTAGCCTGGTGTTAAACCTTTTTTCATACTGCTATTTGGACTTGTTATCAATATGATGATTAATACATCACTCATTTTTATATTTCAGAAACCTGTTTTTTCGAATTTCATATTTAACTCAAATGAATGTCAAACTGGTGTTTGTAATGGAAGGGGAGCCACCAAAGCTCAAAGCTGATGTCATGAGCAAGAGGACTCAGACTCGTTATGGGCCTTCTGGAAAAACATGCTCTCAGAAAACAGGGAGATCACATTTTAAGTCAGTCTTACGAGAGGTGAGCATTTGGATTCAACGAGTAATTCTTGTTTGAATTAAAGAGTAAATTTTATAAACTTACGCTTGTTAACCATGTTAATGGTCACAGGGGCAGAGTTTATGTTAGAGTAAAACAGACCTGAAACCAAGTTTTAGCATGAGCATTTAGAAATTATGAGATAACTTAATTTGCATTTTAATTCTGAGTGAAATAGGAATAGTAATACTCTGCAGTGATTTTAAATGCTTTAAAAATGTGTCTACAGTAAATAATCCATGGTAGGAACTGAACTGTCTTTCCTTTTAACTCCAGTGGTTTTAGAATGCATGAGAGCCATAAGTTGTTGGCTGCTTTGATCAAGGTTATGGGTATAAACATAAATAGGAGGCAGCTTGATAACGTGTCCATTTAATAAAGTAGGTTCTGTGCCAGTGACCTCTCTAGTTATGGGCCTCTAC
Source organism: Peromyscus eremicus (assembly GCF_949786415.1). Classification (NCBI taxonomy): domain Eukaryota; kingdom Metazoa; phylum Chordata; class Mammalia; order Rodentia; family Cricetidae; genus Peromyscus; species Peromyscus eremicus. The sequence continues at coordinate 30,999,292 of NC_081437.1, read as the reverse complement.
CAGAACTACAGTACCAGAAGCTTTTATGGAAAGGACCTCAAATTCATCAGAAATCATTGTCCTCTTAGCAGTCACTAAGAGTCACTATTGTACCAGTAAGTACCTCTTGCCTACAAGTTGGTATTGTAGCATGCAAAGTCTAAGGAAGACTGTAACAGGTGGGCTTTATCCCCCAGCTGTATGCATGGGCACTCCTGGCACTTGAAGGCTACCCAGCAGGACTTAGGGGATTTCGTTTCTTACGGTATCTTGCTATATAGCCTAGGCTGCCCTAGAACTAGCTAGATAGCTTAGAGTGGTCCTAAATTCATGATCCTCCCTCATCACGTTAGATTTTTTTTTTATTTTAATTAAAATGTAATTACATTACTTTCTCCCTCCAAGTCCTCTCTCTCCAACTCCTTCCATACACTCTTCTCATATTGATAGCCTCTTTTACTTTATTAGTGTGTGTGTGTGTGTGTGTGTGTGTGTGTGTGTGTGTGTGTGTCTGTCTGTCTGTCTATCTGTCTGTCTGTCTGTGTGTACACGAGCACAGCTTTAGGGCTGACTACTTTGTATGAGATAGCCAACTAGAGAACTCATCTCTGGAAGAGGCTAATTCTCCCTCTCTGGTCAGTCATTAGTTGCCTGTAGTTCTTTGTCTAGGCGTGGGACCCATAAGGTTCCCCCCATTTGAGTTAACATGTCTATTGATAGTGTCAATGTTCCAGTCTGGTTTATGCTGCCATTCCTAGGAGGCGCTTTTACAGCCAACTTCCTGGTATATTTTTAAGGAGTTGTAGTGTATAAATAATTTTATTGTTGACATTTCACAACACATCACAGACATGGTTCCCTGTTGTTGCTTTCCATTCAAAATTATAACTTAGAGTGTTTATGTAACATGTATGGGGCTGTGAATTATTCTTATGAGTGTATATCATCACATTTTAACTTTCCTTCATTATACATGAAATTATGAACTTTCTCACTGTGTAACTTTTTCTTACCATTTGAGATTTTAAATAAAATTATTCAAACTAGAATTGACAAATTAAAGTTCTAGAATGATTTTTTTTTAACTCTTGGAAATACTTTCCTACAGGTGTGAGAGCAATCTTGATGCTCACAAAAGAACTCTGGATGTTTTCTTACATAGAAGCAAAAATATTTCATATAATCCAATCATGGTTAGTCCTAGCACTTGGGAGGCAGGAGGATGTCTACAAGTTTAAGGCCAACCAGGGCTACATAGTGAAACCTTGTGTTTAAAAATCATGAAAGTTGGGTATTTAATGTGATGATGTATTTTAGAAGACAGTGCATAAGATAATGATTCCTGAACTGCCATTTTCGGATCTTAAGTGTTTTAAATAATTTCCAATTTCTGAGTAGTCAAATTTAATGACTTAGTAGTTGAAGTAAACACCTGTACTGGGGTCTAACAGTTTCCTGTAAAATTAGTTCCTGGAAATATCTATGAGTCTCATCCTTAGAACATTAAAAAGACTGTATCTTTATCTATGCCTTTTTAAGGGAATTGCTCTATTCCTACTTCTGTATCACAATCACTATGGTGCCTATAGGCATTTCGTGTCGATTCAGCGTTGCTTACCTATCACCCATTTTCATATTTCTGCACTCCCAGTAGGTCAAAAAATACAAATTAATCCTCCTTCAACACCAAACCCATCCAATAGAAGTAGAGGAAAATTGCAACCAGCCATATCATAGCTTGTGTGCCGCTGCTACGAAAGGAGTTGTGAATGTAAGTGGCACACAAAGCTGAAATAACTTTGCCTAGTGTGAAAAGATCATCCCTAACTAGGGTAAAAAGAGAAGACATGCTTGTTGCAAAAATGTTTTCCCCTAGTCACTGCACCAGAGTCTTGCGACTGTTGGCTTCAGGCTACATCTGGCAGCAAATGATTCAAGATTAAAGATTCTGGGTAAGAGGTGTTATTTCTGTCAGTCTGTCGAAAGTGCATTGCAGAGCCTCTTGTCTCCATATTCAGCATTCCTCGATTTGGAAAGAACCATAAATGGCAAGGAACGTGAACTGCTATAGTTCGTGTGGCTAAACTGTAGGCTGCTCACGAAATCAAAGCTATAACCCAAAGAAAACTCACAGTGGGTTATTTATGCATCATGAAAGGATAAAATCACCTTGCACAGGTATCTGATTTCCTAGGAGACTGTACGTAGCTTTGTGAGAGTTTTCATACTGTTGTATGACACTCTTCCTTGGGAAATGCTACCAGGTAGGGACTATGACAGCCTAAGCATACCACCAGAACCCAGTTTATGAGCCAGACTTTTGTTGGGATTACTTGCAGGAACATGGGTATGGGGGCACTTGGAGGAGCAGGCACAACTGTGTCACCAAAACTCCATCCCACATAGGCAGCAGCTGGTGAAAGCTGGAACCCAGAGTGCACTGCACAACCTGCTGCAGTTCAGGAGGTGTGAGAGTGTCCTCTCCAGGTGGCTCAGTTTCTGAGTGTCCTGGAGGTAGTTCAGCAGGGTCTGCTTCCAGGTGGCCAAGCACTCTGTCTCTGTGTGTGTCTCTGTCATTTTTGAGTGTCTTGGCTGATCTAAGAAGGTTGTTCAGTAGTCCTTACTACTTACCTATGCTTGGAAGGGAGGGGCCTAGTGTCAGTGGTCAGGTGAGGGACTTCCTGAACCCTCAGAGGTGTTTATTTGCTGATCTGAGCTTGTTGATCTTCCCTGCGAGAAAGAATGTTTTCACTCCCTCTAAAACATACTGTGTCATCCCAACCGTAATACTGTAGAAGTCTCAGTATTTTAGTGTTGCTTTCTGCAAGGTAACACTTTAAAACTGAAATAGGCATAACCATATTGTTATTTTAATTATCTCACCTAAAAGGCGAACAATCCTTTCTTAATACCATCAATTACTCAGTGTCCAAATTTCCAAGTGTTTCTTCAATACCATATTTTTTTAAATACCCAAAAGACTACTGATATTTTGAATGTAGAAGTAACGTAAAAACTGGAAATTCAGTGTCTTGCACCTGCTCTTTGTTTCAGTGCCTAACAATGCTAGAGTGCCTAGGAATCCCCTGGGTCCAGGCTGCTGGGGAAGCTGAAGCCATGTGTGCTTACCTTAATGCCAGTGGCCATGTGGATGGTTGCCTCACCAACGATGGTGACGCTTTCCTGTATGGAGCCCAGACTGTTTACAGGAATTTCACTATGAACGCAAAGGTACTTCTTCTCTTTCTCTCTTGGTCTCTGTTTATACAGTACATTTTTAAAGAGCAGGACTGAAATAATATGTGAAAAATGCTCCCATGATGCCTGACAAATGGTTACTGCTACATAAAATGTTTACTAATTAAAAATATCATTGCTATATATTTAAAGGAGCGAGAAAACATTTTGAAAGTTTTCACCATAAATGTGTGTGTGTGTGTGTGTGTGTGTGTGTGTGTGTGTGTGTGTGTATTTAGATTTAAATTTTTTAATGATTTGTATGTATGGGGTGGGGAGTATGTGCAGTTACAAGTGTAAGCGCTGAATCCACCTGAAGCTGGAGTTACAGGCGTCTGTGAGCCGCCTGACGTGGTGCGTGGAATGAAACTCAGATGCTCTTCAAGAGTAGTATGAGTAACCACTAAGCTATCTTTCCAATCCTGTAAATAAGGATTTAGAGGTGATGGCGATAATAAAGCTGATTATCTATTAAAAAATAAAAAACAGTTTTAAAAAGCATCGTGATCCAGCAAAGTGGCTTAATGAATAAAGGCTTTTCACTGGAGTTTGAGTCCCAGAACCCACATCGTGGAAGAAGAGACTTCCACAAGTTGTTCTTTGAGTTCCACTCACACACCACGGCATACACATACCCGTACCAATGAATGAGATAATTAATTTTTTAATTAAAGCATTGCCAAATAGTTTATTCTCTTCAAAATGTGAATTTCTCACTAACGTAGCACAGAATTATGTGTGAATGCATTGTTTTGTCCCAGAACTTCTAGTTTTGGTATTTAATACTCAAAACACCTCCAAGTGTACGAGGAGAGGACAGGAAATTCTTTGTTGTGGTATTAGTAACTATGAAAATTAGCAAACCAAACGCTTGTAGGGGAATGTTTAAATGTTTCCCAGTTATGATTCCTAGTTGGGGATTCTTGCCAATAAAAACATTTTTATTGCAGCAATCACGGGGAAGGAGACTAGGTAGTCTCCACCTCAGCATTTGGTATGTTAGTACCAGCAAGGCTAAGCTTCATGCCATTTCTCTCCAAACACTAGGAGGTTCCTACAAGAAGTGCTGTCACAGAGTTTGTGTGGTGCAATACGAAGCAGTCATGTAAAAGTGTGTCTTAGAGCTAATGGTGCACACCTTTAATCCCAGCACAGTGTATGCAGGGCAGGAGGATCTCTGTGAGCTGCAGTCAGCCTAGTTTACATAGCAAATTCAGTGAAACCCTGTTGGGGAAGATGTGTTACTGACATAAAAAAGATACCCAGGCACATTACTGGGGGAAACGTTGCAAAACAGTATTTTTATATATCTCTGCCTTTATTAAAAATAAAGTTAATAGCCAGGTGGTGGTGCCCATCTTTAATCCCAACACTCGGGAGAGAGAGGCAGGTGGATCTCAGTGAATTCGAGGCCAGCCTGGTCTACACAGGGAGTTCCAGGGCAGCCAGGGCTGTTACACAAATAAACTCTGTCTCAAAAAAAAAAATTGTTAATAGTAAATATTAATAATGAATGTCAGAGAAAAGGATTATTTTTAGAAGAATGTATACTAAGGTACTAATAATTAACTTTAAGTAATACAATTATAGTGAATGTTTATTTTCAACAGTATACACCATACATTGTACTTTTTAGACACCAAAAACAACAGAGAGAAAAAGAAATTGCCCACCATGAAGGTTTTTTCTAATTTAAATGTAGTATTTTTGGCAATTTTTGAGAACTTTATATATGAGTTCAATGTATTTCCATCATATTTCCCACCTACTCCTTGCAGATCTAATTTCCAGCCCCACCCAGTGTGCTTTCTGTTGCTATAATAAACAACACAACCGAAAGCGACTGGGGAGGAAAGGGTTGATTGACTTACACTTCCAGGTCACTGTCATCACTGAAGGAAGGCAATACAGAAATCTGGAGGCAAGAGCTGATGCGGAGGGCATGGAGGAGTGCTGTTTTCTGGCTTGCTCAGCTTGCTTTTTTGTACAACCCAGGAAAACTTGCACAGAGATGGCACTACGCACAGTGGGCTGGGTCCTCCAACATCAGTCATTAATCAAGAAAGTGCCCCTAATGACTTGCCTACATACCAATCTTATGGAAATATTTTCTTGATTGAGAACCCCTCTTTCTAGATGCCTCTAGCTTGTGTCGTTGACAAAAAACAAAAACAAAACAACAAAAATCCAGCACACCCTCCCAAATTCACATTCTTTATTTTATTTTATTATTTTTTATAGTCTATGGTTCCAATTTGTAACGCCCATATACTATTGGATATGAGGCTATCCACTTACAGCATGGGCAACCCACTAGAGTTAACCCCCTTAAAGAAAATTGACTCTCCACCCATAGAAGCCATCAGCTGTCAACAGTTCCTCAGCTAGGGCTGGGGGGCTCCTAAACCTCTTCCTGCTCAGTGCTGAAATCTTAACTGCCTTGATCTTTGGCAGGCACACACAGCTGCTATGAGTTCATGAATGCAGTGGTTCAGTCATGTCCAGAAGTCACACTTTGGCTCCTGTCCTCCCAGCCTTTAGCTTTACAATCTTTCTGCCCACTCTTCCACCATGATCCCTGAGCCCTGGGGAAAGGAAATGTGATGTGCATGTCTGAACACTGTTCATATACTTACTCTCTGCACATAACACCCACTGCTTCTCTAATGACGTCTGAGAACTGTAATCTATGGGTATAGAGATGCAAATTTAGAGGGCAGTTTGATGCTATGTCCATTTAGCAAAATAATAGTAGTAGGTTCACCCCTGGGGCCTATGAGCTCCCCAAGCATGGGTTCTTGGCCAGATATCCAGTACTAAGCATGCATTGCCTCTTGTAGAGTGGTCCTTAAATCCAATCATAAAGCAGTTTTTTACACTCATAACCTATGACAGTCATTCCACTATTGAACCCAGGGCAAATCTTGCCATGCTGGTCATTATTTTAGCTCACAGGGTTCACAGCTGAGTTAGATTGTTGATGACTTTTCCTTCTCCACAGCAGCAGGCACAGCACCTTCTGGTACTTTGAAACACAGCCAATAAGGAAGAAATTTCAGTATCACTTTATTCATCTATTGAAATGTCACGTTCTGTAGATATTGTTGTGATCAGGATGATTTTCTTGTTCCAAGTTTTTAGAAAAAGACTTTAAATGACAACTCATTCTTTCTACTGTTTAACATAAAACACTTTGAAGATGAAACCTCTGTGCTCTTTTTAGGATCCACATGTTGACTGTTACACAGTATCATCTATCAAGAGTAAGCTGGGCTTGGATCGCGATGCCCTGGTTGGACTGGCGGTGCTTCTTGGGTGTGATTATCTTCCAAAGGCAAGCTGAGCTCATCATGTCTTTTTAAGTATTTTGGATGCTTCACATGGTTTGTGTGTGTATGTACATTGTATAGGTATATAACTATGAATTCACTTGAAGTATAGTCCATTCACTAACATAGATAATCAGCAGGACTGATGAGATGATTGACTGGGGAAAGTACGGCTATGCAGGCCTTACATCCTGAGGTCTGTACCTGGGATGCACGTAACGATGAAAGGAAAAAAACTAAGTCCATGGAATTGTCCTCTGACCTTCCACAAGTGCCATGGCTCATATGCTCACACACATCATGCACTCACACATGAAATCATGAGTAAATAAATCTAAAGACAATCAGCAACTCATAATCCTAAAGAGCTACCTTGTGACAACAAATGTACAAAAGCAAATCCTGTAAGTGGTCCCACAGCCTCAGGGGATTGACAAGCGTGCTTGACCAGCCTATCAGAGAAGTTTCAGGATTCGCCTGTTTTATACCAATGCTAGTTTCTGTTACGGCCTCATCTATGTTTTAGCTCTCTGTTCTCATCGGAGCTGTCCAGCTGCACACATGTGCAATGCTCTTGTCGCTGCTGCTGAGCAGCGTCATTACTGAGGTAGCCGTCCATACCTCCCTGCCTCTCAGCATTGAATTAGATTTTCTTGACAGAGTGATAAGAATTATGAGGACAACCTTTTCTTAAATACGCTGTGTAAAAATGCACATGATCACTATTATAACTCTTTATACATGTCCCCATCATTCCAGATTAACATTTGTTTTTCCACTTTATGAAAGGGAGTGCCTGGCGTTGGAAAAGAACAAGCATTAAAACTTGTGCGGATTTTAAAAGGTCAAAGTTTGCTTCAGAGGTAACTAAGTGTTGCTTTTTCCTCCATGCTGGACACACTCTTGCTAGACTCTGAACTACTTGGTGTTTTCATTTTCAGTAATTAATTCTTGCTTATCTTGAACTCTTCCAAAGGAAGGAAATGAATATATGTTCAAAGCATACTATGAAGTATGTATTTCTGTTTGAATACACATAGTACAATGTCAAATGTAGTAACTTATAGCCATGGGCATTTTTCCATAGGCTGTGTTAGATTGTTAGTATCAGTTAAGATGAATATAACATTAAAATAAGTTTGTATTTCATGCTTTGGTATTATATTTCTATAAATAAAGTACTTTATAATGTGTTGAAAATATTTAATAAGTAACATTGGATAAAGGACTTTTAATTTGGGCCAGCTACGTGGCTCAGCATGTAACAGGACTCACAGTACAAGCCTGACCACCTGAGTTCATTTGATTGCTAGAAACCACAATGGAAGGAGAGAACTGACACATAAAAATTGTCCTGACTGCCACATGTGCACTGTGGCATATACATGTTGCCTAAACTCACACGCGCACATACCCACACACTGTATAGGCATATGCACACAATACAATAAGTTAAAACTTAATATCAAAAAACTTTGACTTTATTCTTTGTCTTGCTGTTATATATTTAGTAATATATTAATTCTAATTTGAGCTGTACAAGTTGAGGATCCAATTAAGATACAGATTATATTGAAATTTACAAACTACTTATTCTCTTAAAAGTTTGTGAATTATATGTGCTTGATGTAAGCAATAGTTTATAAAAATTAAAATTAATAACAATAAGATACAAAATAAGAAAGAAAAGAGAGCTGAGAATCTAAACATAGTCTTGACCAACCCTCAGTATGTCTGAGATGGTATGTGCCTCAAAAGAAGCTCTAAGGGGGACAGAAATAAGAAGTGACTGAAAAATCTTGCAAATCACTCTACCCTTTCAACAGTGCTTCTCTTTTAGCTGTAAAGCTGTTGGTAGACCTAAGTCTTCACTAAGTTCCTGGTGGACTTCTGTGGTTATTGTGCCAAAACAGGGAAGAAATGGTTTAATTTGGCATGAGAATGAATAAAGGAACTGTCTCAGAATTGTCTTTACAATAAAGTAAAGAATGAAACACAAGTAATTATGGTACTTTTCTAACTCTAAGCTACTCTCATTGAAATAGTGTCAGCAAATAAGTATTTTTTGGCAACATTTAAACATGGTCTGTACACTTGAAAATGATCAGATTTCTTAAAATAATTATCAATTCTAATTTTAATAATTTATATTATTTTTCCCTATTTTTTAATCTTTGAAGCTCTGTGATTTATCCAAAAGCTATTAATGTGGATTTTTAGTATACTTTACAGTTATTCTTGACAGTAAATGAGTCAAAATTTTCAACAGTTGATTAATTACCTTAGTACTACACATTCCCCTGTGAACTCAAAGTTTGATGAGTAATATCTAGGTGTTCTTGATGGTATTATGTGAACCTTTTTATTACTCAAAATCTTAACAGTTACATACATGTTTCTTAAAACCTTGCATTATACAAAGAATGTTTTGCCATTTGCATACAACAGATTAAGAAAAAAATAAAACAATTAACATTTTAAATCGTCCGCATTTTTTAAAATTTTATCTAAAAACTTAACGTTTTATTTGAATATAAACATTACTCTTTACCCTTATTTCTGATTAAAAATAATGATCCTGCATATAATTTTGCTTGTTTTATACTCTGGCACACAGAAAAGATATGGGAAAAGGCATACACAAATTATTCTCCCCATGTATTGCTCCCTAAGCAAACTCATAAAAAAAAAAAAAAAAGAGGGCTGAATGGCTGTGGTTAGATATACATCTGTACAGACGGACACATATGCACACTCTGCCCCCTTGCAATTATTCTCCACCTGGGACCACATGTAAAGCTTATAGAAAACTAAGCATTTTTCCAGGCCAGGCAACTGGCTTTATAACCAGAAAAGAGAAAATAATTTGACAAATTAAAGGGAATAGGATAAACTGACATTTAAGAACGTATTTTTATGACCTCAATTTTTTCTGTTTTTTTTAAAAACAATTTTCTAATAAAGGTTTAACCAGTGGATTGAAGAACCTTGCTCCTCTATTCCACAACCAGCAGCTAAAAAAGTGGCTCACTGCTCTGTGTGTTCCCATCCAGGTAAGCAGGCATAGGAAACTCCCACAGAGTATTGGAGCCTGAGTGCATATTTACAGTCCTGCTCCTCATATGTTCTTATCCGTTATCAAGACCCTGCTTGGAAATGCCTTAGAGTCAGAGGCTGAGTTACACAGACATCGTGAGCATGCAATAAGCAATATGGAATGAGTAAAATTTCATACTCTGTTACCAAATTATCTAGATTTTAGTGTTGTCATGTTTTGATATATGAATCTATTTTTATAACAAAATATAAGTCTTAAAGGAAAATGGAACTAAAACTATTCATTTTTTAATCAATGTTTTATGTTTATATGTTTAATTATCAACCTAATTTACTGGCTCTATAAATAATGACTTAAAACTAGTTTCCAATACAAGTTCATTCTTGTTGAAAATAGGTTGAATCTTCATTAGTCTTAGTTCAAAAAGAATAACATTGAATATGAGCTGAGTGTGGTACACACTTGTAATTCAGTACTTGGGAGATAGAGACAGTAGGATCAAGAGTTCAAGGCCATCTTCAATTACATAAGGCATTTGAGTCCACCCTGGGCTCCATGAGACCCTGACTCAAACAACAACAACCACAAAAAACAACCACACACAACCCGAAAAGTATCACTGAGTGTGTTTCCTTTCAAAGGAATGAGGCCCAGCCACACCTGTGCTGCAGTGATGGTCTTCCTCTTCTAAGATAGTCTAAGACAGCTCTCGGGTAAATGGGAAGTGCACATTGCCAGAGGACTCATGCGCTCAGTGACGAAACCATTTCATGAATTATTATATTAAGAAATCTTACTAATAATTACATTTTACTTTTTTATCTTGTAGCTACTATATAAACCAAAAGGTTTTCCATTCTTGGACATAAATTAATTAATACTTCAAATAAATGAGTACTTTGTGAGCAGTGTCATGATAGTAAGTTATAATTTGTCCTACCACTTTGGTGTACATTATTCTTTCAACCTAAGTGTATTGAAACCAACTGTACTAGACAATATTAATTCTGGAATCTTTGATAGTGAGAAAAGGTGCATATTGAAGCTAATTCTGCAAAGCAATAAAAATCACACATCTTTGTGTCTCCACAAAGGTTCACCTAAGGATCATGAGCGTAATGGATGCACATTATGTAAAAGTGATAGATACTGTGAACCGCATGATTATGAATACCGCTGTCCTTGTGAATGGCACCAGACAGACCATAATAGGCAACTAAGTGAAGTAGAAAACAGTATTAAAAGGTAAGTTCTTTTTAGTCACTTAGTGTTTTCTCTATGACCTGTATAGAAACCTGAGGTTGACTTACTTCCCCAGTAAGAACCTTCCCCCACATGCCTCACATACTGTGTTTCGTTTCTGTTAAAGCAAATTTCATCCATCTGGTCCAGTCACAGTGGCACACGCCTTTAATCCCAGCACTTGGGAGGCAGAGAAACCAGCCTGTTCTACATAGCAAGCTCCAGGCCAGCCAGAGTTACATAGTGAGACTCTGTCTCAAGAAAACCAAAAGGGAAAAAAAAAAGCATCCCTCTAAGGAGCTGACAAAGTGGTTTAGCAGGTAAAGGCGCTTGCTGCCAAGCCTAGTGACCTGAGTGTAGTCATCAGAACACACGTGTAGAGGAGAGAACCTACTTCAACAAGCTGTCCTCTGACCTCACACATGTGCTGTTTAAAGAGGCCTAACAACATTAGTGCGGCCATGACAGGCTGCAGACTAACAATACTGGGACTAGGCCTCACCATTACAATAACCAGGAAAACCCACCAACCGTACCCTGCAGGGAACCAATCAGAATTGAGACAAACCAATACTAAATGCTCTAGAACATAAAGGATAGCTTACATAATCTGTATATAGATTCCCAATTTCCTTGCAGAACTCCAGAACAATCCCTGTTTGAGAAGACTTCTGTTACCTCACTCCTGTCCAATCAGGAGTTCAACCCCCATCTGAATCTGGAATTCCCTTACTCACCACCACTCCCCCTCCCCATCCTTTACTCCTTAAAAACCCTGCTATACTGAGCTCAATGCTCTCCCTGATTCAACCACTGTGTGGGAATGGACGGGAAGCCCAAGCTTAAGCGTGCAATAAAGGCTCTTTGCTTTTGCATGCAAACTCAGACTACTAGTGATCTCTGGGGAGCTCATGACTTGGGCATAACACTGTTCATATGTGCCCACACAAATTCACCCACACATAAATAAATATTACAAAAAAGTCAAAATAAAATTTTATCTGAGAAGATAGCAGTTTAATAGTTTTTCAGAGAAAGGCTTGAAAGATACTGTATGTAGATATTTGTTATAAAATGAAATTGGATGAGATTTCAGTCCGTCTAATTTGATTGTATTGATTATATGTATAATTTATCTCTAGGAAAGCTTGCAGTTGCAAAGGATTTCCATTCCACGAGGTAATAATAATCCAATTATCTATTTATTTTTTAAAATTGTTAGAGTTTTAAAGTCCTGATTCCTGTTTTTGTTTTTGTTTTTTATACTTAGGTCATCCAAGAATTCCTTTTGAATAAGGATAAAATGTTGAAACCCATCAGGTACCAAAGACCTGATTTATTATTGTTTCAGGTATCTGAAAATAAATTCTTACTTAATAGTAACAGTAGATAGGAGGAAGATCGGAAGGATATTAGCTTCAGTATATGAGAGGAGACTTCAAAACTAAAACAGATAACTATTGACTATCCCTATATTATTTAGCATTCATTTCTAAACTTTACCCCTTGGCTATGCAAGATCCATACTCTCCAGACCAGAAGGCAAAGACAGGCTGCTTCTCAGAAGATTCTCAGTCACCATGTGTAGACACATTGAGCCCAGGACTATGTCTGGAAAGAAGGGCTTGGGACAAGGGGTGCTATGGTCAAATATACTATGACCCTGAATATGAAATATCCTTAAAATAGAAATAATATTACCACTTCATAAAGTTACCATGAGTTTTAAATGAGATTATTTTAAACCCTGATGTTGTAATTAGGGAGAAAGGATGGCTGAGTAAATCTAGTTACACTCTGCCTTGTTAACAGCTATTATACGGAATGAATTAAATGCCTTCCCACTTAATCTACATAATCTGTCAACAGGGTTACATTCTCAGAGTTTAAAGATGGAGAAAAGGCCTAAGAGAGGTCAAGGCACTTAGCCCACCATCTCAGACATAAGCTGGCAATCCGAACAGAGAACCCTCCCAACCACGTCGCTCTTTGGCACTTTATCCTTAGGAAGCTCATTTTTGCACAGAATAGTCTCATTAGTATTACTTTAGCATTACTATTAAAGAAAAGATAATGTCTGAGAGCATTTCTTGTCTGCAAAGTTTTAATACTTATCTTTACTGTGTTTTATAGAGATTTACCATTCAGAAAATGGAGTGGCCCAATCACTATGCATGTGAGAAATTGTTGATGCTATTGACTCGCTATGATATGACAGAAAGAAAACTTGGGAGAAAGAACTCTAGTCAACTACAGCCAATTAGGTAATGTAGTTTAAGGAATTGTGTGGTTGGGCCTAGAGAGATGGCTGAGCAGTTAAGAACAGTTGTTGCTCTGGCAGGGGACCTGGATTCACTTCTCAGCAGCCATCTGGTCACTCACAACCATCTGTGACTTTAGTTCTGGGAATTTGATGCCTTCTTCTGACTTCTGTAAGGCATCGTGCATGCTTGTGGTAACACATACATGTGGGCAAAACACTCATACATGTAAGTTAAATAAATCTAAAGTATAATTTTTTAAAACTATTAGAAAAAATAATTTAGTGATGAAGACTGTTCCCACCTCAATATTTGCTGACTGGAATTGTTAGTCTTTCTCCCGTGTGTATAACAGCTGTTTTCCAAAGATGGAGGAAAGCCTAGAAATTAAAATCATATTCAGGCCTCAAACTCAAGACAACATAGTAAATCCAGGTTAGTGACATACTTTCAACTTTTCTACTTAAAAGTACAAAAATAAACAGAAAATACAAAAAGAACCAAGCTTAACAAAGAACTATTTCAGTGAACCAGAAGAAAAATAGAAAGTGATGGAGTAGTATTTTAAAGTAAAAATGACTGGCAACATTGAAGAGTAGACATTGTTCACACAAAAGGCTCTTTCATACGCTTGAAAATTAAGAGATTTTACCACACAAGACTCACATTAAAAGCACTATTAAGCCAAGCATAGTAGCACAGTCCTTTAATCCCAGCACTGAAGGCCGAGGCAAGCAGATCTCTGAGGTAAGGCCTACCAGGGCTACATAGTGAGACCTTGTCTCCAAACAAGCAAACACACATACCCGCGAAGAGCTATTAAGAAGTACACATCAGGAAGCAAAGTGAAGCCAGAGGAAGATGTGGACTAAACATTGTCAATAATTTAGTGAACTGGGTGAAATTATTCACCTGAGTAATTATACTCAGGTAATTTTCATGATTAATAAATGATAAACTAAAGCTTCATTTTGGATTGTATTCCAAGTGTTAGTCTTAAATCTTTACATAATACTTTGAGAGTATTATTTATATTTGTGAATTGATGTGTTTTTCTACCAGAAATACAGTATCTGTAGTGCTGCACTCAACCCTCCTCAGAGAAGCTGAATTCTGCAGCAGGATGGAAATTAACATAGACCTGCAGCTACAGAGTGCAGAAAATGAGTGATGTTGGAGTACACATTCCTAAATAAGATATTTTTATCGTCTCCCCACCACACACACACACACACACACACACACACACACACACACAGCTCAGGGAACATTGTGAAGGAGAAGACAGAAAGATAAGAGATAGGTTTAGGAAGGTTGACTTCTGGACAGACAGGTAAGAGCCATCACACTCGGTGGATAGGGTTAGCCACATAAGACCTACACAAGATCAAGCAGTGGGGTGAGAGAAGGGACCATGATTTCCGCTCCTAGCTAGGGAGCTCTGGCAGTTGATAGTTTCCGAGGTAGAGGAGTCAGTTCTCTTCAGAGAAGTGCCCCCTATTAGACTGTCCATGCTTCAATGGACGGTCCACACATGCACATAGAGAGGGCAGTGACTGGACGCTATGAAAAGAAACTGTGAAATTGGGAGGAGCATATGGTGGAGGATATAGAAGGAGCTTAAAATGGAATAGGGAATAGGGTTAATATGACCTAAATACATTGTATACATGTATGATAAAATTATCAAAGAATGAGTAAGAATTTATGTTAGAAGAAAAATAAATAGCACTGTAAACAATAACAAAAAAAGAAATACAATGTCTGACATTCAAATAATTACAGTTGAAATAAGAAATCAGCTGGGCAGCGGTGGCACAGCCTTTAGTCCCAGCACTCAGGAGGCAGAGCCAGGTGGATCTCTGAGTTCAAGGCCAGCCTGGTCTGCAGAGTGAGATCCAGGATAGGCACCAAAACTACACAGAGAAACCATGTCTCAAAAAACCAAAAAAAAAAAGAAAAAGAAAGAAAACTATCAAACCAAGAGTATATAGGAAGGAGGAAGTGAGTACAAAGAAAAAAAATTGCTAACAAAACATAAAATTTATGAGTGAGTCCAACTCTCACTAGTCATAATAAATATAAGTGGGTTAAATTCATTTATTAAAGCGCATATTGCATTGGGTAAATGGAGATAAAAATTTTCATAAGAAAATACAAAGTAGTATATAATATTCAGAAACAACAATTTAAGATTTAATAGGCAGATACCAAAGTAGTTTAACAAGAGAAATCATAGAAAAAGCAATACTACATAATAATGAAAAAATATTGAGGGGCTAGCAAGATGGATTAGAGGTTAAGCGTACTTGTTACTCTTGCAGAGGACCTGAGCTCAATTCCCAGAACCCACATGGTGGTTCACAGCCATCGGTCAGTCCAGTTCCAGAGCATCTCAGTCCCTTTCCTGACCTCTGTGGGCATCAGTCATGCAGCTGGTGCATCTTGATACATGTAGATAAAACACTCACAAATAAAATAAAATGAATATATATGATGAAAACATATATATGTATATATATATATATATACACATATATATTGAGTAAATCCAACAATTTTCAACTCTACCTCACAATGAAATTATTCAACTGAGTCCAAGGTATATCTAGGCAGTAATTCCTTATATCTTTACTTAGAATAAATATCGATGGAAATTGAAGTACATAAATTAAAATTTTACAAATAACTTGCACAGTTAGACTTCAGCATATGAATTTATTTTTCAGAATTGTTAAGCCTCGAATCAGAAATGGAGTTCGTTGTCTTGAAATAGAATGGGAAAAGCCTGGTATGTATTCATTATACACAGTCCTCACCAAAACAAGATGGTCAGATCTGTCAAAGCAATACCACCATCCTCTTTATATGTCTTTTTTTTTTCTTTCAACTAACATACAAACTAATGTTTCCTCATGGCATTTTCATACATACTTTGTTTTCTGGTTCACACAGACACACACAAGGATAGTCTCTCCTCTCCAACTCCCAGTTTATACTATTCCACCTCCAGTACTACCCTTTCAGCTTTCATATCACGTGTTCAGTTGCTCTCCCCAACCCACTTCCTTAAAGTCTTTCCCCTTCTGCCATAGGCCCCTTGACAATAAAAATTAGAACCACTTTAAGATTCCATGTAATCCCAGTCAGAAGGGTTACCTTCAAGCAAGCAAATAACACCAAATGCTGGTGAGAATGTAGGAAAGAAAAACCCTTTATTGACTCTTGGGAGGAGTATAAATTAGTACAGCCACATGTAAATCAGTATAGAGGTTTCTCAAAAAAGTTAGGAAAAAAACAACTAAACAGGACCCTGTAGATGTAACCAACCTTCTTTTTTCTTTTTTTTTTTTTTTTTTTTTTTTTTGGTTTTTCGAGACAGGGTTTCTCTGTGTAGCTTTGTGCCTTTCCTGGAACTCACTTGGTAGCCCAGGCTGGCCTTGAACTCACAGAGATCCGCCTGGCTCTGCCTCCCGAGTGCTGGGATTAAAGGTGTGCGCCACCACCGCCCGGCGTAACCAACCTTCTTATTAAATAAGAAACAGAACCAATGCAAAGAAGAAAGCCAAGAGGTCAGAGCTAAGAGCTAAAACCTTACCCTTCCTCTTGTGGTGGTCCTACCTCTCTGAACCAGAGCTACCCCTGTGTTAAAGTCTTTATATAGAGTTCCTGTTCTGCCTTCTCATTGGTTGTAAACCCAACCACATGACCGCCTCATCACGGCCTGTCTGTATAGACCTCCAGGTCTTGTATGGTTGGTATTGAGATTAAAGGCATGTGTATCCAGTAATGGCTGTATCCCTGAACACACAGAGACTTACCTAGCTCTGCCTACCAAGTGTTGGGATTACAAGCGTACACCACCTCTGCCCTGCTTTCCTATGGCTTGCTAATAGCTCTGACCACAGGCAACTTTATTTATTAACATACAAATAACATTTTAATACAAATAAAATATCACCATAGGACCCAGCTATATCAACCTTAGGCAGATTCTCAAAGGACTGTCCTTCCAGAGAGATACTTACACATACATATTTATTGATGCTGTATTCACATTAGAAAGGAAACAGACTAAACATCTGGAAGTAAATGAATGGATAATGAAAAAAATTAGTACATATACACTGTAGCATTTTATTCAGTATTAAGGAAAAATAAAATTATGAAATTTTCAAGAAAATGGATGGAAGAAGACAGTAGTGAGGCAACCCAGGCTCAGAAAGACAAACAACACATGTTCTCTCAGACGCTAATGCCAGCTTTTAGCCTTCCTGTGTATATTTTGTTATAAACCTCCATATTGACATTCTCATTTCAGCAGTTTGTGGGTCCTCTAATGCTGCAAGTAACTTCAAGTTGATAACCAGGGCTAAGAGTATGGAGGTGTGGCTTCCCTAGTGCACAGGAAGCCCTTTGTCTTACGGAATTGTTTATTCTGTTCCTTATCTGTAATTTTAACGTTTTATCTAAAGAAAGCTTTCTGTTCTCAACTGATGCTACTATTTCTGAAACAAGAGAATTGAAAGTTCTAACATAAAAAGAAATCTCCCTTTCAGCTCTTCTAGGAAAAGAAAATAAAGTCAGTTTAAAAACAGCAACAAAAACAAAATGTATGAGGGGGCAGGAGGGAGAAAAGAGCCAGACCCCAGGAGTGATGAGGTGGTAATAGTGACCAGGAGACATTCTGTGCATGTATATGATTATCAGAAATCAACAATAGATATATGACAGTTGTAGCACAGACTTGTGGTGAATTATCTGCCCACTTTGAACAGTGTAGTTTTCCTGGTAACTACGTGGAAAACTGAGTTGTTAAACCTTTAGTTGTCTGCTTTGCTGTATTTTCCATCTTCTAGAACATTTTGCTGTGGAAGACACAGAGGCTGGGGCACTGGATCTCCTTACCATCGAAGAAGCATCCTTGTTTGAAGCAGCCTATCCTGAGGTGGTTGCTGTCTACCAGAAACAACAGTTAGAAACTCAAGGGAAGAAACAGAAGAGTAAGTGTTGAGTGGTTGTGCTGTGTACAAGTGTTGTGTAAGTCAAGCATAAGAACGGGGCTGTTTCTGTGTCTTCATCTGCTCTATCTTCCAATGCTGCGGGGCTAGGATCACACCTTAGGCCTTCCAGATGCCAGCCAGCTGTTCTACCACTGCACTGCATACCAAGCCCCACACACTTCCTTCTAAACCTGAAGTGCTGGGACTCCACCATTCTGCTGTGTTTACTACCTTGACTAAGTTAAGTGCAGAGTAGTAGTGTGCTGTAGCACTGACACTAACAGACTTTAGAGCAGCTACTGCGGAGATACCTTGTGTTATAAGTGCATTTTCTTTGTCCTTCAGAAGTCAGTACAGAAAGTAACTCGATATGACATTTCCCAGAGGAAAACGCTTTATAGTGTTTCTAGGAATGTCCTAGGTAGTGGGTGGAGATGGGGGGAAAAAAGCCTCACATAAATTAATGGTTTAAGTCTTTGGTTGAGAGTACTGTTTTTATTTTTGCTTGAGTTTTTTTTTTTTTTTAACCCAAGTTATTATATGTTTTTCTTTCTTTTCAGGTGTGAAAGTTAAGCCTAAAGAAAACAGTTTACCAGAATCAGATAATACAATCAGTTATCAATCACTTATGACTTTAAAACCTACATGTGAAGTTTTCGCTGAGCATAATCCCAAAATTAGTTTGGAAATTTCTCCAGATCTTATTTTACCACAGGAATCTACTTCTCCCTCATTGAGTAGTTTTGTTTTCTCAGAAAATGCTCCCTGTTTGAATTTGCAAGAACATTTCATGCCTTCTCCGAGACCTTTGGCTGGAAAGCAAACTAAAGATGTCAGTGATTTTCTAGGTTCAGAATGTAGTCAGCCCGGCTCTTTATCCGCTACTAGTTCTGTGATTGCTAATCTTCAGTTGAGTACCATTGACTGGGAAGAGACTTCTTTTAGTAATTCTCCAGCTGTTCAAGAACACACTTTGTCTCAAGATTTACAACCAGAACTTGAATCATCAGCCATGCTTCCTGGCTTTGAAAATACCCCAGAACAATTGTCATACAAATCAGAACAATGCACCACAAACAATGAAATGTTGGGTGGAGATCTTCAAAAGATTAGTCCTGAAGAACATCTGCTTCCTGGAGTCACTGGTTTATGTCTTCATGATTTGCCTCTAAAGGAACGAATACAGGTAAAATCCTCACGCCCTCAGTATAATGTACAAGCAAATGCTAACCTGGAAAGTTTGCCCCTAAAAGTAAAAGGCTCTTGTATTACTGACAGTAGTTCTGTTTGTTTATCAAACTTCTCAAAGGAATTTCCAGGAACAAATCTGCACAAAGAGTCCAAAAGCTTGAAAGTACTAGACAACCAACTCCTTCAAGACAATTCTACGGTGAATACTTCCATACCTTATTCGTTTGATGACAAAGTGGTAAAGACGTCCACTCTTCACATTGGGCCCCCAAATACTGCTCTACCTCATAATCTAAAAGTTGATGAGAGAACTACTAAGAAACTTGTGAAGAATAGTGTTTGCCTCAAGAGAGATTCCTCAGATGAAGAAAGTGCTCCAGTGTCCTGGAAAGCTCAGTGTGCTGCTCCAAAAATGAAACACAGTTCTCAGAAGCATAGCCTAGCCCAGGTCAGAGACAGTAGTCACAGCAAACTCAGCAATCCCAAAATAGACACCAAAGAAACCCAACTGTGCACAAAGTCTTCTACAACAGCTGGAGGTGAAGAAAACTGGTTCTCAGACCCAGCAAAAAGGACTCAGAGTTTTCTACAATATCGTAAAAAGGATGAGGACTCCACTGCCTGCTTGGAAAGTCCTCTCCCTTTAAGCCAGAGGTTAAAACTCAGATTCCAGAACACTGGAAGTAGATTTGAAAATACTTAAGTTTAATTTATTTGGGTGTTGTCAGCATTAGCAGAAGCCAGGCAGTGCTGTCTAGTTCATGTTTGGTAGAAAATTTACATGACTATGTGCCATTTTAATCAAAATTGTAACTTAAGATGGTAACAGCCATGTATCATGCCTATAATCACAGCACTTAGGAGGTGGATAGAGTCTGGAGGATCAGGAGTTCAAGGTTATCCTCTGATATATGGAGAGTTTCAAGACAATCTAATTTATCTAAGGAAGAAAAAGAACTAAAACTTTGATTACAAAATATGACAGCTTCAAATAATGTATTTTTAGGACCTATTTTACCATTCTTGAAATGTCTTTACTGAGTATCTAGCATTAACATATTAGTGTATTCTTTGATAGAGTAAATGCGTTACCGGTTTTTAGTTCTTCTTATATAAGCCTCTGAAGCATTTGTTACAATCTAGCTTATTCCCAAGAGGGTAACACTTTGTAATTGTATCCAGTGCCTTTTATTGGCCCTTCCTAATGGCTCTATTTCTCTTCATGTTAAAGTACCATTAGCATGCTCTTCCACTTTAGTATTGTCGTGTTTGAGAAATGAAAATGGAAGAAGAGGGTGATGTGGAGTAAAGTGTGTTTGTAAAGTCTGGATAAGGAAAGTTATTCCTTATGTGCATTCAGAAGTTCACAGGCACCACAAGTGGGAAATGTTCTTCAAATCAGGTGTAAAACCAAAGGGGACTGAAGCTTACTCGGGATCACACAGTTAGTAATGGCAAGGGTGTGAGTTCCACCTTTGCTTTCTAGTTTGGACCTTGTGTTTTTATTTTTCTGTTTTGTTTTTAATCTATGAAACTGTTCCCTTTTGCTTTAAAAATTAGTTTTTAATTCCTATAAACATTAAGTCTTGCATAAATTGTACTCAAAAATTCTGGAGGCATCTGGATTCTAAAAGAGACAGTACAATTGTTTGTAAATGACTGGAGCCTGAAAGTAGAAAATCCTAACGAATTCATTTAAAAAAATCTACTAAAAGCAAGCCGGATGTGATGACACATGCCTTTAATCCCAGAACTTGGAAGGCGGAGGTAGGTGGATCTCTGAGTTCAGGGCTAGCCTGGTAGGCAGAGCTAGTTCCAGAGTAGCCAGTGCTACATAGAAACCCTGTTAGTGAAAAAAAAATCTGTAAACCAAAAGAAAAAAAGAAAAACCTATTAAAAGTGAAGTGTGAGTTCAGCAAGGTTGTAAAATACTAACTATAAAGCTGTATGAACATGTATGAACTATACTCTGTATGAACATGAAATTTCACTAAGTGAAGATTAAAATTACTCCATTTACAACATCAAGAAAATGAACACAATAAAGATGGCAAAACTTAGAGTTAACAGTGGAAAACAGTGGATGAAAGGAAAGAAAGTATAAGTAAAAAGACATCTCAGATTCATGGATCAGAAGATGGCGATACTGTTTAAACTGTTTGGTTTTGCCAAGTGGTGCCGGCACATGCCTTTAATCCCAGCGCTCAGGCAGCAAAAGCAGGCGAATCCCTGAGTTCCAGGACAGCCAGTGCTACACAGAGAAACCCTGTCTGGAAAAACAAATACATAAACTATGGTTTCAATCCAATCCCATCAATTTCATGTTTGTTTACTTTGTTTTGTTTTTCCCCCAGAACATGGCAAGCTGATTTCATTGTTTAGATAGAAATTTAACAAAATAGCACATCTTGGGAAAATTGGAGAATTCATCCTTCCTGATGTCATAATTTACTACAAAGCTGTATAAATGAAATACCTTGTACTGATATAAGTGTAGTTGTGTGGATAAATGTTAAGTCAGTTGGATAGAATCAAGAGTCTAGAAATGTGCCCTCACATTTACTGTCCATTGCTCTTTAGCCACTATGAAGACAATTCAGTGGGGGAAAGTCTCAATGCTGCTGGAACTTTTGACTGTTCACATAAGAATGACGTTTAATCCCTACCTCACCTTTTTTCTTTAATTTTCCTCTTTCCCTCCCTCCCTCCTTCCCTCCCTCCCTCCCCCCCCCCTCTCTCTTTCTCTCTTTCGTGCACCCAGTAGCAAGAGTGCTCACTTTAAAGCCGGGAGGTGGTGGCGCACGCCTTTAATCCCAGCACTCGGGAGGCAGAGGCAGGCGGATCTTTGTGAGTTCGAGGCCAGCCTGGGCTACCAAGTGAGTTCCAGGAAAAGGCGCAAAGCTACACAAAGAAATCCTGTCTCGAAAAACCAAAAAAAAAAAAAGAGTGCTCATAGTAAATAAATTCTTGAAGTCTCCACCTACCTATTGGTAACCAGCAACATTTCAGATCTAGGGCTTGATGCATACATGGATTGCCAATTATGGGGAGACGGTGACAGTCATACTTGTAACCTGCTAGACACTAACATAATACACACAACTAGGCCTGCAATATCCTCAAGTCACAAGCCAGATCATTACCAAATATCTGTGCAACTGGTGGACCAAAGAGGTAAGCATGAGAGTTGTCCCCTTTCAGGTTTCAGGTTCATTCAGTCTGCCCCATTTTGCTCTCATAACCAAGAAGGGTACAGAAACTATGGTGTTTAGAACAGGTGGACTCTTGAGCAATAGATGTCTCCAATAGTGAGGAAGTAGTTGTAAGACCTTAGACAAGAGTGATATTTGCATGTTAGTAATGCAAGATAATGAGCGAACATGCAAGTTAGGTTTTCTTTCCTATCCATTACTATATCAGTTAGAAAAAGACTAAGACCAAGGGCTCGAAGCTCCATATGTTTTCCTAAGATGGAAACATGATCCCTTTTGTAGCAGACTGGGTAGAGTAGTTAACTCTAGAATTTAGGTTCACAGAGACATTCTAGATGGATGCTACAGAGGTCCACATCAGAGATACAGCAGGAGCAAGCTCAGGTATGAGGGACCTCAAGAGAGGAGAGGAAGTTATGGAAAACTTATGATAATTAGTTGAGGGGTGCAGGTGTTCTAGAGGTAGAATCCTATTAACTATTGCTCTGTAGGAGGACAGCATGCCTCTACTCTAGGCAATTCTCACCTCTGTCCCAAGGGGAGACTGGAACACTTGGTTGTCTAAGTAGTGCTGGCCTTATCTCACCTGCCAATTGGCCAGGTCTGACAGACTCCAGTGAATACAAGTCAACCAAGAAGAGCAAGGCAAGCTCTTGATGGCTTGTGTTAGAGGACAGAGCAATTCTTCCACAGGACAAACTTGGCCTTAAGGTCACTGGGCTCCTTCACTCTGCTTGTAAGACACCACAGTCCGCTGGGCCGACAGGCCTGTGTCAAAGGGACCTTAGGTAGTTAGCACACTGGCAAATGCACACTGAGTAGCATGATTATTGTGCTTGAAGTAGATACAACTAAAGTGAAGTACCCTGGGACTAGGGCCTCTACGGAGGCATGGTTGTCCTTATACCATATTTTTTTTAAATGCAAACTGAATCAATGACTTGAGATCTAAAACTGTAAGAGAAAATAGCCTGAAGGCTAGAGAGATGGCTCAGCCAGTAAGAGTACTTGGTCTTGCGAAGGACTGGGGTCCAGTTCCAAGCACCCATGTAGGGTGGCTTATAAGCCCTTATAACTCCAGGCCTAGGGGATAACAAACTGCCATTCTCAAATACCTACACACGTGCACATACTCATACATACATAATTTAAAATTCTGAAAAGAGGCTAAAACATTTGGTATTTCATTAGGCAAAGGCTTCTTAGATAGGACATTAAAGCATAGGCATAAAATGACTGGATTTTTATCAAAACTTGTTTCAAATGACGTAGAAAGTGATGAGACAGTATAATGAGAGAAAACATTCAAAACCATAGCTGTAAAGGACCTGTACAAAGAGCTGTTATGATTCAGTAGTAAAAAGGTAGTTTTAAAAATAAGCAAAATACCTAAATAGACATTGCTCCAAAGAAGACATAAAAATGGCCAATAAGCATATGAAAATTTTTTCAATCATTATATCAACTAGGAAAATATAAATCCAAGCCACAGGCAGTTCCCATTTCAGTCACTAGGATGGTTAAACTGAAGAGAGTACTAAGAACATGAACTGTAACTTTATAACCTGCTGTGATAGAAGTGTAAGTTAAGAAGGCACTTTGGAAAAGTCTCACGGTTCTTCAAATGATTACAGTTGTTGAGTAATTCTGCTCCCAGAAATATACTCAAGGGAAATGAAAACACAGCCATATTAAAAAAAAAAAAATCAGTGTACAAATGCCCCTAACATTACTGTTAACACTAGCCACAAAGTAGAAACCACCCAAGTTGCCAAGGGAAGAAAACTAACATACATTGTGTGTCAATGGTGTGGTAAGTACTTAGCTAGGTTTTGTACAGTTTCTATCAACCCTAATAACTGTATTGCCAAGTTGTGAATATTTAAGAAAATATCCATTAAAAATTTCTAAGTGTTGCCAGGCAGTGGTTGCGCACACCTTTAGTCCCAGCTCTCAGGAGGCAGAGGCAGGCGGATCTCTGGAGTTTGAGGCCGGCCTAGTCTACAGAGTGAATTCCAGGACAACCAGGGCTGTTAACACAGAAACCCTGTCTTGAAAAACCAAAAAGAAAAAAAATTTCCAAGTGTCTTGTTCATCTTGATTAGTCCGTTGTTCTGGGCTGATAGCTTAGGACCAGGCATTCCAGGGAAATACTTAATATCTTAGATGTTCTTGAGATACTATGAAATGAATGCAACAAGATGGGTTAGGAATAGCTCATCTGGATTATTTATAAATCTTCTGTGGATGTCAGTCTACCCAGTCTGCTACCAGCTTTCACTTCCTCTTCATGGTGTCTTTTGTTGTCCAGGCTATTACTCAAATTCTTGTATGTTGTAGTTCCTTGCTGATAGGCTCACGACACTTGTGCATAGACTGGCCTCATGAATTATTGTTTATATTTGTGTCTGTCTCTTCATTGTGTTGTCTCTCAATTACTCTACTAAAAATCTGTGTCTAGTAACTTGGGCCCTGGAAATTGATTTCTTCCTCTTTCCTCCATCCTGAGCCCGGCTCTGACATATCTATTATAGGCTTTGTGAGGTCACTCTGAGGTCCTTAGGGTTTTCATTCCACAGTTCACATTAAGGGAGACTCCTTTATTTGGGGTAGCAATGATGAATACTTTTTGGTTAGATATGCCTAGTTTCAAGGGCTTTTCTGCTACAGATTTCCCCAGATACTTCCTCACCTTTCAGAGACTCATTGAAATATTTTTGTCACATCTACTATGTGACAGACATTGCTGGGCCCCCGAGATAGAGTGATGAATGGATCCTGCGAGGCTGTTTTAATATCTATAAATTAACTGCAACCATTGGCACATTGAGACACTTAATAAATGATAGAGATCAGGTACTGTCATTTGAAAGAACGTTTCAGATTTAATTTCAAGCGAAATTGAGCCCAAACACTGCATTTAAGTAAAATGTGAGCACTGCAACCCTCTGTTAGGAGGTGTGAGGTAGAAATACCTGGAAAAGGGGAGCCCACTGGGTTAGCACTCTAAAAAGGATCCTAAAGAATGTAAGATTTGAGCTATGGTTCTAATTCTGGAAAGTGAACAATGTACTTACAGAAATACCATTGGTAACTAATGTTAATCCAGTCACCCAACGTAGTTACTATCCACCAACTTCCTGCAGAGTTCTTGGACTTTGTGTGACGACTCATGGTGTGTCTGTTAGTTTAAAAGGAATTCCTTTAGGCCGTTCAGTTAGAAAATGCTAAAGCTGGACAGGAGATAGGACTCATTGGTTAGGGTCACTTGACTGCTGTTCCAGAGGACTTGGGTCCAACTCCCAGCCCCCATATAGCAGCTCACACCCATCTATACCTCAGTTTCAAAGGGCCTAATGCCCTTTTCTGCCCTCCAGGGGTACCAGGCATGCACACAGTGCATAGCCAGACTTGCAGAGTAAATACCCAAACACACAATTTTATTTTTAATTTAGAAAAATACTAAAGCTAAAGCTAGAACTGAGATTTCCTACTTAGTGAAGGAGATTCCTGTATTTGTAAGTATGTTTCTATACTCAGTTCTTGCCTCAGATCTCACCTGGACATCTTTCCTGACTTTTTAGCGTCACTCTGCTGCTGTCTTCAGCCCTGTGTTATCCTTCGCACATAATAGTGTCAGATGTTAATGTGCAGTTGTTTGCTTGTGGCTTCTCATTGTCTATTTCCCAAACTAGAATGCATACTAAAGGGAAGAACTTCCAGTTTTATGTTCACAGAATACTGGGAAATTGCTTGTAATTACTAGTAGTTAGTGTGTGCATGGCCTCTCCCTATGCCACCGGAGCCTAGATCAGCAGTATGCTTTCTTTGTAGAATGTAGCCTAGGAACTCCAGCATAACTCAGAAGGCCACAAGAGTTTCAGCACGGGGCATGCTCTGCTGTAGACGGCAGCTTTAGCCACCCAAGAACACTCAGTTACTGAGCAAAAATCAATGTTTTTGCTCATGAAAAACATACCTTCCCTGAGAGCTTGTTAGAGTCTGTCCTTTGAGAATCAGCTCAAGTGGAATCACTTCTCATTCCAAGCAGATTTTGATCTTTGTATTTCCAAGATAATGACCCACACCTCCATGAAGTACAATATTTGTCTTTTAAAAATGTTTCCATTTGCCCTCTCAGATGCTGGAATCAAACCTGATTTTTGGATCCCTCAGAACCCTGTACAGGAATTGATGATACCTTATGCCTTTTCTTCTTCGCCAACTGGCTGACTCATGGAAGACTGCGTAAACACCATCTACTCTAACAAAAACATTGTTTCTCTGGGTTGTTGCTATTCCTTACAGACTTTTGAGGTGTTACCTGCCAATGGTTTGAGGTTTACTTGCATTTTTCCTTTCCATATTACACCAAGCATCTCGTATTTCTGAATCTTTAGCATCCACAGAAGGACTAGGACAGAAAGCATTCTGTGAGTGGGTGCTGGATTACTGACTGATGGTGAAGCCAGAGTCTGGCTTCTTCAATATGCCTGAAGAAAGAACAAACCCAATCTGTCTGAAGAAAGGCTCCCTCCCTTGGCTTGGTCACTAGTCACCTTCAGCTCTTTCAAGGTGTCCCTGGGAGGTGCTTTCTGGGGAACTAAATCAGCTTCTACTCCCATTGCTCTGTAGCACATAGGGGTAAAAGGGTTTAAATAAGACATCCCTGGGGCCACTTCCTTTCATCTACAGATTAACATAGTAGTGTTTATCCCCTTCTTAGCCAGAAAAACCTTTTATCAGCTAACAGCTTGCATTGGCCTCATTCAAAGGACTTGTCACATTGCCTTAAAGGGACCTGCTACAGAGTCAATATGTAAGGCATGATATGCTAGTAGTCCAAAAACTGTGTGTTTTTCTGTTTGTTTGTTTGTTTGTTTGTTTTGTTTTGTTTTTGTCAATGGATAGTGGTTTTTATCTCCAGGAAGGATAAAATTGGCTTGTTTGGCAGTGGGGAGTCATCAGCAGTTGGCTGGCCCTTCTGTAACCATTATTTTTACAATATTTGGAAGCTTTTATAAACACCAAAGCAGAACCTCTCCGTAGGGATTAAGTGTATGATTGTCTTTGGCACAATTATGTGCCAAGACCTAATATTTCTTGACTACCACCCCACCCCCGCTGCTGCCTCAAAATGGCAAAAACTATACATTCCAAGACCTAGAGAAAGACTCAAGTTTTCCATCTCTCTAACTCAAGGCTTCCTATACACTATAGATTTCCAACCTTCACACTGGAGAAAAAGTCAGGAAGGGATGCCCTAGATACTCTAAATCCAAATGTAACAACCAATCGCTTGCAAACCCCCTCTGCGGAGCTAGACTGCAAGCAAGTCCTTCACATTTTCAGTTCAACTGGAAGTGGTGGTGACCAACTGTCTGAGGGCAGGCAGCTGATTTTTACAGGGCTGTTCAAACCCAGACGTCGCTGGGCTAAGCCTCCTGAGGGCCCCACCACTTCACAGCTGCGGCAGTTCCAGGAGAAGTGTCAAAAGACTTGGCCCAGGCAGGTCTACATCCTGTGAAACAGACCAAAGGACGTTTCCTTAGGCCCATGAGGCAGTGGTCTGAATAATTAATTACCCTAGCATTGCTGTGGAAGAGCATCCCTAGACAAGTCTTCAGCTCCTCTTCCTGTATCTGCCAGCATTAGATCTCGTCACTCTCACATGTTAAGGACAAACACACTGATTTTCACTTGTGACATCTGTGCATTAGGGAAAAAAAAATCTCTTTAACATGTGCCTGGTTATAACGTGTAGCATTTCTTGACACAACGATCATCTCTACATAGAACCTAGGCAAAACGAGTACCATGAGGTGGTTGGAGTTTGGAAAGTGTTACACCAGAGTGAGAGAAAGCAGACATTAAACATTTGCAGTGTGCCACACAGTCTTCCAGTCCCTTGTGTGTGCCCTGCAACAACTCTGAGGGACAGGCCCTCTGTCCCCTGTTTACATATGAGGGGCTTATTCAAATTATACATCTGGCAAACAGCACGGTCAGGCAGGATTCGAACTCAAAGCAACTCCAAGTCCAAAGCTCACTCTTTCCTCTCTCCCCACTGTGGATTCTTAGCCAAGAACTGGTTCTCTCCATAGTCCACATGGGTAAACTGACGGCACTGTTAGTAGCCATCTGATTCATATGCGAACTGACTAACAGAGAAGAAGTTCAGAATCTCAGAGACCCAGCCCTTTTTTTTGGTTTTTCGAGACAGGGCTTTACTGTGTAGTTTTGGAGCCTGTCCTGGATCTCACTCTGTAGACCAGGCTAGCCTCAAACTCACAGAGATCCGCCTGCCTCTGCTTCCTGAGTGCTGGGATTACAGGTGTGCACAACAACCACCATCCGGCTCAGAAACCCAGTCTTAAGGAACAAGAACTCATAAGTTCATTTAAATTCTCAGAATTAAACAAAATAATGACCACAGTCTTTGGGGAGTGGGGTAAAGGGGAAATAGAGGGAGAGTGATGACAGGCCTGTGCATGAGATCCCGAATCCCCTCGGCTTCCCTTCCTCCTCCGCATCTCCGCCACCTGTGCCATTGGTCACATGTCAGGTCCTAATGGAGCAATGGCTAAAACTATCTCCGTTTCCATCTTCATGTTCTTTGCATGGGACCTGTGATGAGAGGGCCCTTTGTTCATGGTAAGTCTTCTCTTTCTTTTAACTGATTTTTTTTTAACTGATCTTAAAAGCAACCCAGGGAGTAAAAGGATATGACTGTGTGATGTGTGAGAGAAGAATAAATAAAAAGATAAAATAAAATACTGTTGGAGCACAAAAAAATATTTTGAGAAAATAAAGAATACATGTATCCACAACAACAAAACAAAGATATGCCCAAGGCCACATCGGTAGGAGGCAAATGTCCTGGTTGTACATCTACTTATGAAGGGCAAGTGTCCTCTTCTCTTGTAGGGTTTTTAAAATAGCTTTCAAACTTGATCTTCCTGGTTCAAGGCACTGAAGTCTGTAGCACACGCACAAGCCAGATAATCTACTACAAATAAATCTCACTTTAAGGTCCTTCTGTGTGAGCTGCTTCCATGGCTCCTCCCCACACTCAGTATCAATCCCAGACTCTCCCTCCCCCCCCCCCCCCCCGCGGTTTATTTTGGTGGTAGGGTCTCATGAACACATCCTCCTGCCTCCTCCACCTCCAGGGTGCTGGGGTTACAGGCATTCATCAGCACTCCTGATTCGCTTGGTGTTGAAGATAGAACGCGTGCTGAGCAAACACTCTACCAACAAAAGCTACATCGGCAGCCCCAAACCCCAGTCTCCCTTACGGGGGTGCCCGTAAGGTCCTGCGGGGATGCTTTTCTGCCTCACCTCATCTTCTACTTCCCCCCCCCCCTTGCTCCTGCAGCACCATTTTGTCCCTTTACCTGAAAGGCCGAGCCCACCCCATAGTGCAGCTCTTGACTTCCTGTCCTCTCACCCAAGATGTCTCAAAACCGCGTTAAACTCCGTATTCCCACGCTAGTTCCAGCGTTTCAGCGGGTACCTCTGTCAACTGAACAACCACACCCTCCGCCGTCTCCGCTCCTTCAGATTTGCCTCTTATCTTGTTCTTTTCTTTGTACCTTTTTAGATTTCGTTGTGTGTTCACTTGCCTCCGTCAATGTGGTAACTAAACCAGCGAAAAAGCTTTGAACTGTCTTTTGCTATATTCCTCAGTACCTAACAGGTAGGATCCAGTTCATATGTACTTGTGGAACAAATGAGTGCATTAACCTTTGAACTCAATTCTATCTGAAGCAAAGGCTTCGATCACCAATACACTCCCATCTTTTTTTTCACTATAAACTTATGTTTTATAGGATTATTTTTTTCAAAAATAATTGAGATGTTTTCTAGAACATGCTTTCATTAGTATGTATATTAATGCCAATGTATTTCACCATATTAGATAGATATATAAATATAGGTAAATGAATCATATAGATATAGGTACACAGAGATGGAATTTTACTACATGTACATACACATGTATAAATAAACTATTTCTCCCGTTTCGTATTTTTCTTCTAACAAAACTATTAAATAGCAAGCTCTGGCCTTCTAAGAAAATTTAAAAGTAAATATTAACATCAAAATTTAAAAGAATTCAAACAATAATTAAAGAATGCATAAGCAGACTCTATTTCATATATTTATAAAACACAAAAGTTAACATGTTTCTTTTGTTTTGGAGAATGGGAGGAGAGGAAGGAGGGGGAAACTGAGGTTGGTATGTAAAATAAATAAGTAAATAAAAATGTACTACAATTCTAAAATGGACTGAATTTTGAGCTCGACAGGTAGAGCATGCAGGAATAATATCTGGTGTCTCTCTTTGAGCCATTTATAACATAGTTGTGGCCCCAGACTCATTTGTTCTTAATAATAACAAGTACAGGAGCTGGAGGGATGGCTCAGTGGTTGAGAGTTCTGATTGTTCTTCTAGAAGGGCTGGGTTCAATTCCCAGCAACCACATGATAGCTCACAACCATCAATAACTCTGGCCTCCAATGCCTTCTCTAGCCTCCCTGGTACTGCACACATACACATGGTACACAGACATTCACATACATATACATATGATGCAAAACACCCATATACATAAAAAATAAATTAAGAAAAATAAACGCAAGCATAATAAATGCCGGTTGGGAAGAATGGCATTAGATGGCCTCAGAATGCTTGCTGGAAGAGGTTGCTTTCTAGAGATGAGGGGACTCCATAGGAGCCTTGAGTGACAGGTGTCATTTAGAGAGGGAGAAGGGAAGACTCTGATTCTTGGGTACAACTTAGTCAAGGAAACAGATCCAGGGGAGAATCTAATAAATAATGCACATTTTAAGGAATTCCAGCCTGGTGCATTTGTTAGATCCTTTTGTGTGAAAAAGTCTAGATACAGTTTCATGAGAAAAGGAAGCTAACAGGAAAAGAGAACGGGAGAGATGGGAAAGCGAGGATGTAGCTTCACTGCGTCCGACTTACGGCGATGGTTATGGCGGACGCAATGCACTGAGATCTGGCTGAAACGCACGTCAAGTGTTTACTGATCTTTTTATTTATCCCAGAGGTCTCCTCTCACTCTCTACAGAAATTGGTCACCAACAATGGGGCTCATAAGAAAGGAAGAACTGTTTGGAGAAAACTATGAGGCCAAAGCTGCCCTGTCATGTCATGCCTTCCCAGGCTGTGAAACTGGTCAGAACTCTGGCCACAGGAGAGGAGATGGTGCTCGTCCAAGAGTTCCTCAGAGGACCACAGCTGTTCTTCTCGAGGGTCGCGGCTGACATGTTTCCAATGGAGGGTACTTGAGAAGTAGGTCACCAACTAGTGAAAATGGCTTGAGGTTAACATTGATACATTTACCCATACTTCAATCTCTCCATCCATTTACCACTCATCATCTATCCATTTATCCATTCACCATGCCTCCCATCCATCCATCCATCCATCCATCCCATCTATGCATTCATTCACCATTTATCCATCCATCCATCCATCCATCCATCCACTATCTATCCCATCTATGCATTCATTCACCATTTATCCATCCATCCATCCATCCTCCCATCCATCCATCCATCTACTATCTATCCCATCTATGCATTCATTCACCATTTATCCATCCATCCATCCATCCATCCATCCATCCCTCCATCCATCTGTATTTCCATCTATTCACCAGTCAGCCAACATGTACACTACACCAAGAATCATGCCTATCATAAGAGTTATGATAAGTTCAGGCATAGTAGTGCCCACCTTTAATCCCAACACTTGGGGGGCAGAGGAGGGCCTTGGTGAGTTCAAGTACAACCTGGTCTATATAGCGAGTTCCAGGACAGCCAGGGCTACATAAAGAAGCCCTGTCTCAACCCTTCCTCCCCGGCCCCAAAAAGAGTTATAATAAGGATTACATAGTCTCTTCTACTTGAGGGGATCATAATCTATTTGCAAAGAAAGCCATGTGCAATTAACTTCTTAACTGTCCACATTTCTAGGTCTAATTTGGATGAAATATTTATCACATACCCACATTTGGTCACAAAATAATGGTATACCCAACCCAAATGCTCCAAGTAGGGAAAGACCATAGTTACCTTTCTCCCTATTCTCCCCCCCATCCAAGCCTCCTCCCTCTGCCGTTCTTCCCAGAGAGGTGATAATGAAAGATTGGATCTCAACTGGGCCACAGGCAGGGAATTTGCATTTTAAAGTTTGACAGATATTTATAGGCCTTTTGATCTTTCTCCTCTCTAGCCACCCTCCCTGGCCTTGCTGCCCTTTCCTCCCCCACCTCCCCCACCTCCATTTAAGAAATGATGGTTCCGGGTCCAGAGGTTCTTGGGATCTCCATCCAGCTACAAATATGGCAAATGCCATCTATTTATCAAGGTCTTTTCTCACTTCCTAACACCTACAACCACTATGTACGGTTCACATTATAGCCCCCCTCCCCTTTTCAAGTGAAGAAAATGAGGCTCCAGTTAAATAACTCATCCCAGATCTCTTGTAAGTGGGAAGAGAGCCCCTGGTTTGTGTGCCTCCAAACCTGTGACCTTCCCATTAAACCTGTCTGGTCCCCATAGGCCAGGCTGGTTATTCTGGCCTCCTTAGCTAAAAATCCCTCCTGGAAAAGGTAATCCTGCATTCCAGTCTGCTCGCTGGTGTTATTCTGGAAACAGCCCAATAAACGTCACCGTCTGATTTATTCAGGGACAAACTTGCAGCTGTCTTTTTCCTTTGCGGCTCCTCTCGGGCCCTGACGGCTTTTCTTTCACACAAATTCCTGCACCCAACAGCTGCATGTTTTAGATGTGGAAGCTTTATCCACAACCCTACGCCCTACAGGATGGAAGTGTCTCCTAAGACAGCCTGCCAGAAGCAGCAAGCTGAGCCTCAGACCCGAGGGTCACGTTTATCAGAGTACAGATCTGATACACTAAAGTTGAAGACAAAAGAACAAGGTGTGCCAATGAATGCCTAGGTGGACTCAGGGCATTGCCTCGCTCCTCAGTGCAAACCAGCGAGGACAAGTCGCTGCTGGTACCTTGTGACCTCGCTGAAACTCAGGGTTTAGCCGTGGAGCCAGAATCGGAACTCAGGTGACTATAGCAAAACCATTATGCAGGTGCTGGGTGACCTATGAAATGTGCCTCTGTGCTGAGAGGAAAGCGCCAACTCAGTGAAGAGATTAATCTAGTCATTCCGTGGACTTGGGAGGCCAAGTCTGTAACCCAACCACTCCTGCATTCACAAGCACCCAAATCATATTTTGACCCAAGTGGGCTCCGGTCAAGAACTGGCAACTCTCACTAGCCCACAAGCCTCTCCTAACACGCTCTGAGATGGTTGGTGACAAGTCAGAGCGATCTGTAAGTTCCTTAGAAAATCCCTAGCCCTCGACTCCCAACCCCCACCCCCACCCACTCCCAAAGAGGGAGGCTTAGAAGTGCCAAGTTGGGAGCCCTAAGAGTCATTACGGGTTGCAGAATGTTCCTGTTGAGCTTGAGAGATCAGGTTCAAAGCTTCCGCAGGCAGCTCCCTCCTTCTTTCTCATCTCCAATCCAAGGAAGGCTAGCTTCCCTTCCCCACTATTGCTGCGGATTAATTCCTTTGGTTAATGCTCCGCTGGATGGGGGATGGGGGGCATCTGGGCAACCCGGCCATTCTTTCTGCTCTCTCGCTGTGGACTCCAGTCCCACGGAAAAAGCCCCTGGGAGAGCTACCTTCCAAGAAACCAAGCACAAAAGAAAGAGCTGGGGGTTGGGGATTTAGCTCAGTGGTAGAGCTAAATATGCATGGCCCTGGGTTCGGTCCTCAGCTCCGGAAAGGGGGAAAAAAAAAAGAGCTGACCTCCCACAGGGCGCACTTGGGTGTGGATTGGGCGCCCCACAAGCCTTCTTTTCTTGGCAATTCCCTGTCAGTTTTGATGCTGTGGTCCAGCACTCAGGCAATAGATGATGGGGGTCCAATGGCATCCAGTCTGACTCATGATGTCAGCCCCGGTCTAATCCCAATCACTCTTTCAGAAACCATAGCCCATTTCTGCCAAGATATTTTTATTGATTATCTATACATACCTAACTTCATTGTGCTCGGAAATGTTACACCTTCACCTTAACTATCAATCACAGGATCTATCATGAGACTGCTTTTGAGCTGCATCTTAAGAGATAGAAGCCTTTGAGCGGTCTATCTCCAGAAACATTTCTGCATCTTGGTCTTACCCACTCTGGAGCAACTAGTTGACCTGCTTACAGTAATGTTTCTCATTGACCCTAGGTGGATCACTGTGCTTGCTTGCAACCCAGCAATTTTCTCTTATTTTAAAGCACTCAACATTGGCATCAGTTCATGCAGTATCTCTTAGCCTTTTTGGAGTTACACAAAACTTTTAGTATCTTAGCGTGTCTGTAGATATCCTCACTAGTGAGATATACCTGATTTTTATTGTATGACTGAAGCTTGTCTCTGACACACCTCATACTGAGGACTTCTGCTCTAGACAGCAAGCTCCCTGCCCTGGGGAAAACTACATCTGGTTCCCCAAGTGACCCCAGTACATAGTGGGCCATATGTTGGCTGAATTAATAATTCTAGAAAAAAAAATTGTTGAGAACAAAGTCTCATACTACCTTGTAAAGGAAGTAGATGCTCATCTGTCCCAAAGAAATAGCACTGAATGACCTTAAGCACAGCTCATATGGGCCCCAAGGCTGCACTTAATAGGGCAGAAGTCAGAGCTGGTAGGTTAATGTGACTGGCCAGTCTAGAAGAGCAAAACACCTTGGGAGGGTATATCCCAGGTCTGATGCCAGGTGTATAATTCTGAAGACTATGCACCTCAAGCCAGGGGCTCTCCATGTTGGCCTACTCAAACCTCATCTTAGTATGTTATAAAAACAGATTAAGGTTGATGAGATGGCTCAGCCAGTTAAGGTACTTGTCACCAATTCTGACAACCTGAGTTTGGTCCCCTGGATCCATATGTGGAAGGAGAGAACCTACTCCCAAAAATTGTCCTCTTGCTTCCACAAACAAGGATATATATACACACACAGTTATTATTGCATTATTACTTCATGTAATCTTTAAAAAGTTAAGCAGAATTATTGGCCCACAGACTGACTCACGGAGCATTTGTTTTGTTTTGTTTGAGACAAGGTCTCAGTATGTTGGCCTTGGCTGGCCTAGAATTCATAGAGATTCTCCTGCCTCTGCTTCTCGAATCAGCACTCGAGATTAAAAGTGTACATTATCATGCCTGGCAAGTCAAAAACCTAGAAAAACATGGAGAGATATGAGGGTCTTGAAGAAAAAGAGAAAAGGAAAATAGTTGATTTTGATTCTGTTTCATTTACCAAATGTAACAGAATAAAGGATCTCACTCTCCTCCTTCATCCTGCCTCCCTCTTTTTTTCAAGCTATTTAGCCTTTCTAAAAGGCTTCTGAAAGCATGAAGATTTTTTTTTATTACTGTGCTATTGTTTAAAGCAATCACACATTAACTAGCACAGCTCTCTGGCTTACTCACTCTGGAATTGGCAGAGTATCATTGCGTACATAGTTTACGTAAAGCTAGTAACCAGGATCTTAGGTAGTAACTGAGGACCGCACAGGCCAACAGGATCCACCCCCTTCCTGTCCCAAGGAGGACTCATGCAGACCCTCCAGAAGCCAGCAATGGGAGCTCTAAACTCTGTTCTGCTGGTGCTTCTCCATCATTACTTCAAAACAAAGAAAGAAGGCCTCATGGGAGATAGAAAGCTCATGGTCACTCTGGCCTGATCAGATAAGATATAGAACCCCCAAAACTCCATGAAGCAAAGGAGTCCCACCCACAATGGCTTCATCAAACTTGAGGCAAGTCCAGGAGAGCTGTACTAGGCCATTATGATGGCCAGTCAGGTTTGGAAACTGACAAGGACTTCAATGTGGTCACAGTTGTCCTGGTCCTCTAAATGGCTGAGATCAAAATCTCTACCCGGATCTGGGAGAAATGGCCTCTAGTCTTTTCCCTCACAATTCTGCCTCAAAACTCATTTCTGAGGCCACTGTTTCCATGAAGTCTTCCTGGTTCCCCCTCTTTCCCCGCACAGCACATTTTTAGTGTCTTTACACTATGCGCTATCCCTCTCTTCATTGGAAGTCTGTAATAGGAAACAATGTGGACTACGTGTGGATAAAACCCTCATAGATTTTGTTTAAAGTGAATTAAGTAATGCCCTCAGTTTACCTCAATCTATTCAAAACTTTGTCACTTCAAATGGGTAGTGAATGCAAAAATCATGAATGAGATATTTCACACCATCCACATTCAGTGTGCATTTGACATTTGGAGCGCTCGTGGAGTCAGTGAATGAATGCCATTCGGGATAGCACAGGGCAGTTCTCAACTTGTGGGTCACGACCCTTTCACAGGAGTCACCTCAGATCATCAGAAAACACAGATATTTACATTATGACTCATAACACTAGCCAAATTACCGTTATGAAGTAGCAACAAAAGTACTTTTATGGTTGGGGGGGATGTCACCACAACATGAGGAACTGTATTAAAGGGTCTCAGGTTAGGAAGGTGGAGAACCGCTCTCTTTTAGGCTTCTGTGGCTTCTGCCTCTGGGTGCTCAGAAGGGACACAGTTCCTGGGAGCAGAGCAGCTAGTCAGAAAGGTTCTGAGCCAAGGCACAGGTCCCATTTTATGTCACTTGGCACGCGATATTTGGTCAGATATTTTAAGGGACAGTAACTTCGGGTAATAGACACATTGTTTCTGGGGAACGAGAAAAAAAAAAAAAAAAAAGCAAACCGCCAGGGCAGTTTTCTTCAGAGAGAACACCGGTGGGAAGAAGCCTGAGGCACTGCAAGAACAAGAGCCAGACCGTCTGTGATCATCTGCTCCTGGGCTACGGCGGCGAGGCAGCCTAGGGTAGATAAAAGAGATGGGGGCTCTGAACCATGCCTCACCTTCCCACGCGCACAGGTTACTTCGGGCCACCCAAAAACGGCTGGCTGCAGTGGTTGGAGGAGGATTTGGTGGGTTCGTGATGTGACCAAAAACACAGCTGCAGCAAAAACATGTTCTCAGAACAGATCTCTTCCAAAAAAACAGGTTGAGCCAGTTCCTGGCCGCAGGCTTCTCGAGAGAGTTCACTGGCTTGCTTCGTAACTCAGCTTCGATTAGTTCGATGGGAAAGGGCTAAATCGCTTTTGTCAATAAAGTAGTGCCGATGAGTATAGGTTGTGTATAGCCTCCCAGCGAACAGACAGATGAGGAAATCGCAGCACAGGCACCTTCTTCCCACAGAGGGGCTGGAGCTACGCACGCCTGCGCACTAGTTCGTTTCTAACGCTTTTCCTCAAAGCACCAAAGACCAAACTTTCAGTTCATTTTATAGTCCTCAGAAAAGGCCTCTGGAAATGGCAGCAAGAGTCCAGCATTTTCGGAGGAGCATTGTTCTCAAAATGCTAGCCCCCTACCCCACCCCACTCTCATACACACATTAGAACACTTAACTGGGATGCCTCTTTTGTTGTTTGGTTAGGTTTTTTGTTTAGTTTTATAGCTAACCTTGAACTATAGATCCTTTTGTTCTGCCTCGGGAGTGTTGAAATCACCATGCCCAGCTAACCTACATACTCCTTTCTTATTTTGGTTTTTCGAGACAGGGTTTCTTTGTGCAGCCTTGGCTGTCTTAGACTATCTCTGTAGACCAGAGCTGGCCTCGAACTCACAGTGATCTGCCTGCCTCCACCTCCCGATTGCTGGGATTAAAGGGCGTAGGCCACCACGGCCCAGCAAAGTGGATATTGTCAAACAAGCAGGGGGCTGGGTATGTAACCATCTTGTGCAGAGCAGGAGGTGGACAGCAGAGAGACATGAGAAGAGGAGGAGCCCCCTTTCAGTCCATGGTCTGGTGGGTAGTGTAGTGGAGGGGGCTAGCGCAGAGCAGGAAAGTCTGTGTGAGGCTATGTGACTTCCCAAGAGAGTGAGAAGCATCTGGACAGGAGGGGAGAGTGAAGGAGGAATTGGAAAGCCACAGTGACCAGTAACTCGGGCAGGCAGGCTATCCAAAGGGAAAACAGACCACGGCCTCCCCAAGAGGCAGCACAGTGGCTGCTGTGTGAAAAGACAAGGTTACGAGCCAGGAAAGAGGACAGCCTGTACTGTGTAGGAAGGAAGGGAAGACAGAAGCCACCTCTTGTCCTATTACCAGTCCCTCGGCAGAGACACTGCGGGGGCTCCCCAGCTCTGCCAAGGACAAGGACGCTCCTCTTCAGTACCCGCTGCAAACGCTGTACCACAAGTGACTGAAGTCTTGTCCAGCTCCTGCAAAATACCTGCCTTTCTAATCTTAACAATATCACACAAAGGCCAGTGGAAGACAGCCTCTCTTCTCTCTGTGCCTGGCTTTCTTGCCTTCTACTCCTCGAGCATGGCCTTCCTGAGAAGTAATTAGATTATCTCTCCGGAACGCTTGGAGCTACGGGACGGAGAACATCGTGCGCACACATACAGGCACGGTCATTATTGCAAACTCCATTTCCTTTGTTCGGAATCCATCTCCTGGCAACAGCTGTCTGGCTTCGAAAGGCAACAACAGCTGCAGTAATGAGCCCACTATTGGAGTGATGACAGTCCCTCCGTCCCACCAAGCAGCTGTCCTTTCAAGTGAGATTTTGTCCCTCCCTTGGGGCTAGACAACACTAAGAGCTATTTGTGTTTTAGGTTTGCCTAGAGGAGAGTCCGCTCCTTTCCCCATGGTACGCTCTAAATTCTGCCATGGATTGATGAGCTTTGCTATAGATGTGACAAGCCTCTCTGTCTTTGGTTCCTTACTCTCCAGCAGAAAAAAAAACCTGACTTACCTCTTGAGGTTGCTGTGACGTCCCAAAGATGTAATAAAACCTTTCACAAACTCTAAGGCACTGTTTCTGAACTAGAAATCAAGAAGGCCTCTTTAACAAGTGAAAGGAAAAGAACTGGAACTATAAGTTACCTCTGTAAGCTTCTGAGCTGGCTTATAAAGATAAATGGTCACGGAGGATTGGTAGAAAGGGATTCTGGACAAGAGCCTGGCTTGGATTTGAAGATCTGAGCAATCAAGAGAGAACTGAGTGAAAGACATAACCCAGCCATAGGCTGATAAAAAGAAATGCAGACCGGGGCCTGGAGAGATGGCTCCGCGGTTAAGAGCACTTGTTGCTCTCTCAGAGGATCTGGGTTTATTCCCAGCACCACATGGCAGCTCAGTATGCTGTAACTCCAGCTCTGGGGGATGTTTTCTTCTGGCCCTATGGGAGTATGCAAGATGAATTGCTAAACAGTCTTATTAATAAAAAACCCAGAGCCAGATATTGGAGTAAATGCTAAAAGATCAGAGAAGCAGAACAAGCCACAGCCAACCTCACCTTGTCAACTCCTCAGCTGATCCTGTTTCCATGAATCCTCAGACTGAAAGCCTCTGAGTCCTCACCCCTGAGGGTCTCAGTTGAACTGCTGATAAAAGCCTAAAAGCTTAAAAGCCTCTAGTTCCTAGTGTTCACATCTTATATACCTTTCTGCTTCCTGCCATCACTTCCTGGGATTAAAGGGGTGTGCCACCAGGCCAGGCTCTGTACCCAGTGTGGCCTTGAACTCACAGAGATCCAAATGGATCTCTGCCTCCCGAGTGAGAGCATTAAAGGCATGAGTGCCACCATTTTCTGGCCTCTATGTCTAATCTAGTGGCAGTTCTGTTCTCTGACCCCAAGACAAGTTTATTAGGGTGCACAATATATCAATCACAGGAGTACTTCATGCACTCGGTGCACAGACATGCATGGAGGCAAAACACCCATACACAGAAAATGAATAAAAACAATCAAAGTAAATAAAAATACATAAATCAATCAATCAAACCCAGAGTGTATCTAAGGAGGAGGGACACACAGGTTGGAAGGGTCAGCAGGGCCCAGATGATGGGGGTTCTCACGTGACAGGCAGAGAAGTTAAGATTTTGATTCTGTACTTCTTTTATAAAAACAAATACATCTCCAATTTTTAAAAAAGAATGGGTCGATTTAGGTCATAGTACCATCTAGAAAGATATCAAGTATATTTTTA
The DNA here is from genome assembly GCF_949786415.1 of Peromyscus eremicus. Classification (NCBI taxonomy): domain Eukaryota; kingdom Metazoa; phylum Chordata; class Mammalia; order Rodentia; family Cricetidae; genus Peromyscus; species Peromyscus eremicus. The sequence continues at coordinate 30,958,661 of NC_081437.1, read as the reverse complement.
ACGCTTTGATACTAGTCTTACTTGATTTTCTTTTTGAAATTAAAATATAATTGTATCATTTATCCCCTTCTCTTCTCTCTAACTCTTCCCTTCTCCCCCCTCCCTTTCAAATGTATAGCCTCATAGTCTCCAATTACCACTGTTACATATATGCAAATAAATATATACATGCAACCTGCTGAATTCATTTAGTGTTGCTTGTATACATATTTTTTTCTTTTTTCTTTTTCTTTCTTTTTTTTTTTTCCCCCCCGAGATAGTTTTGGTGCCTGTCCTCGATCTCATTCTGTAGACCAGGCTGGCCTCGAACTTACAGAGATCTGCCTGTCTCTGCCTCCCGAGTGCTGGGATTAAAGGCGTGCGCCGTCGCCGCCGCCACCACCACCCAGCACATATCTTTTCATTTTAAATCATTTATCTGTTTGTTCATATGCGTGCAATACCCACAGAGGACAGAAGAGGGCGCTGGATCCCCTGGAGCAGGAGTCACAGGTGGTTGTGAGCTGCCCAACGTGGGTACTGGGAACCAAACTTCTGTCTTCCTCCAGGCCAGTCCGCACTCTCAACCACTGAGCCACCTCTTCAGCCTCAAGGAATCTTTCAATAACGTGAAAAGATGCTGAACAGTGGTGGCGCACGCCTTTAGTCCCAGCACTCGGTAGGCAGAGGCAAGGGGATCTGCAAGAGTTCAAGGCCAGCCTGGTCTACTAAAGGAGTTCCAGGACAGCCAGGGCTACAATAATGTGAAAAGGCAAGGAATTGCTGAAGTCTAGCGATCTTTTAGTCTTGTACCCTGTGTCCTGTGATTTCATCAGCCAGGGCAAGGCGTCTGTACTGGGCTGGTTTTTGCCTCTCTGTCTATGCCCCTGGCCAGGCTTAGCTGCTCTTGTACCTCTGGCTACTCTCCATTTGACCGACTTCCCAGTTACCAGCTTCCTTGCTTAATAAAAATAGAACCTCTCAGGCCCCAGCTCAGGCTTACAGATCCACATTTCCAAGAAAATGAAGTGAAATGTCATTAAGGAAACAGGTTTTCCCTCTCCCCAAGAAACCATTGTCCTCCAGAAAGTGGATGCTGCGGAATGTGAACTCCAGGCCCGCACGTAAGCAGCAGGTCCACCGTGAGCTTCGAGTCTGCTGGGGGTGGAGGAAGGCTTCTTGGCCTACAAAAGTCTGGGGACAGGCCTCAGCTGCTCAGCACTATACTGTTGGGAGGGAAATGACGCCGATCTTTTCTGTCTCCATGGGAAAAACTTTTCTTCTATCATTTTTGCTGTCTTCTCTAGATTATCTTTAAGAAGAAAAATAAGACGACTCAAAAAAAAAAAAAGACTCTCTTCTCACTTCCTGTTGCCATGAACACCTCACTGTCAACAATGAATTTTTTTTTTCTATTAAAATATTAATGTGGAGCCAGGCGGTGGTGGCGCATGCCTTTAATCCCAGCACTGGGGAGGCAGAGCCAGGCGGATCTTTGTGAGTTCGAGGCCAGCCTGGTCTCCAAAGCGAGCTCCAGGAAAGGCGCAAAGCTACACAGAAAAACCTTGTCTCGGAAAAAAAAAAAAAAAAAAAAAAAAAAAGCAAAAAAAAATTTTTTTAAATGTTCAATTGAGTCAAAGCATTAATTTCATATAACCCTCTTAAAACACCGTAATATTAGATTATATTTCCCATATTAAATGTTCTCCATGAACATGATTCCCCTGTTTTTTTCATGTATAATATTCTACCACATAAAGGGTACATGATTTATATAATCACCTCTTTGCTATCAGATGTTTGATTGAATAATTTACAATCATAACTGTGGTGATTATTGTTGTTCACAATCATTTGATTGCATATTTGTTTAGTTCTATAGAATATAACTTTGTGCCCAAACTACGTTTCAGTCTAAAATATTTTCTTAAATGGAATGGCTGATCATCCCATAAGCAGCATGTGGGAAGGACCACTTTCTTCCTCCCCCTCCCCCTTTCAGACTATGCCAATTTGGGAGGTGAAAAAAGGCCTCGCCTCATTGATTCCATTTGCGTGTCTTTGATTACTAATGAGGTAAACATTTTTTTTTTTTCTGTTTATTAACCACTTGCACTTCTCTTGTGAGCTAGCTGTTCACCTCCCCAGTAGCGAGCTGGTGTTTTCCTCATCTGTATGAGATTTTCGTAGCAGTGACCTTTTGACTATCATATTTGACTAGTCCATATCAAAATATTGAGAAATGTGTTTCCCCATTTGTTCCCGGCCTTGTCATTTGCTTTGCAGATGTCAGTCCATGTGAAAATACAGAAATCCAGATTAAACACAGGCAAAAGCAGAGGCCGAGCTCTGTGCAGACATCCTACCGAAAACAGTTTCAGCCTTCATTTTAGTAACAGGAGCTTGAGCGCTCTTGGAGACTAACGGAGAAGCAACTTGGCGTTTTTTTTTTTCTTTTTGTTCTTCAGTCTGGTTAAAACAGAGGGTGCTCCTTGAAGAACAACATCCTTGCAAACTGCTTTCAACTTTTTGACATGGGTATTAAAATGCCACCCCAAATACCAGTGGTGATAAAGAACGGGACTTGAAAGGGGAAAGAGGTGTAAATGTAACACTGGGAACTCTTTTTTGACTCTTGCTGCCCAGTTGCTGAGGAACCACCGGTGGGGGACTCAGGCCTCCCACACATCTCGGTCTCAGGTGGTAGAAACCTTGGTCGTTTCAGGCTGCTCGAGTCTCAAAGTTTTGAACCGAGACGAGCTGTGTTCACGGAATAACGGTAGCCAGAGCATCCGGTGTGCAGGCTCTCTTAGGAGAATCAGCTTCCTCTTCCTCTTTTTGCTGCCCCTGTCCTTCATCTGATGTCCCTTGTACCTTTCCCACACTGCCCCCCTCCATTCTGCGCCTGCTCACAACTCCTCATTTTGTGCCAAAGTGATAACTGTGTTTTCTTTTCCCCCAAATGAACGTATCTGGTGGTATTTTCAAGGGGGAAAGCTGCTTCGGGACAGGGTTGCTTTGGGGTGGATTCTTTTTGGAAAAAAATCTCACTGCTCTTCTGTCTGTGTTCACTAGGCAAAGAGCCTCACATCACTTGACTTGGGGGGAGGTTCTCCATACTTGAGGAAGGGAGTCTCTTTCCAGTTCCAGGACGATGACTTCCCAGCCTCCAGACTATGCTGACTGGAAGGGACAGAATGATGAGTGTCACTTCTGGCCAGCAACTCCTCGGCAGGGGCTTCGGAAATGATAGCATTTCCTCTGGCTAAAATTTTGTGAAAGTGTAGCATATTTCTTTCCTATCTGTTAAAAGTAATCTCTTATTCTTTGGCACTTTCATACATGTTTATAAACCACTTGAGTCCTTGCGCCCCGGCTGCCTCCCTCAACATCCTTCTTCCCTCCGAAACCTTTCTCCTTCCCAGTGAAGTCCCCCTCCCACCTCACGTTGCAAGTGTGTGTGTGTGTGTGTGTGTGTGTGTGTGTGTGTGTGACCGATGCTTACATGGGCATGGGTGAAGGAGCAGGTATCCACAGGAGCCTGGGCGAGTTATCAGTGGCTACCCCATTGCAGAAAACAACATTCCCTCCCCCAGCATCCCTTAATGGCCTTTGCGGGGCGGGGGATGGGGACCTTATAATTCCCTTCCTTATCCATGAAGAATGTTGATGGGACGAATCACCTCTGCCTTTTGTGTCTCCTATGAAGTAGGTCCTAACTATTTGCTTCCTATCGTTTTCTGCAACTTTTATTGTCTGCAGGACTAACCCGCAGCCTGTGAAAATCCTTTATTCTCCCACCACCTGATGCTCTCCAAGCAGCTGATTTTTAAGGAGACCAAAACCAAGCATTACTCTTTGCCTTCACAATGAGCCACAATACTTTTATTTTATTTGACTGTCTGCCTGTCTTTCTCTTCCTTTTTCTTTCTTACTTTCTTTTTTTTCTTTCTTTTTTTGTTTTTGTTTTTGTTTTTGTTTTTGTTTTTGTTTTTTCGAGACAGGGTTTCTCTGTGTAGCCCTAGCTGTAGACCAGGCTGGCCTCGAACACACAGAGACTTGCCAGCCTCTGCCTCCTGAGTGCTGGGATCAAAGGCATGTGCCACCACCACCTGGCTGTTTCTTTTTCTTTCTTTCTTTTTAAAGATAGTATCTCACTGTGTCACCTTGGCTGCCCTGGAACTCACTATGTGAACTGTAGACCAGGCTGACCTTGAACTCACATCCTGTCTTTGTGTTCAAAGTGCTAGGATTATAGGCACCCACCGCAATGCCTGGCTGGCCTTTCTTAGTTTGTTTCTTTGTTTCTAACAATGACAGTGGAATAAAAGATGGCCTCTGCAGACTCTCCCTTGAGTTTTGCTGAGTCTCCCACAGGTGTGGTAACATGGGGGCCTGAGAACATTAGCCAAGCTAATCAACTCATGGCTGACTTTAATTCTATTTAATAGTTCAAGGATGTTTGGCTGTTTTCTCCCATCCCACACACTGCTCCCTTTTCTCCACAAGTATTATCTTTGTCTTTTGTTGAATTTGATGCCAAGACTATGTGATGGAATGAAAGAGTCCAAATTTTTAATTTATTCCTGACTAATAAACACTAGGAGCCGGAGGTGAGGCGCATGCCTTTAATCCCAGCACTGGGGAGACAGAAGCAGGTGGATCTGAGTTCCAGGCTAGCCTGGTCTACAGAGTGAGTTCCAGGACAGCCAAGGCTACACTGAGAAACACTGTGTCGATAACTACATAACTAAATAAATAACACCAGCTCCATTTCTTGTCTGTCAAGACCAGGGATAGACTGGCCAATGCACTCTGGGTCGCCGTGCCTTTGAGGTTGACAGAGGGTGTATCTCTCAGAACAGACAGAAATCCCAGTGAAGACACATGTGCTGGTACATGATCAGGAGACTGACGCAAGAGGACCAAGAGTTGTCAAGCAGCCAGGGTCATAGACAGAGACTCTGGCTCAAAAATCAAAGAAACAACCTAGAAATGAATCTACACGAAACCAGGAGCGTGAGTGTCCCTGGAGAGGAAGTGTGGGCTGGAACTTCTGGAATTATTGCAGCTGGTTCTGGGTGTGACACAGGCAGAGAGCCTTGGGTGAGGTTACCGCTTGGAGAAAAGAAGCTGAGTCCGGTGACCTTGTGCAAAACTTTTACCCAGTGTGCTTTGCGTTCTCTCCTGTAAGATAAAGGACCCGCCTACCTAGGTAGGTGACCTCACTGATTTCATGAGAGCATGTGAGAAAGACTCTGTGTTCACTTCTCAGCCTAGACTAAGCGCTGCTGGGACTCAGAAAGCATAATTTCGGTTACCAACATTAGGACCTGAGTGTGTTTGTTTTATGAAAGAAGAAAATGTTCCTCCTAAAATTTTCTGTTATAAGAAATATTTAAATATCACTTATCCCCTGTTGGATTGTGGTAATGATGTGTTAAAGACCAAGGAAAATAAATACCTGGGGTGGAGACAGACAGACAGATGCCCTGGAGTGGAGGCAGACGGACAGATGCCCTGGAGTGAGTGGAGGCAGATGGACAGATGCCCTGGAGTGAAGGCAGACAGACAGATGCCCTCTGCAGTAGAACCACGAGCCTTACGGTGTGCAGCTAGGAGCCTCGCACAACCCTCTCCCATTTCTTACTTCTCTTGGGACATATGTCTCACTGGAGTCTTGAGACCCTGGAATCAGTCTGCCTGGGTCTAAACAGTCCTTCAAACTCATGACACAGAACACGTTTTCTCAGCCTCAGTATTTCTGTATCATTTAAATGTAGTGAAACAGATAAAGGACTCAGTACTAGAGAAATGTATTGTTTCGGTTATTACTGTTCTCACACCAAGGATTACCATAGGATGGCCTAGGAACAGTGTGGCTCACATACATACAACTTTTGCATCAGACTGTTAAAAGTTAGGCCTGTTAGTAATTGTGCGGGTGCATGACTTATCCAGTGATGTAATTTAGGAATATGGACAGTCAAACTGACTCTAACAGTCTCCTCAGTTGTCCAGAGATGTGTTTCAATACTACAGTGGATGTCCGAGACCTTAGAGACATCACCAAACTCTGTATGTACAAACTCTATAAATACATGTTTTTATCCCATCTATATATCTATGTTAAAGATATGTTTATATGTATAAATTAGGCACAGTAAGAGATTAAGAGTATTAACTGAAAAAATAAAGTATAACAATTCAGTATAAGCAACATATTATATTACACTGTAATCTACAATGAATGTGTTTTCTCTCTTTCAGAATATCACATTGTACTATATTTTACCCCTCTTCCTGTGATAATGTGAGATGATACAATGTAATGAGATGAAGTGAAAGATGTCACGTGTTCTAGGTGGAGTACAGGGGTATGGTATCATATTTCTTCTTACTAGTATAAATGGTACCTATTTGAAACTTAAGATGTGTCTATTTCTAGAATTTTCCTTTGAATACATTTGAATCATAGTTAATGATGGGTGACTGCACCCTCAGAAATGAAACTGTGGGCTGGGAGGGAGACCGCTACATATCTGTTTACTTCTCACAGTGTTCAGGCACTGATTCATCCCTGGTGTCCTTCTATGCCTGCTGTGGGAACACAGGCTAGTCTTTTTATATTTTCTAAGCTCTCTTTCAAGTCTGGATGCCTGCCTCAGCAGCTCTACGGGAGTTGCCAATCTGATGCCTCCAGCTGTCCTGCCAGGAAGCAGAAACACCAGGGATTACCAGCTAGACTTGAGTCAGCTTTAACCCTGGGACTATCCGACTTCAGGTGTCTTATGTTGGGGAAGCTCCTGAGTAACTCTGCATCTCAATTTCTCCTTTACAGAGCAGGACTGGTGGTACTAATATTCCTCGCAGATGTGATTAATTTCCCATAATCACATTCATTGAATATATGCTTGTTTACTTTGTTAGATCTTAGCATGCTTTGAGGAGTCAAGTAGATGCTTATTCATTTGGTCTTTGCGTTTGCTGAAGACAGAAAGCCGTTTAACTTACTTTCTGTCCTTAGCACCCAGTACAGCGAATAACATACAGCATGAGCCAAATAGAAACCCAGATCTATAGGACTACACTATCAGGATGGCAGGCAGGAAGATGGGGCCAAATCAAGGGTTGCTCGGTGGAGAATGGCAGAGACTTGAGATCTGGAGCAGGCAGGAACAGCATCTCGGAGAGGGTGGCCTTCAAACCGAGCTTTGCACCTTGTAGTTATTGCTAGTGGTTGTGTTGCGTGCATAACGCAGATGGGAACACTGTATGATATGGACAATACATGTAAGTTGTGTTTTGTGCTGTTTCTCATGGGACAGGTGTTGCATCTGAACCATCTTCCATGATAATTTGCCTGGTGCAACCTAGCATGGAAATGTCACTGCGTTTGAAATGGATAATTGTCGCAGTGAGACTATTATTCTCTTTATTAACCTTGGAAATATTAAGATAGCCTGTGATGATCATAGTCACCGTCACTTATAAATGCTAGATGAGTAGTGGACATTAAATTAAATACTAAAACTTTATCCCAGTAGCTCACTCGGTGGGAAATAGGCAGTCTACTTGGGATGAAAACTCAGCACGTAATCCACACCGGTTCCAAGAAAAGAAAAAAGATGGATCTTGAAGACAGGCAATTTTGGGTCTCCTGTTCCCATCCCTGGCGCAGCCTTTTGCTGTGGCACCGAGTACAGCTGGCCTTCCCTGGAGTGCAGATGGAACTACGGACTCAGTGCTCCCTGGGCCTTCCCGCTGTTAGGGTACTACTCTTTGAATTAAGTCTCTTCACACTCCAGTGGCAGGCAGGGTTCATCATATTTTAGAGCCAGGAAGGAGATCGATAGAAGCTCTTCACGTAGAAGACAAGTCAGGTCTTACTTCCATTTTCCAAATTACAACACATACACCATGAGAGAGTAGGACATTTACTCTAAAGGAGGAGAATCATGGCTCACCCTCCCTCTCCAGCACATTTTTCCACTAGGGGTTTTGGGTCCCATCTAGACTGACTGTATTTTCTGCTTTAGAACACATGATGGAAAAAGTGGGGAGCGGGGGAGCCAGTATCATAGATCCTCCAATTCTAGGGGTTCCACATTGTGTTTCATCTTTTCCTTTTCTTCAGATTGAGCAATGAATGACTTGTGGAGACAGGCCAGGCCAGTGTGAATCTGGGCCAGCATTGCTTTATCAGAGGGGAAAAGTGCACATTAGGAACATGGAGGCCAGGTCACTTCCTCATTCTAATAATACGCTTTTGAGGTCAACATTGTAAGAGACTCGGGTCAGAGGCGGTACAGTCATGGCACTGAGTTGCTCGTACTGATGGTACTGTGATAACTAAACCAACTCCAAGTGTCTACAGTGCACCAAAGACTTCTGTTTTGTTTGAGACGTGATCTCATGTACCTTCAGCTGTATTTGAGTTTAATGTATAGTTGAACAGGACCTTGGACTTCTAATCCCCCTGCCTTCACTTCCTCAGTGCTGGGATCGCCAAGTGTCTGCAACCACACTCAGTTCAGGCAGTGTTGAGGGTTCAACCTCAGGGCCTCGGAAATCCTAGGCAAGCATTCTACCCATTGAGCTACAGTCCCTGCCCACGTGAACCAAAGATTTAGTGGGCATTTTCTCATTTAGAAGATGAAATTTGGCCTGGGCATGATGGCACATCCCTTTCATCTCAGCACTGGGAGGCAGAGGCAAGTGAATCTCTGAGTTCGGGGCCAGCCTGGTGTATAGCGAGAGTTCCATGACAGTTAGGGCTACACAGCAAGACCTTGTCTCAAAACAAAACAACAACAAAAGAAAAGAAAATTCGTAACAAGAAGAAGAAGCTTAAGAAATTAGTGATTTGCAAAAGAAACATGGAAGTTTTAAACAGAAATGGTATCATAGTATGACTCCGGTGGTGGCCACCTGAAACACCCTGTGCCCTTAAGTCACATACATGTCGCCTGCCTCTCTCACAACAGATTAACATAAGGGAAATGTTCTTTTTTTTTTTTTTTTTCAAATAATGGGTGTTGGGAGTTTTATAGGGATTTGCCACTTTCTATTGAGTGTGCTACTTCCTGTTAGGGGTTGTAACCAAGTCTCTTAAGCTCTGGGAACCTCAGCCTTCTTATGTGTACGATGTTGGAATTTTTAAATCTGAAGGTTAATTATAATACAGAAAAAGTTCTTGGAAAAATTTCACTGCACTCTGGGCTTCTGAGGGAGAGTGAGAAGTAGGAGGAATAATGTAATACATTTACCCTATGTCATTAGTATTGCTGCCCAGGACCTGGCACAGTGTCCTTCCGCAAAATGGTAAAGCTGAGTGCATTTTTCTCCAGATTACATGCTTCAGATGTTTATTTCCTGAGCCTGGCTAATTAAAAAATACCACAAGTGTTCTAATTAGGTCCTTGACATTTCTTTCTAATCGTCGCAAAGGGCCGAAAGAACCACGTTAAAGGACGAATCGACGCGAAACTGAAGGCGAGATGCTGACACTGATAATCTTTCCAACAATGGGCTGCATGGAGAATAAGTTCCGTTCCTGGGACAAATGGGGGCATCTGGAGCTCCGTTTCCAAAGTGAGTGTCTCTGGCAGCGTGTAGGAAATGAAGCTAACTAGCAAGGCCATCCAACCTAACACATTTGGTGGCATTTGGAGAGGTGGTGGGGGAAAAATGACTCTCTTGTTAATTTCACACTTCCTCTATACATTTCAAAAAACGAGGTGTGACCAGGCAGCTGGATTTTTTTTTAAAGACCTTCATCAGGCTAAATGCCAGCCAGGTACACTTGCAAGTTCCTGGCTTTCAGGGGTGTTCTGTCATCTGATGGATGTCCGCTTGCTACGGGGATTCCAGTGTGATCACTTAAAGCAAGGGCTTTATTCCCTGCTCATTAAGGCTCCCAGATTACTGGATGGGCTGGTTTGCCCTTCTGTGGGCAGGTACTTTGTGAAACCTGGGGCAGTTAACTAAAGTGGAGCTATAGAAAGAAGTGAACATCCAACAGAGCCTTCTGTGTGCTAGCCTATGCCAGCCCTGGGGAATAGGAGCCATTATTGCCTGCGTTTGACACAGGAGAGAATCAAAGCTCAAAGGACTTGCTTTGTACCAACCCCATGCTTCTTCTCCAGCTATCACCCCATCTACTCTAAAATATCCCCGAGGTGGGGTGGAGGGGGGTGGCCCTCCTGGCCCAAAGGCTCTCCAAGAGCCCCTCCTTGCTTCAGAGCCCAGGTTTGTTTTCTTTGGCTCCCCATTAATGAGTTCCACAGGACGATGCTAAACCTGGTTATGCAGACTTAATTGGTTTAGTTACAACAAGATAATTCCTTTCTTCTTCTCCTGGAGGCCGGTCTGTTTAAAGACATTTTAGCTGGAAGATGCTAATTATCAACGAGGAGAAAGTGACACCTGAGGAGTTCATCTTCCATCTTGGTCCTTGGGTCTTCCTTTGAACTCCCTCCCCCAGGGGCCCCTTTCCCACTTTGTCCCTGATCCCCTACCATCATAAAAGAGAGCTGGTCTCTGGCAAGGGCAGCAGAACTTTCTTGCACATTTGCCAAGGAGTCCTTCCACGGCTGTCTCGGGGGTATGGACAACCTGGGAGAGCCTTTCCTCAACCTGGAGGATGGCCTTGATTCTTCGGACACCGTTGGCTTGCTGGCCTCGTGGGACTGGAAGAGCCGAGTCCGGCCCTTGGAGCTGAGCCAGGCATCCCCCACTCAGAGCCTCTCCCCAGTTCCTTCTCTGGAGTCCTACTCTGGGCTTGCACTGCCCTGCGGGCACAGTGGGGCCAGCACTGGGGGCAGTGATGGCTACAGCAGCCATGGAGCTGGTGGCTTAGCAGAGCTGGATTACAGCATGTTAGCCTTCCAACCTGCCTACCTACAAGCCGCTGGTGGTCTCAAAGGCCAGAAGGGCAGCAAAGTCAAGATGTCTGTCCAGCGGAGACGCAAGGCCAGCGAGAGAGAGAAACTCAGGATGCGGACCTTGGCAGACGCCCTGCACACGCTCCGGAATTACCTGCCCCCTGTCTACAGCCAGAGAGGCCAGCCGCTCACCAAGATCCAGACACTCAAGTACACCATCAAGTACATCGGGGAGCTTACAGACCTGCTCAATGGCGATGGGAGAGAGCCCAGGCCCCAGAGTGTGTGAGTTCTGCCCACTGGGGAATCCTACCGGTTCCAGAGCTATGAACAGGCATAGAGGAGTTCTGAAGACCCTGAATTTGTCTTCCAGGACAATAGCACAGGTATCTGTGGACACTTAGTGTGACAATCTGGTGATCTGCTGAGTTGAAAGGGACTTCCATCAGACCTGTGGGAGCTGACTAGCAAGCAGGATACTTCCGGATAGTCTGGCCATGTCTACAGCGACTCAGCTTTTGCCAAGAGACATTTTATTTTGTCCCGTGTCTTTTAAAGGTATTTGAAAGGGTCAATATAGTTTAAATATACTCTTTTTGATAATGTTAAATACCTACAATTATATTCTCCTACCATTTTGGTGTTGGGAGTTTTCTTTCTGTCGTAATGAAACTTTTGTACAGGATCCAATCTCTCTCTCTCTCTCTCTCTCTCTCTGTCTCTCTCTCTCTCTCTCTCCTGCCGTGTGTGTGTGTGTGTGTGTGTGTGTGTGTGTGTGTGTGTATGTGTGTGTGTGTGTTTGAATGCTTGAAAGCATGCCTTTACTTTTCTTTTGGCTAGGAGTAAGATCATTTCAGTGCAGCAGGAATTTGTATCACAATAAATGGGAAGTCACAAGCAGGTGGGCTGGGCTAAGTTAAGATATTGACCATCCTAGGACCAGAGTTTCCGCACTAAGGCATGGGAAGGAAGGAGTGGGGGGGGGCAGCATAGACTGCAGTGTCCTGAGAAATGAGAGAAAGGAAGAGGGAGGAAGGGTCCCCGCACCACAAGGTGGCCAGAAGCTGATCTTAGAGAGATCTTAGTCCCAGGCCTGGTGTGAATGTGAGCTCATTGCTTCACATACTCATTTCTTCGACGAAGAGATTGGTTTACAACAAAGTCATTTTGAACTCCATAGATAATAAGTGCAAAGGGCAGGATTATAACCCAAGGCTTTCTCTGACCCCTCTGAAGGAATTTATTTCATCTACAATGTCTAGCTTCTCTTCCCCTCACCCCTGTATTCTGTATCCTCCCTTTACCCCATGGCCCCCACTACCCAACATGTCTCCATACACAGGCACATACCCTCTTTCAGGTGCCTGTCCTGCTGGGTATCTGCAGCAGCCCCAGCTTGGTTATTCTGAATGCAGAAGGCATCATATCGAAGCAGCTTCAACTGAAGAAGGTTTTTCCCTGACTCCGCCTTTTCCTTGCTGTGGTTATTAACCACGAGTGTTTGTCTTTAGTGACAATACTTTGTTCATGTTTCCTGCTGATTCCTCCCTCCCTTTTGGTCTTCTTTTTTTGGTTTTAATTACATAAATTCCAAAAGCAGTGACTGTGTTCACAAAGGCACGGTTAACTTCTTCCTGTTTTTCCCTTTGATGATAGGAATATACTGAAGTAAATATGCACACATGCATACCTTGAGGATCTTTATTTCTGTACTTCTGATTTTGACTTGGCACTGTAAATTTGCATAAACATGTGTGTGACCTAAGTACCACTATTATTTTGATTTTATAGATGAGAAAATCGAAGCATGGCTTTCTCAGTCCCTCAATGCTCCCCAACACAGGTTCTGCATAAAGTCTTTACTGAAGCACCTTCTGGATGATAGCTGAGTTGTTCGGGGTTATTTCATCACCAAGAAAAATGCCTTGTTAAATAGAGACAAAGGCTTTGTACACTGGTAAATTTTAAATTAGCCTTAGAAGTCCTCGGGAAGAGTATTTCTAGGTTAGAAGGTGTGCACATATTACATTTTAATAAATATTTCCTTATAATTGGGTGGGTTTGGGGTTCTTTTTACATTTGTCTTTATGTTGCCTTGTATTTATAGTTTTGATTATATCTTGTTCAGTTTTTCATTTTACATGATCAAGTCTTTCTGTTGCTGTTGTTTTTTATAGCGTATCTGATTTTTTTCCTGTTTAATTTTTCCTACTTCCAAAAGTTTTAAGTTTCTTTTTTGAATATTTTTATTGATGCATTTTAACTTGTGGATCTTTAATACAACTGAACTTAATTTTTCTACAAATTGTGTCTAGGAAGAATTTAACTTCACTTGTGACTAGTGATTTTATAATGGAAGAATGGTATGTTTTATTTTCAAGGGGTAGTGGAGTGCTGGGGCCTGGTGATTAAAATGCCATTCTATTATATGAATACTTATCAGTTTCTTATATATTAATTTTTTTGTGTGTTTGGCGAAGAAACAAGAAAAGACTGGTCTATATCAAGATTTTTCTTGAGGGACTTCGCCCTCCGTACGTGTTCATGTGAGAGATAGCATGTGGCATGTGTTGGTGTGTGTGCTTGTACACATGTGTGCACACGCTTATGTTAGAGAGAAGCAGGCAGGATAGTAATGTGGTCTTGGAGAGAACCAGTTGGCCTCAAAGTCATTTTTGAAATCAAATACTACTTTCCTTTCTGATTTAAACAAGTGAGAACCAAGTGCCCCGGGCTTTTGAGTTTGTGAGTTCAATATTAAGAATGATTCAATAATTTGGGAGATTCTGCTTGTCCTGGAGACCAAGGAATGCAAATGAGTTACAAGGTCCCAGCTTTTACTTTCAAAAGTTCCCCCAAGGGGCCGGGGGGGGGGGGGGGGGGGGGTGTGGCCTGGTCAGTGAAGTACTGACTGTGCAGACTGAAGGACCTGAGTTTGGATCCTCAGCATCCACATACAACAAAACAAACAAACAAACAAACAAACAAAAAACCGGTGTGATGGTTCAAGTCTGTAATCCCAGTGTCGGGGAGATAAAGACAGAAAGATCCTGCTGTCTGCCAGCGAAGCAGCACGGCTGAATAGGTGAGCTCTGGGTTTTGTGAGAGAATCTATTTTAAAAATAGGATAGAGAAGCAACTGAGGAAGACACTTGACATTCATTTGCATACACACACATGCACACATCTGTATATGTACACATCTTATACAGATGTATAATCCACCCCCAGAGAGAGAGAGACAGAGACAGAGACAGAGAGACAGAGAGAGACAGAGAGAGAGAGAGACAGAGAGAGAGAGACCGACCCTTAAAAGCCTCACTGTCATCTGTTAGCTGGGCTTGAGCTCAAGAACTTCTAAGTGAAGAGGCCTCTGAAAAGCTGGGAGGAGTCGGGCTTTCTGGAAGGTTGCCTGTGGCCTTTGGCTTTGCCCTCGCTCACCCCAGACGGCAGGCTTGTAACACAACTCCATTCTGAAGAGGCAAAGGTCAGGGGGCATTTGATCCTGCAGCAGACCTTCCTGGAGCAGGGGCCTCCCTTGTAGGGAGCAGAACTGGAGAAGGTTCCTGATCCCTCTGGGGAGTGGCTAACAACGCTTGGCTCAGGCCAAGCGTCAGAACAGCAGTCAGCTATTTCTGGTGCTTGGAGAAGGAAAGGACTATGGAAACACTATCCATGTGTCTGTGTCTGGCCATGGTCCATATTTCCACACCGGCTCTTGGACACGATTCTCCGTAACAGCCCTGGAGGTGGACACTGAGTTTCCTACTTGGAGAGCATGGAAACCGATGTTTAGGATGGATAAGTGACGCAAAGCTCCATGGTGAGCCAGCAGCACACTTCATGCTTAGCTCATGGCTCAGGTCTTCAGAGCTCGGAGCTCTCAGCCCTCCTTCCCAGCTTGCTGTGTGCGCTGGGCTTGGCTTTGCAAGGGTTATCAGCAAAGGCTCAGGTCCCTTTGCCTCCCTCCTCTGGGGCCCTCATCTCTCTCCCCACACAAAGCACTTCCTCTCATCCTCTCCCTTTGAACTTCCCACCCCTCTCCTTCAACGTTTCCACAGAATTTCCTTTTATTTCCTTTTGCCGGCGCTAAGAGGCTTCATCGAAAGCTGAAATCTGCCATCTGCTCGCTTGTGTTCAATAAAGTGGTCCACTGTCCACAAGAGCCCGAGGTCTTTTGTGCTGCTTGTCCTTCTGCTGCTGGAGCTGAACAGTCTCGAAGACAAGGCAGGGTGTAAGTGTGTGTGAGGGTGGGGTGAGGTGGGATGGGATGGGGAGGGGGAAGCTAGCCAACTGACAAGTTGGCAGAATTACTTCTCTGTTAAAATACCTTTAAAAAAAATAATAGCGAGAGCTGGACATGTAACTTAATGATGGGATGCTTGCTGAGTTCGATCCTGGATACTGGAACAAACCGACACTACCAAGATAGCAAAAGGAGACCCATGCAAAAATGCCTGTGCCCCTGAAATGCTCCTGCAAGGGCTTTTCATACACTCTCCTAGTCCCTGGAGGTGGGGATGGGGATTCCCTGCTAGGCTTGGACTGTGACCCCTTTGAGCGCAGCTCCTGATGGCTTGAAAGGAACCAAAGTCTGGCTAGCTCTACTCCCCTCCCCCCTCCCTTCTCTTCCTCTCCCCTCTATACCATCCCCCCCTTTCTCTTTTCCCTCCCCCACTGCTGCTGGGAACCTGAGAAGATGCCTGCTGGCCAATGAAATGCAGCCCCTAAGCAGCCCCTGTAGCCCTACTAGGAAGGACTTGATCTTGATATTTTGGTCCCAGATAGAACCTTGAACTCCAAGGAAGAGAAAAACACAAAGACTTTTGAGATGGCTAGGGCAAGGGCAGGGGCAGATGGACAATTAGTTGTCTCCTGGTGTGCAAGGAGAAAGAGATTAGAAGCCCTTCCCTCTCTGGGCTTTGGGGGATGCTATTTAATGACCTTTATAGGACTCATGGCCCTGGGCTTTGGGGGCTTCCATTCTCAGGGGTGTTTCCCCACCACCACCACTTTTTTTGTTTGTTTGTTTTTGCTTTTGTTTTCTGGTTTTTTTTTTTCTTCCTGGAACTCCCTCTGTAGACCAGGCTGGCCTTGAACTCACAGAGATCCACCTGCCCATCCTTCCTTAGTGCTGGTATTAAAGGTGTACACCGCCACCTCCCAACTGTTTTCCCATTCTTAATAAACGGTCTCTATTTCTATTTGTAAGCATGTGTCCCTGGTCTATTTCTTTGCTGTGGAACAGGCGAACCTGTGTGCTCCAGCAGGTGCCCTGGGACTCAGATCTGTACCTCTAACCCTGGGTATGGAGGCTGCTGACCTTCTCCACTGTCAATTATTGTCTTCAGACAACTCAGTTGACTTCTGTTTCTTTTCATTAAGGTGATTGGACAGACCTGATAGGGGCGGGGCCGGGGGCTTTGCACAAGAAGTGTCTTTGAAAGCACTGAATGGCTTAGTCTCTTCTAGCCCAGTGTAGCTCCATTCTCCAAGGTGTCGGGCTCACTGTTCACAAGATCCTTTACTGGATCATTCCCTTTCATCTCCGTGGCCAGCATGAGGAAGCGGTTACCCACAACCCGAAGCCACCTTGCCAAAAGTCACATAGCTGGTGCAGAGCCAAGTTCCACCCAGGCCTGTGTGACCCATTTTCTCACCAGTACTGAGTATATACACGGCCAAACTGTGTAGCGGTGTACAGAAAGAGCGTAGAAAGATCTCAGCCTTCATGTTTTCCAGGCAATGCCTTCACTTGGTGAAACTTCTGAGTTGGCACCCAAACTTATTAGAGAATATTTTATTGTGTTATTATTATTATTATTATTATTATTATTATTATTATTATTGTGTGTGTGTGTGTGTGAAGGATGTATACATATATATGTCGGTGCGAGGTCAGAGGAGGATGTCAGATGTCCTCTCTGTCATCCCTCACCATATTCCTTTGAGACAGGCTCTCTCACTGAACCTGGAGATAGGCTTGTGACCAATTGAGCGTCCTATCTTCTCTTCCCACAGTGCTGGGGTTACAGGCACGTGTCCTGGCTAGTGTTAGGTCAACTTGACACAAAGCTAGAGTTAACTCAAAGGAGGGAACCTCAATTGAGAAAAATGCCTCCATAAGATCCAGCTGTAAGGCATTATCTCAATTAGTGATCTGTGGGGGAGGACCCAGTCCCTTGTGGGTGGTGTCATCTGGGTTCTATAAGAAAGCAGGCTGATCAAGCCAGTAAGCAGCACCCCTCCATGGCCTCTGCATCAGCTCCTGTCTCCAGGTTCCCGCCCTGTTTGAGTTCCTATCCTGACTTTCTTTGAGGGTGAAAAGTGGTGTGGAAGCGTAAGCCAAATAAACCCTTTCCTCCCGGATTTGCTTTTTGGTTGCGGTGTTTCATCACAGCAATAGAAACCCCTAAGTTAGACATCCAATGTGACCTAAACTGTCCCCAAAGGCACCCTCAGAATGTGCCCCATGGTGCATTAATTCGAGCTGAGCTTTGCATTCATTCACCCTTTCTGAATTTTCAAGTTAATCAGTACACACGGACAGATAGGTCCACCAGCCACTCCGTGGAAGGGCTGTTTTAAACTCTTGAACAGGATTTACTCTTTCCCACAATTTAAGAATTTATGCTCTCCGAAGACTGCTACCTCTACTTTTACTGTATGCCTTAATTGCTTCCTACCCGGGAAAGGAAACACAAGAGGAGATGAGGTTCCAAGGATACTGGCAGGTACCAAAAGGCCCGTGTTTGGAGGGAGGGTTGAGGAGCCAATCAGAGGTCAGAGAGTGGAGGATGCTAAGGACGGTAAGAGCTGCAGGACCAGGAAAGAGGGATTCAGATCCTAGCCTCAGCCCGGCCACGGTGCCCAACATTGTGCTTGATAAAGGGCAGGAAAGGACAGGTGCTTACAGAGAGACTTGACAAGATGCTACCAGGCCAGTGCTCCTTGTAGGACACCTGGAAGGCTTCACATAGGAAGAGGCTCTTGAGGTGGTGTCTGGGCACTTGATGGCGCCAAGGGCATCTTCCTCGGGGTAAACCATGTCTCAAAATGCTTAAGGGTCTGGAAAAACTCCAGCACTCAGGAGGAATCACCTGGCCTGGCTCAGCTGGAGTAGAGATCGGAGGGGCGGAGGACAGAGAATGTATGAGCAAGCAAGAACGGACGGGGTGAGGCTTGAGCAACCATCAAGCTGCGGGGCAGCTGACCTTTGGCCTGAGAGAAGCCCCACCCACTGGCTGACTCGGGTGGTTATAGATTAATGTCGCTATCAAAATACTTGGCGCAGGATGCAACAGTACACGAGTCTTGAGCACTGACGCTGCGGTCCACTAAGTGCTGATTTTCTAGTTTCACTTTTTGCATCCTTTATGGTTTTTTTGTTTGTTTGCTTGCTCTGGTTTTTCGAGGCAGGGTTTCTCTGTGTAGTTTTGGTGCCTGTCCTGGATCTCGCTCTGTAGACCAGGCTGGCCTCAAACTCACAGAGGTCCGCCTGGCTCTGCCTCCCCAGTGCTGGGGTTAAAGGCGTGCGCCACCACCGCCCGGCTCTTGCATCCTTGGTACTTGTCTCTCCTCTTTTGCCTCACCCCGGGGGTCATAGGCTGTTTCTGCTGCTGTGACAAAGCACCAGAGACTGGGTACTGGGTAAATAATAGCAGTTCACTTCTCACAATTCTGAATGCCGAGAAGGCCAAGATCAAGATGGGGGGAAAGAGCAAAAAGGGGAGGAAGCTGTGTGTGGTCTCTTCCGCCAGTTACTAACCCCACACACTAGGACAGCGTCCCTTTGGCTTAGTGTTCTTCTAAAGGCTTTATCTCCTGTGCGTCTACACTGAAGGTTTAGCTTATGCCTCTACATTTGTTTGTTTTTTGAGACAGGGGCTTACTATGTAGCTCTGGCTGTCCTGGAACTCACTATGTAGACCAGACTGGCTTTGAACTTGCAGTGAGTTCCATGACAGCCCGATGTCCCTCCGGTACAAGCTCTTAGCTGCCTCACTCTCAGTTATAGAGTCCAGCTCCTCATGGCTAAGACACCAATGTCCCAAGATCGGGGACTCTGTATCTCTCCTGAGAACTTAAGCAGGCTGAGACACAGTAACAGTTGATGAATGTGTGTTCAGTTAATAAATACGCCATCTTCGCACACCTTCAAAGTAACTGTGACTCCCATAGCTTGAATCTCAGCCTTTTGGAATCTGTACCTGCCTTCCGCCGCAGCTCTTATCTACACCACAACAGGCCTCCTTCTGATTCCCGAAGCTGCACCTTTGTCCTTACGATCTGGCCTGAATGCTCCTCTTCCCCAGCATGAAGCCAACATCCGCTTCTAGGTTCAAGCACACTTCACTCAGGAAGCATGTGACCCATCAAACAGAACTGTCCCCTCTGTCTTAGCCTGTTCCAGCTGCTACAGAAATACCACAGACTGAGCAATTTGTAAGCATCATAAATTGATTGCTCACAATTGTGGAGGCTGCCGTATCCAAGATCCCACACAGCCGGGCAAGCCTCTGGCCAAGGACCATCTCTGCTCCAGGACAGTGCTTTGAAAACTACATCCTCAAGCTGGGTTTGGTGGTGCATGCCTTTAATCCCACACTTGGAGAGGCAGAGCGACATCCTTGGGATCAGAAGCACAACAGTGGTTTTGGGTGACAAAAAGAGAGAGTGCCTAGGAGGGGGTAGCAGCAACTCACAGAACATTTTCAGTGATCCTGGGGACATGGGGGCCAACTTTTGGGGTCCCTAGTCTCATTAACAAAATAACGTAAGAATGGGCACCAGTGGAAGTGCAGAGATAATTTTATTAGCATTTAAAAGAAAAACCCCAGGGTGGGCAAACTGATATGTTAGCTTTCACCCAGAAGAGGAGAGTGGGAGAGAAGGGACCATCCGCGGCATTTTAACAAGCAGCCATACGGCAGGCAGGGCTTTAGGGAAAGAGTAAGGAAACCCAAACTGTTGTGTGGAGGTGGGCACGGGGGTGGGCCCAAAGTGTTAAGGAAAGCATGCTTAGAAAAGAAACTGGAAGAAAAGGACAAGCTCTGCTTCTCTGAATAATTTGGAAAAGCGGGAAAAGCGGGCAGACATGGGGCCCTTTTGTGGCTGTGGCCAGTTTTCTTCTGCACCAAGGGAAAGGATTCTAGGAAGGAAAAGTACAGTGTCTCATGAAAGAATGAGTTATCAGGGCTGGAGAGATGGCTCTGCAATTAAGGGCACCGACTGCTCTTCCCGAGGACCCGGGTTCAATTCCCAGCACCCCTATGACAGCTCACAACTGTCTGTAGCTTCAGGATCCAACACCCACATGCAGACATACATACAGGCAAAATAATAATAATAATAATAATAATAATAATAATAATAATAATAATAATGTGACTTAAGGTGAGCCCACCTTCCTAGAGGGGGTTATCTTAGCTAAAGTGACTGTACCAACCTGACCAGAACGTGAGCTCTTCCCCAGACCAGAGCCTATTCTCTTGACCTGGAGTTTTGGCTTTTCCACCGATGCTGGGAGGTGGGCATCATTACCTCCAGTGATGTATGACCGCTCTTTGCCTGGCGGAATTCGTGACCCCATGATGTATGAATGTGTCTAAAGCAGCTGAGGTGAAACAAGGGGGGAGGGTCACATGCAGCTTTCGCAGAGCGCCTCCTGGAGGCTTCTCTGCTGCACACACCGACAGATCTGGAAGAATACAGCAAATCTCAAGGCGATTAAAGTTGGCCTTTGCAACCCAGTCGGCCCCAGACATAGGTAAGATAATTCAAAGGCTAGATGGATTCTCAGAAAAGAATAGGTCAGAGCTGTTAGAAATAGCCCAGAAGGTTATTTGACAATCCAGACGGTAAAGAAGACCAAAGAGCAAAAAAGTGGGACAAGCCGTGGTGGCGGCACACTGTATAATGTAGCTGCTCTCAAGAGAAATCCCACTATAAAGAAACCAATGTGTCTATTGTAGACGGTTGGGCCACTGGAAGAGTGAATGCCCATAGCAGAAACAAGTAAATTCCAAGGAGCATCGGAAGAGCGGATGCCCACTGCGGAGGCAGGCAGGAATTTTAGAGAGCTTTTTGAGCTCCCCTCCCCCCAACCCAGTGGCTTTTTGAGGTCCCTTTTGTGGGGGAAGAGCTAAAGTTAATAGAAAACAGCTGTAAGTGTGTTTACAGGGGCGGGATAATTGGTTGCTAGAAAAAAAAAAAAAAGAACGCAATGAAAGGTAAGAGTCAAAGCAGAAAAATACGTCATGTGGACAGGGAGTCATATATTACGGGGTGGGTGGTTGCGGGTATAGATCAAGGTATCCCGAAAACGTATTTCGCAAGGCCAGGGGCAAATCGTACATCACGGGGTCATGAGTTCAGCAAGGCAAAGGGTAGTCATACATCACAGGGTCACAAGTTCAGGGCGGGTTGAAAAACACGTTGGGCAGGATCCATCAGGTTTAGGAAACAAAGTAATTCTTCACTAGAAATAGAAGGCTGTTCTTGGGGGGCATGGAGACGCAACAACAACGTGCCTCCTGCTCTAGTTTCACACTTCCACCAGAGCCGAGAGGGAGCCACAGTTACCCCCAATTTACAGAGGAGCAAACCCTGTCTGAGGGAGAAGAACGCTTCCTGGGGAGTGGGGGAGGGGAGGCCTTGGCTAGTTAGGAGGCCTGTATAAGATTAAGCCTGTCAAATTGTCAGCAAGAACGGGTAACCCTTTCCCCATTCCACCCTTATCTGCAAAGCGGCAGTTGATGACTCCGGGGATGTGGCCATAGGTCACCCACTCTCCAGTCGGTGGCTGTGCACGTGCATGCGTGTGTGCGTGTGTGCGTGCGTGCGTGCATGTGTGTGTGTGTGTGTGTGTGTGTGAGACGAAGTAAGGAGGGAGATGGGATAAGGGGCGTTAAGAGGAGTTGGAGGGAAGGAGCAGTACATGGATATGATCGAGATACATTATATGAATATATGAAGTTTTCAAAGCTCAATTAATTTTTTTTTTTTTAAGTAAAACACACATTCTCACTTAAAAAGCAAAGCAAAAACGGGTTACTTTATCAGAAGCATTGCCCCTAACTTAGATGAAATCTTTTGGAGCAGAACTGCAGACTGCTTGGTAGGAGGGAGGGCTTGCAAGCTCAGGCAGGTATTGCCCGGTGTTAGCCCTACACCGGGGTGCAGATGGGGATGGGTGGGGGAGTGGGGCGTGTGGGGGTGGGGGTGTGTGTGGGAGGAGGAACCCGTGTCTATGTCCAGCTCTCATAAGACGGTGCCCACACCTCCTTATCTCCATTGGTGACCCTTTCCAAAGATTTAAGTATGGATGCCACAGCCGTTCACGCGATCTAATAAAATGCCCACTCTCACCAAACAGGCCCTTGGAGTCTATCCTACCTTGCCCACCTTTCTCGGTCACAAGTGAGAGTCTGAGGTCCCCAGGGCCAGCTTTTTCTCCCTATTAAAAAAGGCTGGAGGAGCCAAAGGGCGCCCTTGGGGGCAAGGGGGACTAGGAGGGCTCTACTTAAAACAAAAACAAAAACAAAACCACCGGGTGCTAGGGAATCAAGGGTAGAGGTGTGTTTTTGTTTCTTTGTTGTGTATTTTAAAAGGAGGGAAGGAATAACTGAGTCCCCCACTTCTCAGCCCCAGGTTGATTTGACAACACCGAGGACGCCTTACCAGTGGGAGTGGGAGGAGTCTGCTCTGTCTCTCCTTGCCCCCCTTTTGTGTTTTTCTTCGGCTGCAGAGCTCCTGGAGGCAGAAGCCTTAACCCCACTTTGGGAAGCCTCGGTTCATTGACTTCGTTCATTGACTTCGCAGCCGTAGCCGTCTAGGCTCGCGCGGCTTGCGCGCCCCCTCCTGAACATCACCGGAACTGCAGGTTCCAGCGGCAGAGCGTGAGCTACCAGGAGAGTAAAGCTGCAAGAACTTGCTCAGCAGTTGATTTCTTTCTGGGGTGGGCTGAGGTGGGGGTCAGGTTGTATTATTCAGGCCTGGCTCAGGATTACAGAACGCAAAGAGCAGAGTGGAGGAGGAATGCGGATGGTGCAACCAGCATGAGCCTCTAGTGCCTGGAGCTCCTGGGCTCAATTGAGGTGTTGGAGGGACAGGTGGGCTGCATCTAGCCTGTCCCCGGGAAAAAGATGTGTATCAAATTAGAGCATCAACTTTAAGGCCCTCACCGAGAAACAGAAACAATGAAAACTCGCAGGATTCAGAGAAAAGATGGAGCTACTTAGCGAGTCTCCTAAACCCACACTGTTTATAAAGTCCAGGTAAGTTTCTGCAAAACAGAGAAACTAAGATTGCCTTCCCACCGGCGGGGTGTGAGCATTAAGCTCCTTGCTCAGTGACTGATGGACTAAATGAAATTTTCTTCCGTTCACATTAAGGGGCTCTCAGAAATTATCTTACTTTAGTTTTTCCTCCAAAATTTCGTCAGTATGCTTAGCGGAGGTTAGTGGGTGGCGTATGATTTCTTGCCCAATGGGATGTGTAGGGAAATGCTAAGATGTCAGAAACGGGTCCCTGTAAGAGTCACAACGGAGGCAGAGAGGCCCAGGATCGATGCCAATAAGAAGCTGTTATCCTTTCTCCAGTCTAGAGATCGTGACATCATTAAAAAATCTATTCAATGGAGTAGACATCAAAAATAAAAGTTTCAAGCTGTTTGGAAAAATGGAAACCAAAACCAGACTTTCCTCTGCATCCTCACCCAGACAGCAACCATACTTTACTTCACGAGGTTGCTGCTTTGGGAGATGGCAGGAAGCTAGAAGGCCAGTTACTAGCCTGGTGAATTCTTCACTAAGAAAGAAAAAGGCATGAGTTGAGAGTTTATTAGATACCCTGAGGTATAGTGCCTGCCGGAAAGAAGGTTGGAGGGAAAATGTCATCGCAGAGGCATCCTGGAGACAGCTTTAATGAGGGCTTCTTCAGGAGCAGAGAGTTCTGGTGTCACTGTGCCCTGGAGCAATCGCAGCTGGGGCTTGTCACGCTTAACTTTCGTTCTAGGCAATGGTCCTGTTGTGAGGCAACAGTGGCCTTGCTCTGAGCTCAGCCTGCTGTGAGGCAAGAACGACCTTGTTTGTGAGGCTGGAAGAGCTCAAGACAGCCCATGACCTCTAGAGCAGCAACCCCAGTCACTTTTGAGTTTTAAATGATGTGGAACATAACTTTACATTTATCCCTTTATAAACGTTCTGTCTCACCCTCTAGATAATTCCTATAAAAAAATTAAAATTAAAAAAATAGGGCCTTGCACGGGATGACCTCAAACTTGCAATACTCCTAATCCCCATGCCTCCCCATTCTGAATGTTGAGACCACCACAGGTATGTGCCACCATGCCTTATTGTTTGTACTTATTGTATTTCCCATTGGTTGTTTTTACAGTGTCAAATACAGACCACTGCATTTATTGACTTACTTGTTTATTTTTATTTAGTGAGTTTTACCCAGAGCCTCATACATGCTAGGCAGAGAGTTTGTTTTAGCACAGGGCTATGTCCTCAACTCGTACCTCTGCGGTTTTAACACGCTTGCTCACTTAAGCATCCTCCTTGTATAATACGGGCTAGACAACACTAGAGTTAGTTAAAAATCTGAAACAAAAGCATGTGAGATTAAAGATGCAATTTATAAGGTCCGGTGGTTCTGAAGTTTTGGAAGATGGTAACCATTTAGAAGAGATTACATAGTTTGATGTGCAAACGCACATATATGGTTATAGAGAAAAGACTTCATGTGCTAGACATAAACTATTATGAAATCTTGAAAGTAAAAAGATAATAAATGTAGCTGGAGAGAGGGCTCAGAGGCTAAGAGCACTTGCTGATCTTCCGGAGGACCCTGAGTTCAGTTCCTAGCACCCTTGTTTGGGGGGGTGGGGTGGGGATGGTAGCCTCCTTGACTGCCACAGAAGACTCTAAATGGGAATTTTCTTTCAAGAGGAGAGATAAATGGGGTGGTAGATAGAAGCTGCCGGGAATAAATGGGACCAGAGTTTCAAAGCAGACTGTAGTGCTTTCTGATTGTTACAGTTCTGAAGGAGCCGGGCAGCCACGCGGTGCCTCCAAGCCTTAGCTTCCTGGTGACAATAGACAGTGATGTGTTTGAAGCAGGGCCGTGGACTCCATGCTTCGCTTCATTACTATCAGCACACTGACAAAGCTTACTCATAAATGGCAGGATGGAAAAGCACGAGAGAAGAGGGATGGATTGAACCATGTGTCTCTCGGATGTGTTCAGCGGAAGAGTTTGTTCCTTGGTTTTAATAACACAAGAAAACCCCCAGTCACAAGATTAGCTCAGACAACAACGATTGTTCTGATATATGCACGGGAGAGCATTACTTGCAAACTGTACCACATGAGTTTGGGAAAAAAATGAGTGAAGGATGTTTTGCTGTGAATTCCATTTCTGGACTTGCAATTTGCTTTAGGTCTCCTCCAGTACAATAGGAAGTCCAAACACGGAGAGAAGATGCAAATCGGAAAGTTGGCTCTTCCGGGTCACCTAAGCTTGCTGGAAAGTGTAATGGGCTATTATGTGCCTGTGGCCCAGGAACCAGAGTGAATGGCAGACCTGAACAAAGCTGTTTATTGCAAGACAGGCAGCTGCATTTTGGACAGGCTGATCACCAATTTCCAAACTGATAGATGGTGGTTAGATAGTGTCTGTGATGGTTAATATTGATCGTCAACTTAGCAGGATCTCATATTACCAAAGAAGTGAGGCTCTGGGTGTGTCTATGAGGGAACCATGCTGATTTGATTGACAGAGGTGGGAAAGATCTGCTCTCAATGTGGGTGTCACCATTCCATGGGACGGAGCCCTAGACAATAAAAGGAGAAAGCTGGTTAGGCATCAGCATGCATTTCTTTCTTCATGACTGCAGATAGAATGTGACCAGCCACTTCAAGTTCTTGTCACTTTGATCCCCTGCCATGATGGGCTATACCATCAAACTATGCAGGGTATTTCATCACAACAATGGGAAAAGTAACCAAGGCAGCACATAATATTGAAACTCCATGTTTTTATGCTCCAAGTATGGATACTCACAACACTCGATTGTGTGATTAAAATAGGATTTGTCAATTGGCAGGTAACGTCTAGGACACTGTTATATGCCATGCCACTTAGAAAAATGCTTGCATGATTCTAGACAGAAACCGTAGGTGGCCACCACAGTGGGGTCCCCAGTTCCGGTAACAGCAGCAGTCATGACTGAAGACGCAGTTGAAGAATTTGAGCTGTGGGGACAGACAGTTTGAATGAGTTCTAGTCATACACAAAGAAACAGCCCAGATCCTCCAAGAAGCAGGACAGCCATGATGAAAAATGAGGGACAGGTTGCTGCAGGTCTCATCTTCAACCCCATCCTCCTCCAGCTCGAACAGCGTCTTGCTGCCTCAGGAACATACAGATCATGCTTCAGTGTTCTCCAAGGCACCAGCATGCCTCCCTCTCCTCAGATCCCTGCTCACATGTGGCTCCACAGGGTCTTGTCCTCCTGACCTACATAACTTCTCTCCTTTTTGTGGCTTTATCAGATGCAGTGTTGTGTATTTCCCCCCACACTGAAACAAAAGTAATACAAAACAGGACCTTCATCTCATGTACTCACTGCTCCAAACCCCAAAGTTATACCTAAAGGGACATAAATGAATGAATAAATTGGCCTGGAAATAGAAGATCTGGGTTCTAGATTTTCATCAAAACAGATCACTGGGATATACCACTAGTAAGTTCTGATTGCCAGCAGCTTCATAGTTTCCATATTTTTAAAAAACAAAGACACATTACAGTCTGGGAACAATAATTCCACAAACCTGACTTTCCATAGCAGATGTTTCTGCAGGTCAAGTTATTTTTTTCCCCCAGAAAGAGAGAAATTAGAACAAATTGCTATCATTTTTGATGGAGTATTGAAATTAAATTCTACTTTACACATGATTATATTGGTTTGTAAATTATATTGGTTTCTTGTAAATAAAGATCTTCTAATACTTTTAGCACAAGGTTTGATAAATGCTTTAAGAAGCAAGGTGGAGGATGCTCTTCATACTCAAGACTTTTGGGTCAATTAAAATACTTGTTTAAAGCACCAAAAAAAAAAAAAAGTTCGTGGGAAAAGTGGAGATCTTCAGACCTCAGTGTTACAGATCATCCATGACCATCTGCACCCAAAGAAGTCTAGATGTCAATCCAAAGTGCACAGCCTTAGGGTGTCTCTTTGGCTGGCTTTCTCATTATCCAGATAGTGGGTCCTTCATATACTACAGGGATAGAACAGCCTGAAAACATTAGTTCTTCTGTGGAAGTGACTATCAAGGGTAACTGTGGAATTAAAAAATATTTATAAATATTTATGAACTGAGACAAATAAAAAAGATTGAAATAAAAAGGGAAACGTAAAAGTGAAAGGAGAGCACAGATTAAATCTCAGGCAGATCTAATGTTCACTTTGAAGTGTCCTCATGGCAGAGGAGGAATCAATGAAGACGAAATACAGAGGGAATCCTAACGGCCTTCGCTACTAAACAGAACTGGTCTTTCAAAGGTCAGTTGTCGTATTCTGCCATCTTCAAGATCAGGGTCCCAGAAGATGCAGAGATGAGATGTTTCACACTGATTCTCAATGCCAGTCAAGGATACAAGGTAATTTACCCCACGGAAACCCGTATCTATGGCAACTCAGTTCAGTTGGCTAAGTTTCTGACTGAAGCTGAAATCAAAAGTTTTAACATCGCAATTTAAAAAATCTTGCCTCTTTGAGAAAGTCAATATAGACAATTTTGTGACAAGCTTCTCTTTTCAGGTCTTGCCCATTGCTGCAAACCTTTTCCCAAGCATCCTGTTTTTCATAGACTAACATTACTTCTGCTTGCTGTCTCTAAGTCAGCAGTTCTCAACTTGTGGGTTGTGACCCCTTTGGAGGTCGAAGAATCCTTTCATAGTGGTTGCATATCAGATATCTGGCATAGACATGAGTCTATGGGGGGCCATTCCTATTCAAACCACCACAGTATCTTAGAGATCAGAATTCACCCATTCCCACACATTGAACACTGTATACCAAGTACCACAAAGAAAGCTATGACCAAAACGAAGTTTCTGCCCTCAATGCCTACTTTTATTTAGAGAAGTGATTTTCAACCTTCCTAGTGCTGCGACCCCTTAATACAGTTCCTCGTGTTGTGGTGACCCCCAACCATAAAATTATTTTCATCACTACTTTACAACTGTAATTTTGCTGTTATGAATCATAATGTAAATATCTGATATGCCGGATATCTGTTTGTTTGTTTGGTGGTGGTGGTGATGGTGGTGGTGGTGGTGGTGGTGGTGGTGTGTGTGTGTGTGTTTTGAGACAGGGTTTCACTGTGTAGCCCTGGCTGTCCTGGAACTCACTCTGTGGACCAGGCTGGCCTCCAACTCACAGAGATCCACCTGCCTCTGCCCCCCAAGTGCTGGGATGAAAAGCGTGTGCCACCACCGCCTGAGTGCACATAATTTTTAAAAATAGTAAAGTCTTGGGGCTAAAGAGATGGTTCAGTGGTTCAGAGTACTTATTGCTCTTGCAGAGGGTCTAGGTTTGGTTCCTAGCACTGCTATTGTACTTCATAACCATCCGTAACTCCAGTTCCAGAGGATGCAACTCCCTCTTCTGGCCTCCATGGACAGGAGGCACACACAGGGTACATGTATATATATGCAGGCAAGACACTCATACACATAAAGTAAAATAAATAAACCTTAAAAAATAGTGAGGTCTGGGCTGGAGAGATGGCTCAGAGGTTAAGAGCACTGGCTCTTCCAGAGGTCCTGAGTTCAATTCCCAGCAACCACATGGTGGCTCACAACCATGTGTAATGAGATCTGGTGCCCTCTTCTGGCCTACAGGCATACATGCAGACAGAACACTGTATACATAATAAATAAATAAATCTTTAAAAAAATAGTGAGGTCTTAGAGAATAATTTCATTATGTAAAGAAAATGAGTCTCTTGGGACTGGTCTTGAGAAGGAGCATCTCATTTCATGTGAGTTGCTGCCTTGTAAACCAGAAAGGAAACCAAATGTTTCATAATACTTAGTGCTAGAACTGATATGAACCAACGTGATGTCTCAGTCTTATGTGTCTATGACTGTAGCTGCCTTTAATCCCAGCACTCAGGAGGCAGAGGCATGTGGATGAGTTCGAGACCAGCCTGGTCTATAGAGTGAGTTCCAGGACAGCCAGGGCTACACATAGAAACCCTGTCTCGAAAAACAAAAAAATATATGCTGGCATTTTTTTGCATATTGACTGAGCTGATGCTCATGGAAAGGCTCCTGGAAGTAAATATGACAGAGTGACAGTAGACTTCTAGTAGTATCACGAGTCATTTAACCAAATACTGCAATCCAGCGCAGATACAATGGCAGAATCTGGCCACCAGGTGGCGCATGTGGCTCTCTAATGACATTTACCAGGCTCCTTGCAGAGGCTGGAGCACAACTGCTATGCTCCTGCTACCTGAGTGGGTGGACTTCAGATCTGAAAAAGCCTCAAGCTCAAGCCCATCTTTGTAGTACGATATGGCTCATTCAGGGTTGTACGTGAATCTCCTCCACCTTGTGGTGTGACTCCTTGTGGTGTGGCTTCTGGCTTACCTTCTTGAGTGATTGGGAGCTTTTCCTTTGCTGAGGGGGCTGGCGAGATGGCTCAGCAGTTAAGAGCACTGGCCGTAATTCCCAACACCCACATGGCAGCTCACAGCTGTCTGTAACTCCAGTTCCAGGGGATCTGATCCTCTCGGACAGACGTACATGCAGGCCAAACACCAATGTACATGAGAATAAATAAACTATATGTGTGTGTGTATGTATATATATGTATATATAAAGAATGCAGTTGGGTGGTGGTGATGTACACCTTTAATCCCACACTTGGGAGGGATCTCTGTGAGTTGGAGACCAGCCTGGTCTATAGAGTGAATTCCAGGACAGCCAGGACTACACAGTGAAATCCTGTCTCAAAAAAAAAAAAAAAAACACTGAAAATCTTAAAAAAAAAATAGGGAAAAAGGAAAAGAAAAAAGGAGAGTGAGGGGAAATAGTGCATTGGAAGGAAAGCGCTTTTATAGGCTCTAACCCAGGAGGTGAGAGGAAGGACCTTGGCACCTGGTTGCTAGAGTATGCAGCTGCTAGTCCATGACTTTGCAGAACCTACCCGGAGCCCAATCACTAGAGAAAGCACCAAAGGTCTGGCGGAGGTCTGTCAAAGCGGAAGAGGCAGGGAAGGATGCTCCACCTAGACCTTTGGTGTGAGGGGAAAGATGACGTCTCCAGGGCATGCTGAGAACCACAGGACACCCTTGGCAGGTAGGTTTCCCCTGAGGGGACTTTGGGTGTGTGTGTTGTAGGGAGGCAGGAAGATAATAAGAGGCAAGGGGAAATGGGGAGGGGGGAGTAGAGAATCTAGACCTGAAGGTCCCGCCACAGTCAGAAGAGAAGGGTAGTGACAGCTGGCTTCCCTGAAGTTTGCAGCAGTTGGAAGCCAGCATCTCTCCTATCCTTTAATCTCTGGAGAAGACACTTGTCACCCAGAAGCAACCATGACCTGCTGGGGGTGCCCAGGGAAGAGTGACCAATTCAATAAAAACGAAGAAAAGTCGGCAAGTAAAGCACCCCCTACCCTCACCACAAATGCTTGTGTTTTCTGTCCTTCCTCCCAGCCATAGCATGCTGGAGGTCTGGATCCTGGGGGTGGGAGGCTGAGAGCAGGAAAAACATAAGCCATCTTAGATACCCCAGACTGCTACCAAGGCGATCCACAGGTCAGCTCCACACCATTTCCCATCTTGAGGGCCTCTGCCGCAGGAGAAGCTGGGAGAAGCCATATATGAACTATGAAACTTTGTTAGCAACCCAACAAACCAGTTTACCTGAGAGCTTGCAAAGTTTTCCCAGCACACCCCAAAGGGCAGAAAGGAATCATCTGACAGGGTAAATGCTGCAGGGCAGAGATTGGTGTAAATATCCCTCCTCCTCCCTTCCTAAGGCATTTTCTCTCAGTGGTGGTGTTCCTCTTGGTTGTGAAATTCTCATAGTGTAGTGACTGTGAGCCTCGGTGAGGACTACAGTGGTGTGCTGTGGGATGTCTTTCTGCACACTGTGAATATATGCTGTTCCCACTGGTTAGTAAATAAAGCTGCATTGGCCTATGGCAGGGTAGGGTGGAGCCAGGCGGGAAAATCCAAGAGAGATAATGAGAGAAGAAAAGAGGGTTAGGGAAGACACCGAACTGCTGTCCAAGGAGCAACATGTAATAGGACACAAGACATGTGGTGATACATAGATTAACAGAAGTGGGTTAATTTAAGATGAAAGAGCTAGCTAGCAAGAAGTCTGCCATAGGCCATACAGTTGGTAATTAATATAAGCCTCTGAGTGATTATTTTATAAGCAGCTACAGGACCAGTTGGGACCAGAGCAACTTCTGCTACAGTGGTGTCCTGAAAGGGACGTGCTGTGAGACCCCCACAGGTTTCACATGCTGGAGTGAGAAGAACTCATCTGAACCAATCACCTTGCCACAGCAAGGTAAGACAGCTGTGTGTGTGTGTGTGTGTGTGTGTGTGTGTGTGTGTGTGTGTGTGTGAAGGGAATCATTAGCCAAGACAATGCAAAGTCCAGGGAGCCAGGCAAGGGCTAGGATGGAAACAAGCGTGCCTTCCTGAGCCCCTGGCTTAGCTTTCTGCCAGACCCTACTGGAAGACAGAGGAAGCATCCCAAGGCTCCTCCTATTCATCATGTGTAACAAGGGATATTCTTTACAGTCATTGTCATTAGCTGGGGCACCATCAATTCCAGTTCCGTATCCATGCAGATTTCATTCATTTATTCAAATCAGCTCAACTAGGCTGTGTATAATGCCAACCTCTTACGTGATCCAGAACCGCTCTCCTCAGTCACCAACACTCCGTGCACCCTGTCTCTGTCTCCTCCTCTGCTTGCTTTCTTGAGCACAGCTTTTCCTCTAGCACAGGGTGGGGTAGTGAAGAACCAAAGCACTCCCATTTCAAGTAAGCCCCTCACCCCAGCTTGAAACAGGCCTGAGTTTCAGAATTCTCAGAGCTGCTGACATAGGTCCCAGGACAAAGTCAGGATGTTTGAAGAGCCATCTGGTAGCAACTGATTAACCATAGAATGCCCCAGTACCAGAGATGGTCAAAAGTACAAAGTCAGGACGTTTGAAGGACTATCTGGTAACAATTGATTAACCACAGAAAGCCCCAATGCCGGAGGTAGTCTATAATGTTTGACAAACAACTGGTTAAAACTACAAAGTCAGATAACACAGAAATTCTGAAAAGCCCCTGAAACTTGAGTCCATCAGAATTGTACCCATACTAGCACCCCTAAATGATGTAATCTTGTGGCTTTTGCCTTTAAAACAAGAGCTTGCAGAGGGGCGGGCACCTCCTCCAGGCTCTACTGTGTTGGATGACTTGAGGAGGTCCCTGCCGTGGCTTGAACTGCTTCAATAAACCTTGCTTTTGCATTTTGGTGAGTTCGTGTCTCTGGTGGTCTCTTGGTGGGGGGGGGGTGTCTCATGCCCAGGGCACAACAGTAGAGGTATTCTGGTAAATGGTCAACAACACAAGTAAACCTGGTTTAGCTAAAAGTGCTTGTGTCTTCCCCAAACTCATTAGTTGAAATCCCAACCGATGGGACATTAGAGAGTGAAGCCATGGGGAGTGGTCAGGTCATGGATGGCATTAGTGTCTTAGGAAGGGACCCAGGGAGCTGCTTTGCCCCTTCCTCCCCATGTGAAAAGGGAGAGGGTCATCTGTGAGTCAAGAAGTGGGACCTCACGCAGCATTGAGTCTGCCAGGACCTTCATTTCGGACTTCCCAGCCTCTGGAGCCATGAGAAATGAGTTTCTCTTGTTTATGAACTATCCAGTTCGTGGTAGTTTGTCATAGCAGCCACTGGACAAGACAAGCCTTCTCCTCTCCCCTGTAGTCTTTGTTCTCTTTAGATAAGCCCAGGAACAGGTCAATAAATCTAGCATGTCGGTGGAAGCCAAGCCAGGGAATAAGCTACTATTCTGTTTCCTGGAGGTGCTCCTGAGTAAGGGAAGATGTGGGTAGGCATGGGGAATGAGGGAGTAGGGGCTGGGGGAGTGTTGATAGAGAGGGAGCTCATTCAGTAGAGTGTCTGCCTAGCCCATAGGAAGCCTTGCATTCTGTCTGCAGTATAAGGATGGTGACATGAATCCGCAGTCCCAGTTGGGACTCCCACTTGGGAGATGGAGGCAGGAGGATCATGGCCATTCTCTCCTACATGTCAAATTCAAGGTCGGCTTAGGCTACATACCTTTTCGTGTATGCTAGGTACTGGCTTGTCTTAGAATTCCAAAATGGGCAGCGGTGGTTGGAGGACCAGAGTTACCCATGGAGAAATACTTGTTGTTGTTTTTTTTTTTTTTCATTCTAGGAACAGCCGTGAGCACGTCTTTATTCCTGGAACTCTGCCCTGTGCTGCCCGAGGCTATGATGGTGCCTAACAGCTATCAGATGCTGAAAAAAAAAAAAAAAAAGAATCTAGCTTAGTAAGTGCTCCCTAAGGTTAGTTACTATTATTATTCCGATGCCCTCTTTCAGTTATCCCAACCCTAAGTGAGTCTGGCCTTTCCCCAGGAGGAAAGGGTCCTATAACACGTCTCAAGAAGAGGACTTGGGAAGTGAGAAGTCACTTATCTTGCATATCTAAAAGACATTTGCTTCCCTGCGTCACCAGGAGCACACCAAGGGTAGAAACTGTCTTACCTATCTGTGTATCCCTGTTTCTTCTTGCTTTCCTCAGTAGCCTGCCTCTTTGATTTATTGAAGGTATTTTTCTCTTTATGCTGAACTGTAAAATGCCTGTCTAAAGCTTACAGGTGACCGCCAAAAGGCTGGCAGTGTCCCCAAATCCCCGAATCTAAGGGTACTGGTACCGTACAACAGGAGTATGGAGAGTCTTACTGTGATAGTTTCTAGCAGCCCGGGAGTCTGAAAATCGAGGACCTCACCCTGAACAAGGCTCACACGTCAGCATCAGAGCCTTGTTGAGAATGGATGTTTCTATTAGGAGGCTGGACTTGGGTTTTCCTGTGTGAATTATCTGGCAGCTATGTGCATGTGATCTCCTACGGGGGGAGTGACTCATATAGATGCCTTTAGAAGTGGGCATCCTTCCATATGGGGTCTTTAGAGAAAGTTAGGTTTGTTGAGGAGAGATGAGAGACCTTTTGCAATGTGGCAGAATTGGTGGAAGGATATGTATGAGCTGTCCTGAGATTCCTTGGCTAGAGTGACACCAAGCAGCACTGTAGTCATTTAAGGCTAGGTATTTATATGCATATGGTGATGATGGAGGGCAGGGCATAAGTATATGCACAGGCAGGAGATAAATTGCCAAATATATATATATATATATATATATATATATATATATATATGTATTATGTGCATATAAATATATGTGCATCAAATATATGATACATGTATGTATGTACTTATGGGTCTGGATATGTGATGCAGAGTTACAATTTTTAGTGTAAGTATATCCAGTGCAAAGTTTGGAGAATGCTTTGAAAGGCTCTCTCTGTCAGAGCAGTGATGGAAGGGAAGACAATGGAGCTGGACAGATGGCTCGGCACCTAAGACAGGTGGCTCAGCACAGTCTGCTTTTCCAGAGGACCCTAGTTCAGTTCCCAGCACCCACGTCAGGTGGTTCACAATCTCTTGTGACTCTAGTTCCGGGGGATCTGAACCCCTGGCCGCCATGGATGACTGCATGCTTATGCCCAAACCCATAACACAAATACATGCATATAAACACGATTAAGAAAATTCTTAGAAGGAGGGTGATAACAAAGGGCAGGATATATGTTCTGTATTTATATGAATTCACATCCCCATAGAAAAGATATGAAAAATTAAAATACTTGTCAATTAGCAAATGGACACTAGTTGATCTGCTGAGTGGTAACTCACTGGTTCTCAGGTTTGGTTTTTTAGGCACATTACTAGATAAATCTGTGGCTGAAGAGAAAAAAACAGGGACACTGTAGTTTCTTCCAGGCACGGTTATTTTGGTCTCCTTCAGACAGCTAGCCTCGTTCAAACATCTGACTGAGGGAAAGCTTGAGAATATGAAGTGTTTGTGCATTTTATGGAGAAGAAGTTGGAGGGCCATTAGAAGTCATTTTCTGTGTGTTCGTCTTCCCAAGGGGCAGGGCTGGCACTCTTCTGACAAGAGAGAATTCAACAGCCTCCCAACAAATCAATGGCAGATGCCTTTAGGGTAGGAGGGAGTCTTCATCTGAAAGGTTTTCTCCCTCAGCACTGCACAGGAATCAAATCTGGACGAATACCTAAATGAACTTGCATTTACAGATTTATCTCTATCTCACCCAGGTCAGACATTGAGAGGGATGGTGGGTGGGTGGATGGGTTGGGTGGGTGGAGGCATGAGCCTTTGGACTCACTTTGGAGAGAGATTAACTTAGACCTGTAGGAATTAGTCTGGATTTACTTATTTTGAGACAGGGTCTCACTGTGTAGTCCTGTTTGGCCTGGGACTCACTATGTAGACCAGGCTAGCCTCAAACTCAGGAATTTTCCTGCCTGTGCTTCTCTATTATTAAAAATAACCTACCATGCTCAGTTATTTTTATTTTTTTAATCTATTTTTATTTTATGTGTATGTGTGTATGCTTGCATGCATCCACATGCACTATGTGGGTGCCTACTGTTTGTAGAAGCCAGAATAAGGCATGACATCTCCTAGAACTAGAGTTACAGATGGTTGTGAGGTGCCATGTGGGTGCTGGGAGCTGAATCTAGTTTCTCTGCAAGAGCAGCGAGTGCTTGTACCAGCAGAGCAGTCTCTCCAGCCCCAGCAGTATGAACTTTGACAGAATGGCTAGGAAAGGATTCTACCGCAGTGTTAGGTGGCTTTAAAAAACCTTTCATATGATACATTAGCACTGATTTTAAAGGCTTGGGCATGGCATTCTATCCAGACAAAGATATGAAAAAGTATTTGGGGGGGGTAGTGGTGTGTTGACTAGTTTTTTTTTTTTTTTTTTTTTTTCAGTTTGACACAAACCAGAGCCACCTGGGTAGAGGACACCTCAATGGAGGAATTGCCTCCTTTACATTGGTCAATGGGGGCATTTTCTTAATTACTAATTGATATAGCAAAGCTCAACCTACCGTAAGTAGTGCGATCCCTAGGTATTTGGGTAAGGGTTACATATTAGGGAAAGTAGCTGAGTAAACCAGAGAAGTGAGCTAGTAAGTATTCCTCTGTGGTTCCTGCCTCCAGGTTCCTGCTTGAGTTCCTGCTTGACTTCCCTTCATGATGGACTCTAACCTGTAAAACACCATTAACCCTTTCCTCCCCAGGCTGCCTTTTCCATGATGTTTATCACAGCAACAGAAAGCAAACTAGTATAGAGGTGGGGTGGGGCAATAGATCCATTGGTAAACTCCTTGGCTCAAAAATGTGAGGACCTGATTTTGATCCTCACAACCTATACAAAACTAATCTGGGCAAGGTAGCACACATTTGTAATCTCATCACTGGGGGTGCAGAGGCTGGCAGACATTTGGGGTTTATGGGCCAACTAGGCTAGCCTACTTGGTGAGTTCCAGGCCAGTGGGAGACACTGTCTCAGAAAACAAAGAGGATGGAACCTGAGGAATGATAGCCAAGGAGGTTAGATTTATAATCCTCACTTTTTGTTCCAACCTGCCAAGACAGGAAGGAAATAAAGTTTGCCAAAGAGTCTTCTAGACTCTGGGATGTGGGTAGCTGTACAAAGAGAGAAATAGGTCTCTTGTGTCCAATTTGATCAATTTCCTGGTTTCAAGTAACTGAAGAAATAACTGCCTAATTCAATCAGAGGATCATTTCTTGGGAGCTGACAGAGTTCATGAGAATCAAGTCAGTCTGGATGGTCACGAAGTAAAGATCACCAAGAGCAACTGTATAGACTCTGTCCCCAGATGTTACCACTGTCCTTCTCAACAACAGTGACCATCGTATGCCCATGTCTGCATCTCATTAGTAACACAAAGGGCTGGGAGAAAATGGCTGATGGTCCAAATCTATGCCTCCATCCTTAGGGGCTAAATTGCTTCCTTTTAATTCTCCAGCCTCTACTTTCTTCTTCTTCTTCCTCCTCTTCTTCTTCTTCTCCTTTTCCTCCTCCTTCCTCCTCACCCTCCTCCTCCTCGTCCTTCTTCTTCTTCTTCACCCCTCCTCCTCCTCCTCCTCCTCCTCCTCTTCCTCCTCCTCCTCCTCCTCTTCCTCCTCCTCCTCCTCCTCCTCCTCCTCCTCCTCCTCCTCCTCGTCCTCGTCCTCGTCCTCCTTCTCCTCCTCTTTGCTCTGGCCAACCTTATAGACTCAATGACTAGGGAAGTAATTACCACTCCTCCTCCCCCACCATTTATTTACTTGAGTATGTGTGCATATGCCACACCATGCATGTGCATGACAGAGGGTAACTTACAGGAGGTGGTTCTCTCACTTCATAATGTTGATCCTAGGGATGGAACTCAAGTCCTCAGGCTTGAAAGCAATTCCATCACCCATCAAGTCATCCCACTGGCCCAGTTACCATTGTTGTTGGAAGCTTGTACTAAATAGTTTAAAAAAAAAAAAGCTGTCAAGACAAAACAAACCCTTGTCCTGTTATTTTCTATTGTAAGAGGCAGCTAGAAACAGCCTTTGCTGGGCAGTTCTGACTTCTCCTTCGGGGCCAGTTGGCAGCTAAAAGCAGGATAAAAGGCTGGCATCTCTGCCTTCGTTTTCAACCTGTATCATTTACTTTGGGTCAGCCACCTGCTTCACCTGCTTTATTCTGCAGGTAACTATATTAACCATTTAAGGAACGTCTACCTAAACATGAGGGATTCCTAACCCAACTCATCCCCCCCTTCAAGGCAGAAGGCACAAAGAAAGGATAACTGAGATGTCTCACTTGTCAGCTTTATACAGTTTTCTTGCAGACTTCCTCCGAAGTCACTGTCCTAAACCTGCGGTTACCTTGAACTCCAGTGTTGTTGGTTGTTTTTTTTTACTCTGTGGTCTTTTGGGGGCCCACCACCCAACTCCCAAATAAACACACACAGTGGCTTATTCTCTTATAAATTCTCTGCCTTAGCTTGGCTTGTTTCTAACCAGCTTTTCTTTTCTTTTTTAATTAAGAATTTTTTAAATTCATTTTTATATACCAACCACAGATCCCCCACTTATCCCTCCTCCCGCTCCCCTTCAGCCTTCTCTCCCCCCTCCCCACCTCACATCCCCTCTTCCAAAAGGGAAAGGGCTTCCATGGGGAGTCAGCAAAGCCTGATACATTTAGTTGAGGCAGGACCAAGCCCCTCCCCCCTGCATCTAGGCTGAGCAAGGCATCCCACCATAGGCAATGGGCTCCAAAAAGCCAGCTCATGCACCAGGGATAGATCCTGATTCCCCTGCCTGGAGCCCCTCAAACAGACCAAGCTACACAACTGTTTCCCATATGCAGATGGCCTATTCTGGTCCCATGCAGGTTCCACAGCTGTCAGTCTAAAGTTCATGAGTTCTTATGAGCTTGGATCAGTTGTCTCTGTAGATTTCCCCATCATGGTCTTGATCCCCACCTTGGTCATATAATCCCTCTTCCCTCGCTTCGACTGGACTCCTGGAGCTCAGCCTGGTGTTTGGCTTTGGATCTCTGCATCTGCTTCCATCAGTTACTGGATGAAGGCTCTATGATGACAGTTAGGGTATTCACCAATCTGATTACCAGGGTAGGCCAGTTCAAGCACCTTCTCCACTGTTACTAGTAGTCTAATCTGGGGTCATCCTTGTGGATTCCTGGGAATTTCCCTAGTACCCGATTTCTCCGCATCCCCATGTCTCCTTCTATCAAGATACCTCTTTCATTGCTCTCCTACACCGTCCCTCCCACAACTTGACTGTCCTGTTCCCTCATGTTCTCATTCCCCCATCCCCTCCCCTCTATTGCCCTGCCTCTCCCCTGTTTGCTCATGGAGATCTCATCTATTTCCCCTTCCACAACATTCCAGGAATAGCAGAGCTTCATAGACAGATCACCCCATGATCAGATCAGCCCGCCCCATCCCCCCGCCCCCAGAAAGAGCAATCATCTCCTGGGAACCACTATCTCCTAAACAGTGTCTCCTCAAACAGTCAGGGCTTCTTGAATCCCTTTGCAGCTCTGAGACTGAGGTAGAGATCAGTCAGAGCACGATTCGACCATGACTGCTGAGTGACGCACACTTTTCACTCTCTGAATTGAGTCTTCTTAAGCCTAAAGCTTGAACTGGGGACTACTGAACTCCTTTACGGGTTCCTTTTCACAGTGTGGCCACGTTGACTAAATTTTCTTTCTCTGCCTCTCCCCAACAATTGCCTTTTTAGCTGGCATATTGACTTGAGTTGTCAAACCTCATCTGTTGGGACTCCTGGAGCCAGGGCCTTTACCCCGAATGCCAGGACAATATTTTAGTTTGTATTCCGATAGGATAATTTTGTCCTGTTTTCATGATGGGGTGTTTACATTTATACAGCCTTCTAGTCCATAGAACTTCTAAGTCAAAACATAATCTCAAACACTAGGAAGATAGAAATGACAGGTTACATTGGAAGGATTCCATCTCCGCGTGCCTAGCACAGCTTTTGAACTGACGAGTGGCTGAGTGATTTTTCCGCAATGAGAGAATGAGAGTGTTAGCTAGTCATCTAACAACAGGCTTAGAGGTCGTTGGGGATGGACTCCTCCCTCAGTATCAACCAAGTTAAAACCAGGAATAGGGATTGGAGAGATGGCTCCGTGATGAAGAGCATCATTCCAGAGGAGCTGGGTTCAATTCCCAGCCCTCACAGGATGGCTCACAACTGTCTGTAACTCCAGTTCTAGGGGATCTCACTGACACCCTCTTCTAGCCTCTGGAAGCACCAGGCAGGCAAAGGGTATGCAGGCATAAATGCAGGCAAGCACCTATCCATATAAAAAATAAAAATATTAAAAAAATAAAATGATCAGGAAGTGAAACCTTCAAGACTCTGACTAATGCTTAGAAGAACTGGGATCTGAGTCGTATTATGGCAGGAGAGTTGAGACTGGATAAAACATACCAACATTAGCATACACTTTTTATCCTAGCACTCAGGAGACAGGCAGGCAGATCTCTGAGTTCGAAGTCAGCCTGGTCTACAGAGCGAGTTCCAGAACAGCCGGGTGTACAGAGAAATCCTGTCTCAATAAAATGACAGGCTGGAGAGATGGTTCAGAGGTCAAGAACACTGGCTGTTCTTCCAGAGGTCCTGAGTTCAATTCCTAGCACCCACATGGTGGCTCACAACCATCTGTAATGAGATCTGGTTCCCTCTTCTGGCCTGCAGGGATACATGCAAACAGAACACTGTATACATAATAAATAAATAAATCTTAAAAAAAAAGGTTAATAAAAAAAAACAAAACAACAACAACAAAAAAAAACCCCAAACTGACAAATAAATAAAATTAACATTCCAAAAGAAGCCAGGTGCTAGAGACAGACTGGAACCCCTTCTTCATCTGAACTTTGTATAACAAACAGGGCGTGCTTGCAAAAAGCCCAGGGCACGCAAACATGGAGGAGATAGGTTCCGAATAAATGCCA
The DNA here is from genome assembly GCF_949786415.1 of Peromyscus eremicus. Lineage (NCBI taxonomy): Eukaryota > Metazoa > Chordata > Mammalia > Rodentia > Cricetidae > Peromyscus > Peromyscus eremicus. The sequence goes on along the minus strand of NC_081437.1, from coordinate 30,918,067 downwards.
CGGGTCTCTTTCCAGTATAAGCAATGGCTTTGGGGGGCTTGCCATTCCTGCGGCTCACTGGCCTACTGCTGGTCTCAGTTCTTCCCCTTTCTTAATCCCCTACCTCCTGTGCAGTCACTGTGCTCATCTGTACAGTCCATTAAGAGACGTGAAAACCTGGAAAACCTCCGCAAGTGCTCTGAGGCTCAGACCCACCCATTGACAGTCTCTGTCTCCAATAGTCTGAATTGTCTTGAAGGCCATGAGATTAAAGTTCAGCTGGAGGCTGGCAAAGAACTCGTATCTACCCTTGTCCCCTTCCAATGAGAATCACTTCAACTGGGCCTGTCAATCACTGGTGAAAGAAAACACTTTCAGTAAAAGCTTAGAAATAATATGGGACAGATCTGAAATGTAGATTGATGTGACTGTCTCTTGGACTGTGGTTTACTCTTACCCCTTGAGATTGTGCCCTCCTTGTCTGCGCAATAGACTTAGCCTGTCTGTGTGTGACGCTCCATGCACCTTGTCTTAATTCTTTTCAAGGAGATCACATGGTCTGCAAAGTGGAAGAGAGTTCAGTACTAGACCTGGTGATGAATGTATTTCCTTCACGGTGTGCTTTGCACCCCATGCAGCGGTAAGGAAGGAGCTGAGAATTTCTGAATCCTACAATGCCACTTCAGTGCTGTATGTGAGTCAATAGGGCCAAAAGCAGAGAAGTCAGAGTTGGGAAGGACCAGAAAATTCCTTCTGAGGGTCCAGAGAGCTTGTGGATATCATCACTATTGAGCCATGGTGCCGGAGGAGGGTCAAGCTGCGGGAAGCCCATCTGAGGACAAGCCATAGTGAACACAGAAAGGCCCATGGTTGAGACTTTGCTCCGTTCTCCTCTACTGTCAGTGACACACATCCCTCCTTGGGTCGTACAGAGTTCAAAGGAGAAGTAACAGAATGTGGGGAGGAGAGAAGGTTGTAAGTTCACAGAATCGAACTCTATAATATAATCACTAGATTTGCTGGAATTGTTAAGGCTGTTATCTGTTGCTCTAAGGCCATTGGCAGGGGAAAAAGCAATCACAAATTTGTACCTTGAAATTCACGTTCCAGGTTTTTGCACCCAGCCTGATGCTATGTTAACATCAGAAAACATTTGTTGACTGGGGGAAAATGTCAATGAAAATGTAGCTCCTCTGTCTGGGTGGGAAGTCTGCTTGGAAACCTCACAGCTGGTCCTGTTTGTCATCATATGACAGTACTTGCCAAGTGTGTTCCGGAATGGTTTATACATAATGAAAATCTAGTTGAGCAAGGCCGCTCAGATCTCAGGACTTCATTACAGAAGCGGAAGGGTATGCCTTGAAGTTTATTTAGGACTTATATTGATGATTTTCATTTTCCAAGCAGGAATTTGTTTTGTTTATGAGGAATTACTCCTTATATACAGAAAAAGAGTTTGATTATGAACGGCTGCGAAGGAAAGTGGAGGATAACCGATGTTTATCACTCCCTGTTGTGCTTAGCTGGACACGGAAGCTGCAAAAAAATCTCATAAGTTAGAATTAGCATCTCTCCGTTTTGTCACGGCTAAATTGTGGCGTTAATCAGTATTCTCACTACTCAATAGGCCCTCCAATATTGGTAGAGTGAATTAATGAGTGAAAGCCGGGTCATACGCTCACGACTCCTCAGGCTGTATATGGTTGAGCTGGGAAATGATCCTGAAGACCATGGGTTTCTGCTGTTCTATGAAGAGCATGCTACAATTGTAAACTAGTTGCTTGGTGACTCTTTTTTTTTTTTTTTGTTTTTGTTTTTGTTTTTTGAGACAGGGTTTCTCTGTGTAGCTTTGTGCCTTTCCTGGACCTCACTCTGTAGACCAGGCTGGCCTCGAACTCACAAAGATCCACCTGCCTCTGCCTCCCAAGTACTGGGATTAAAGGCGTGTGCCACCACCGCCCAGCGACTCTTTCATTCTTTGGGTATAACAAAGTATATAGCTCTGATCAATTTATAAATTACATGCATATGTTTTTGTGGTTCTGGGGATTGTAAAGACCAAAGTCCCAATGGGTTTTGTTTCTGCTTCCAAGATAGTATCTTTTATACAGTATCTTTATGGTGGAGCAGAAGAGAAAGAGTATAACCCTTTAAATTCTTTTTAAAGGGGTTTGATTCTATTCATGATACAAATTCTTACTTAGCATACCCTTAATGTCCCTTTAATACCATCAAGATAGTGTTAAGAATTGTCTGCCCATAGGATGGAGAGATGGCTCAGAGGTTAAGAACACTAGATGCTCTTCCAGAGGACCTGAGTTCAATTCCCAGCAACCACATGGTGGCTCACAACCATCTGTAATGAGATATGGCGCCCTCTTCTGGTGTGCAGGCATACATGCAGACAGAACAATGTATACATAATAAATGAGTAAATAAACAGATAAATAAATCTTAAAAAAAAGAATTGTCTGCCCATAAGTTCTGAGGATAGAAAGTATTATTTCCAAATAGTGGGTGAGAAAACTGAGATTTCCTCCACAGTTCTAATAGGTACCAAGTGGCATTTTAGATTTGCATCAGCTCTGGTAATCATCCTTAACATTTTTAGAAAGTTATCTCTCAATATTTATTCCTTCATAGATTATTGGTGAGAATGCTTTCTTGAGAGCAGAGACCATGGTTTCGTCATGTTCCCTCAAGTTCTTAGCACACTGTGCAGCCCAAATGGGCTCTCAAAAGACTGGGTTAGAGTTGGATGTTGAGTTCAAGGAGGTATCAAAATGTAGAACTGAACCCACCCATGAGCTCTCTGAAGGAGGAGACCTGATGGGAAGATGGACTCAAGTAGGAGCTTAATTTACTCTTAAGGAAACATTCACCCTAAAGATGGGTTCTCATGATGTCCAAATATTTGGAATTCATGTGTGGGAGGGTGTCATCATCCTCCTGTTTTTCTGTTGGTCCATCTCTATATATCCACCTCTACAGTCAAAGTCAGCTAGCAAGCTTTCTTGCTCTTGCTTTTAAGGATTGCAGACTTATATACAAGGTTATTGAAAACAATAACTCAGTGGAGTTTAGTGTTCTGATGAAAGAAAAATCTCGGGCCTTTGCCATTATGGATACTAGGATGTGGTTGCCATTGTGGGAAATCTACCAGAGCCTTCTTCCTGGGTGTGGATATAAGGATGTGATGGTGTATATGTGTATACCTGAGAGCACTCAACTTATGACTTCTTTTTAACTTTATGATGATGCAGAGCGAATTTATATGAACCCGTTTTTTTTTTTGTTTGTTTGTTTCTATTGTAGTCAATCAGTTACAAGAGCTATTTAACACTGCATTATGACTTAGGCTATGTGTTACACAAGTGATTCTCAACCTTTCTAATGCTGTGACCATTTAATACAGTTCTTTATGTTGTGGCGACCCACAACCATAAAATTATATTCATTGGTACTTCATAACTGTAATTTTTGCTACTGTAATAATCCTCATGTAAATATTTGTGTTTTCCAATGGTCTTAGGTGACCCCTGTAAAAGGAGTATCAACCCACAGGTTGAGAATTGCTGTGTTGGATGATTTCTGCCTAACTATAGGCACTGGAAATGCTCTAAGTTGAGTTAAACTAGGCGAAGCTTTGACATTTAGTGGATTAGTAGCATTGAATGAATTTAAAATTATTTAATTATTTATTTATTTATTTAATTTTTTTGGTTTTTTGAGACAGGCTTTCTCCATGTACTTTTGGTGCCTGTCCTGGATCTTGCTCTGTAGACCAGGCTGGCTCTGCTTCCTGAGTGCTGGGATTAAAGGCGTGCACCACTGCCACCAGGCTTAAACTATTTAATTTTGTATTTTTATTGTCATGTGTGCAGGCACATGCCTTCTAAGCACATGTGTGGAGGTCAGACAAGAACTTTCAGGGGTTGGTTCGCTCCTTCTCATGGGTTCTGGAACCTATCAAGACTCCTTGAGAACCACTGGTCTAACCCATAGCCTGAGTCATGATGCAGTGTCGAATGGCTCTTGTGACTGATGGACTGATCAGGTCATTAGGCTTCTGCAGTAAGTGCTTTTATTCACAGAGCCATCTCATTGGCTTGCAAGTGCAGTTTGGACATGCTATTTTCAATGTATGGTGTCTGTATTAGGATTACGACCCATTATAAGTTGAGGAGCACATGATGTGTGTATCAACAAGGCTATATACGGGCCTAAGTCTCATATGGCTGATTTACTGTTCTAGAAATTTACCTGCTATTTCAGAAGAAGGTGGAATTTTTCAGATTTCTCTGTCATAAAATGACCTGAACCTATCTATTGATTGGATCCACCAAAGGCAGTTTTGGAAATACCTTCATTGCTCAACATCACCACAGCACCAGACATCTTAGAAGTTCAAAACATCCTTGGATTCTTAGCTTAAAAAAAAAAAAAAACTTGGAATGGAGAGCTTGTTTAGCAGTTAAGAATGCGTACTGGTCTTGAAGAGGACTCTAGTTCAGTTCCCATGTTCCTAACACCCATGTTGGGGGCTCACAGCAGCCTGTAACTCCAGCTTCAGGGGATCTAAACTCTTCTTTTGGCCTCTTCAGGCACTTGTGCTCATCTGCATATGTCCACACAGAGATGCACATACAGCCACATAAATACAAATCATATAAATCTTAAAAGTGTTTTTTGCTGTGGGATGTATGGCAAATGTGTTGCTAATTAATCAATAAAACACTGATTGGCCGTTGGCTAGGCAGGAAGTATAGGCGGGGCAAGGAGGAGAATAAAGCTGGGAAGTGGAAGGCTGAGTCAGAGAGACACTGCCAGCCGCCACGATGAGAAACAGCTTGTGAAGATGCCGGTAAGCCACGAGCCATGTGGCAAGGTATAGATTAACGGAAATGGATTAATTTAAGCTATAAGAACAGTTAGCAAGAAGCCTGCCACGGCCATACAGTTTGAAAGCAACATAAGTCTCTGTGTTTACTTGGTCGGGTCTGAGAGGCTGTGGGACTGGCAGGTGAAAGAGATTTGCCGTGACTGTGGGCCAGGCAGGAAAACTCCAGCTACAGTTTTTCATTTAAAAAGTCTTAACATTAGAAGCTAAAATAGTGGCTATTTGTAATGCTAGTGCTAAATATTGTCTGTATTAATTGAGGTTGGGATCTACTGCATTTATGCAGATGTGTGCACACACATACACACACACACACAGAGAGAGAGAGAGAGAGAGAGAGAGAGAGAGAGAGAGAGAAAGAGAGAGCGAGAGAGAGAGAGAGAGAGAGAGAGAGAGAGCAGAGAGAGTCATAACTACATCATGAGTGTGGTCCCTATTTAAAGAAGCAGGCAGCATTGATGTAATAGCCTTGTGATTGGGGAGGTCCCCAGATTCCTGTGGTTCATACCATGTCATCTTCAGGGTGTGCCCTTTGTTCTCGTGGACCCCAATGGCTGTTAAATGCTAGCTGATTGGAGGAAAGATTATACCTTCTCCTTCAAAAGCAGCTCCTTAGAAGCATCACAATGTATAAGAGATTACATATGACTGTAAGAGCTGATATGGCCACACTGGTTGTAGGAGAGGTTAGGAAACATAATGTGTTTAGTTGGACATGTGATTACCCATAAACAGCGGTGTTCTCTTACCAAGACAACTGAGAAGAATGGAAATTGAGTGGCGTGTGCACTCCCTGTCGTATTACACAGTGTTCTTATCTCTCAACACTGTAGCCCTGAAGGCCATCTGAGCCCTCTGGCTCAGCGCGGTGGCACGTGGTTATCTGCCCATTGAACCCTGAGCTCTTTATAGGAAGGGCTCTTCCTTCCTGAGTCTTGAGCTCCCATCTTCAGCTTGGTATGTGGTATCTTAGTAAATTCCAAGCTCACATTTTATAAGTCAAGGGGAGCAAAGAGAAATAAGGTGACTTACAGTGAAGATTAATGCTAGTACCAAAAGGCGGTCAGTTCATTACCACCCAGCACCTGACCATTTATCTTCTGAAGATGCCCTGACTTCCAGAGACCCAGCATCTTCCTCAGGTTGTGGGGACTGTCGGGATGGGAAGCAGTCCTTATATTGTATTGACATCTTTCAGGTTCTGGGAGTACAACAATGTAGTCTGTTTGAGTTGTGGCTGTTTCAGTGATGAACATTTCTCATTGTGCCAAGAAAAAGAGAAATCATATTTTTAACATGGCAAGAAAGTTATTCAGCTATTTTGTTTGTTTTAGACAGGATCTTATCTAGTCCAGGCTGCTTCACGCTCACTATATAGCCGAGGATGACCTTGAACTCCTGATCTTCCCACCTCCACTTTCTGGGTGCTGATATTAATAGGTGTGTACTAACACTGGAAGTAGTTTTTTTTTCTATTAAGAAAGCTCCTGGAAGATTCCCAGCCAGAGTCCAGCACACCCTCACCCTCTGGCTAACACCCACATTCTGCCTGTGACCCAGTTATTTATGTTTCCTTTGGTTTGCAAGAGCTTCAGCTAGGGCTCAGTTCTCCATCCTTATCACCCCCTTTAACTTCAAAATACATCGGAGATAGGCATCTGTTTTAGAGATCTCAAGAGGAACAGAGCTGGTGTCAGGCAGCTAGATAGTCAATAGTAACCACCTACCTGCCAGAGAGGCAGAGCGCATGGCAGATGCTCCAATCCAAGAAGCTGGTCACCTCTAAAGTCCCAATCTAGTGGTGAAGACCTAGGAGTTCTCTGGGGCATCACTGGCGTTGAGTTCACCCTTGAAAGGCTAAAGAAACAGGCATCTGAGAGTCGATGTCTGAGGAGGACGTTGGCAGGGGTATCATCACACCTTTAGGAAGTAAAGGGAGGTTGCCACGCACATGGCAGCTTCTTCCTTCACCAATTTCCTTCCATAAGGCTCCCAACCTTTGGAGAGTGTTGTCTACATCCCTTCTCCAGTCACTGTCTCATATGCTAATCCATTCTGGAAACACCCGATAGAAGCATGCAGGTGCATTTGGGCAGTTCTAAACATCTCTTAATTCAGTCAAGTTGACAACCAAGACTAACTATTGAAGCATGTGTTCTGATCACTTCCCACCCACTCCACCAGTTAATGCTCCTTTGCCTTAACAGTATGAAGTGGAGATGAGCACAGAACACTGGACTTTGGACATGTGATACTGATGGCAATCTGCTAGTCACATATTCTCACAGTCCTGGAGAGGAGGATGCTACATGTTGCAGGAGTCTGCACAGGGTGGTATTCAGGAGCAGACTGGACCCAACAGGGACTTGGGAAACAGGCTTTATAGTGATGAGTAAGTAGGTTACTTTCTCTCATCTTTGGCGAAGATGTGATGGACTGGTCAAGTAGTTCTGTTGTCTGACAGGGAGGTCAAACCTGTTAGGTTTAGGACAAAGTGAAGTACAGTTGCCCCAGCCTTCAGGAGAACTAGCAAAGGACCTACAGCTAAGCCTCTGGGTCCCTGTAGAGCTCAAAGACGTCAGTGCAGCATGTAGAATGTCAGATGTTATAGTACAACGCCGCCTTCTTCATTTTATATCGGAAGGAAGGGAACAATGAAAGTACCAAGGCAACATGGGTGTGGTGTGGAGTTTGATGTCAAAAGACATTTTCGTGGCTCTAAATTTCTCAGCAAAGCATTGTTATCTGATTTGAATGCCATTTTTACACCATGGAAGAATGTCTGTAGATGAGGCTAGTGATGGAGAGAGAGAGAGAGAGAGAGAGAGAGAGAGAGAGAGAGAGAGAGAGAGAGAGATCCTCAAAGCCACAGAACTAGATGGCGACAGAACTAAGCTGAACCCCAAGGTGCTTATCTCAGAGTTCTTCACATGCCAGGACACCTGTCTCTAGTGTTGACTGACCACAACCAGAAGAGGGCTATCAGCCTGTTGGCTTCTACAGCAGGGTAAGATGGAACAAATTACAACTTAATAATATAGATAGAAATACCAGTGGGGCTCTATGTTTCTGAGAATTTCTTAAAAATAAGGCAGGCAACCAGACTGAAGTCTTCAGGGAGGTTTCCACTTTGGGCTGCTGTTGTAGGTCAAACTAAAGCCTGAGAGGGTCACACTAAGAAGGTGTATACCCATGGGTGAAAATCAAGATATTAAGTACAGTACCTTCAGCATTAGCTGGTGTATCTATGAACCTCGTGGTGTCTGCATGGTAGAAAACCCAGGAGGATCCTTGAGAAGTTGAAGGACATGGCTATTGATCAACCAGGTTTACCGTCCACATCAGCCTCACTCTTACCCTGTGACCAACAATCTCCTTTCTGGATATGCATTCCCCCCAAATTCTCCATAGGTCTACAAGGTAATGTGTCCAAGGCTGTTCCAGGGTTGCTTGTGGTGGAGAATTTAGGGAATTTTCTATATCCATCCCTAGAGAATAGATGCTATGTGTGGAGGATGCACATGATAATAATGAGACTGAGTAATTGTACACAGAGCTCTAGGGAGATAGAATTGAAACATCCCAGCATGTTGAATGGAACCCAAGAGAAGAGTCACATGAAGGACAGATTACCACTTTGATCAATTAAGATCTATGTATTCTCAGGCAGTGGGGAGATGGCTCAGTAGGTACAGTGCTTGTCATGTGAGCATGAGAACCTGAGTTCAAATGCCAACACTTAATGCATGCCTTTAATCCCAGCACTTGGGAGTTCGAGGCCAGCCTGGTCTACAGAGCGAGATCCAGGACAGGTACCAAAAAAACTACACAGAGAAACCCTGTCTCGACAAACAAAAACAAACAACAACAACAAAAAACAAAACAACAACAACAAAAACAAAAAACAAAAAAACCCCAAAAACCAAAAACCAGTCCAGAGACAGGAGGACCCCTGAAGCTTGCAGGCCAGCTAATCTAGCTGAATCAATGAGTTTTAGGCTCAATGATAGAATCTGCCTAAAAAAAAAAAAAAAAAAAAAAAAAGGCAGAGAGCAATATAAGAAGACACATGATGTTGACCTCTGACCTCCACATAAACGTGAGCACACATGCACATACACCTGCACACACATGAACATGTACACATACAGGAGCATACGGAATTCAGCCACGAGTAACGTAAAACTTCAAATAGCAATAATTTAAATAAGATGCCAGTTGATTCCCCTTGATCAAGTGAAGAAAGTTCAGGGATGAGGTGACCCAGTTCCTGCCTGTGTGCTTGCTCTGCCTCGCTTATTACATGGCTTTTACTTGTGCGTCTAGATAGCAAGTCTGTGTCCAGCTGTCTTTTCTGCATTTCAGAGAGGCTGAAGGTAACAAGGGGGAGGTACTTCCCCCACTTCCTCTGAGGATATGTTCAAGAAACTGAACACACCATTTCCACTGATGTCCCACTGCGAAGGCTTCAGTTATATGCTTTCCTGCAGCTCACGGAAACGCCAGGATATAAAAATTTTATCTTCCACAGAAAGATACCTAGGACGATGGCCAACTGTCCCGGTTTGCCCTGGACTGACGGTGGTGTTCCTGGGATGCTGGACTTTCAGTTTAAAACTGGAATCTTTCCAGATAAGAGGGAAGAATCAGTCACTTAGGCGCTGACTGTAGATATTGCCACTGAGAAAGCAGAAAGCCCTATTGGATGTGTGCAGCATTCTCTGCCCTAGAGATACCCTTCACACTTCTAGTTGGAAGTAGGAGCTTGACCTTAAGTCCCAGCCCACAAATGAAGGCTATTAAAGGTGCAGAACTCACTGGGGGGCAAAAATTACGAAGTTAACATTAGTGGTCCTTGATGCCCCCGGCTTGATTTTCTGCATCATTTTTTTTCTTTTTAAAATTTGTTCTTTTCTCATATAATACATCCAGACTGCAGTTTCCCCTCCCTCCACTCTTCCAAGTACTCCTCTCTCCTCTCCTCCAGATCCACTCCCTTTCCATTTCCCTTCAGAAAAGAGCAGGTCACTCAGGGATATCAACCAAACATGGCATAACAAGATACACTAAGACTAGGCACAAACCTTCATATTAAGGCTGGGTGAGGCAACCCAGTAGGAGGAAAAGCTTTCCAAGAGCAGGCAAAAGAGTCAGAGACACCCCCATTCCCCACTATTAGGAGTCCCACAAAAAACACCCAGTTAACAGCCTTAATGTATATGCAATTTTCTGAATCTTTCTGTGCAGGTTCAGGAAGGTCCATCTATCCTACCATCCATCATTTGCATCTGCTTCATTTGTAGTCTGCTGAGCATCTGTAATGGATTCTGAAGGTGCTGGCATGAACGACATCACATAGTCCTTGCCTTCAAGGAGTTCATAATTCAACACAAGAGACTCAATCCCAATGAATTGCATAATAATGCAAGAGGGTAATTTTAATGAGTTTTGCATGAAGTATAATGGGGAGCATTAGAGAAAACGACATTTGTTCCATGAGGACATCAGTTAGTTTTCTCATTGATGGGACAGAATGCTAACATAAATGATACAGGAGGGGAAAGATTTGTCCTTAAAAGTGTTTATCTTTATTCATGTGTGTGTGTGTGTGTGTGTGTGTGTGTGTGTGTGTGTGCCTATGTTAGTTTATGTGCGCTGCATGGGTGTTGAATCTTCTGGAACTGGAGTTATAGATGGTTGTGTGTTCATCAGAAGGTGCTGGAAAACCAACCAAACAAACCCGGGTCCTTTGCAAGAGCACTAAGTGCTCTTTATTGCTGAACCATTTATCCAGCCCTGGGAAGATTGATTTTAGCTCATTGTGGTGGTTTGAAGGAAAATGGCCCCCATAGGGAGTGGCACTATTGGGAGGTGTGGCTTTGTTGGAGTAAATATGGCCTTGTTGGAGGAAATGTCACTGTGGATGTGGACTTTGAGGTCTTACACATGCTCAAACCACGCCCTGTATTGGAGACCACTTCCGGTTGCCTGCAAATCAAGATGTAGGACACTTGGCTACTTCTCCAGCACCATGTCTGCCTGTATCCCACCATGTTGTACCATGATGACAATGGACTAAACCTCTGAAAATGTAAGCCACCCCCATTGAATGTTTTCCTTTATAAAAGTTTCCGTGGTCATGGTGTCTATTCACAGCAATAGCAACCCTAACTAAGGCAGTCATGGTTTCAAAGGCTTCAGTCCATAGTCTTTGGGGTCTTTGATTCTGGGCCCATAGTGAGGAGGAATATCATGGTGGCTGCAGCACATAAAGGAGCAGGTTGTTCATCTCATGGAGAATAGGATACACAGAGCAAAGAAGGTACCAGGGATCAGATATAACCTTCAATGCAATGCTCACAGTGACTTTCTTTATCCATCTAGGAACCGTTTTTGATGTTTCCACCACTTCCCAAAATAGCACCCTAAGCTGGAGACCACCTGGTAAAAACATGGCCCCTAGGAGACATCTCATATTCAAACTGTAACATTCCACCACTGGCCCCCAAAGGATTATTTACTTTTCATCATGCAAAATATATCTAGTCCACCTCCTAGAGTTCCAGCATTTATTCAAAAGGCCAAGTCCAAAGTGTTTGCTGAGACCCACAGAAACCCTTTAGCTGTGACTCCATGTAGAGTAAAAGAGAAAGTTTTCATTCCCAGACACACAAGCACAGAGTAGACATGCTCATTGCAAAAACAGAGGAATAAAAATACCAAGGGGTGAGACCCAAGTAAGAACGAAAGCCAACATGGCAAACACTAAATCCTGCAGCTCCATGTCTAGCATCCAGGGTATATGATGTCACGATGGGAGCCCCTGAGGATTTTCTAGAAAGCCCCCTCTATGGCCTTGATGGCTATAGCCCACAAGATCTTTATGTTTGGCCCACTCCATTCTTGCCTCTGACTTTCCTTGACAGTTGTTCCGTGTGCTCAGCATCTCCAACATCCTGGCCTCCCTATTGCAGCTTATATACTGTCCTTTCAACAGATTACTCTTTGAGGACTCTGATGTTGCCCTACATTGTTTGGCCTCCTAACGGATCCTTGAATTATGGGTGGATACCTCTATGACCTGACGACGGTGGCATTGTGGATGTTTACAAAAGCTGCTCCAGGAGAGCCCCATTCCTCCACCCACATTTTATCCACATCCCGATATTCTCAAACCTCCACACAAGGTCACGTTAAGCTATGTTTACAACGGTCTCGAACATTTTTAAGCCCCTATCTCCAAACTCTTCCAAATGATCCCTTCCCCCAAACCATTTACACAGTTTAGTGACAGCCGTGACCTTGCTCCTGGAACTAATTTTTCAGTAGCACTTACTTTTGTAATTTCTGTGAAAAAAACCAAAAAACAAAAAACAAAACTTTGGCACAAATGACTTTAAGGGGACTGATGATTTTAGCTCACATTTCAGTGTTCTGGGCCACATTGCTTACGGGCTTGTGGCAAGGTAGAACAACATGGTGGTTGGAGTGTACGTGGGAGCAGGAAACAGGGAGAGAGGAAGGAAAGGACTGGGGGCACCTTCCTACCCCAAGACCTAGAACCCATCCCATAAGGTTCTTTAACTCTCAGCAGGGTCGTGAGCAACGACATTCAACATTCAAAACTGTGGGGGACAGTTCTCATCTGCACCCCAAGAGTGAGTGAGAGAAAGCCACTTCGGATGAGTGAGACCGGCCTTGACTTTGCAGGGGAAGTATGCATTTTTTTTTTTTTTTTAAGTGCAGAAGGGAAGCATCAAGGATCAGGGCAATGGCAAGGCCAAGACTCAGAGGTCAGGATGTCTGAAGCAGGAAGTCTGTTGAGGGGCTGAGTAATGCAGACAGAAAGATGTGAAAAGCTGGAGAGGTGGGGAGAAGTCAAGTGGTAGCCACTTGAAAGGCCATTCCCTTAGGGCATTTCATGGCCTAACTTGTCAAAGTCTTGGTTTTGGCCAAGTGAGTAAAGGATACTCCCAGGGAATGCAGTGTAGTATATTAACCAAGGCCTTCTGCCAGGGCACTATACTCTGTAGGACTCACCTTGGCTGGCTCTCTGGGGCTCTGGAAGGGTGTCTCCAGGTACCTGAGGGGTAAATTCCTTTGTGCCTAGAGACTTGAGCCATATTCTGTCACAGGGTTCTTTCATTAACAATTTATAAACTGTCTCCTTTTATCTATAGAAGTATAAAGCTTTTAGAGCTGGCAAAGACCATGAATATCATATGGTCCAAACCCAAACAGCAAGCCAGCGAAGAAATACTGCCGAGCTTGTCAGAGGCAGAGGGGGATTGGAATTCGAATCTTTGGACCTTTAAGAACATAAAACTTTAAGGTCTGTTAAAACAACAACAACAACAACAACAAAATACTACATCATAAGGCAACAGGTAAGTGTACCATTGTTTTGTGAAAGAGGCTTGATCATCATTGAAATAATCTGGAGCAAGAACACTTCAGCTAATTAAGAGCTAAATTTAATTTATATAAATTTAGTTCCGAGCTTCCCAGCAACGAAGCACAAGGAGGGTAGTGATGGCTCATGTTTTCTTTCTACCTGGCAAAAGGCAGCATAGAAACAAAAGATTTAAGTACCCACGAGGAGCAGATGGGACTTGCGGGCCCCGTGACAGAGTCTTCAGTCATTCACTGCACACACATGAAGAGCCTACAGAAGGTCCCTGAAATGTGGTTACCAAGGAGCCCCTTCCCTAGTGGCAGATAAACAGTTAAAAGCCAGCATGCTAGGGGTTGTGCAACGGAGAAGCACAGGGTGCTGAGGTCTGGTGGAGATGAGAGTCATAACCCATGAGGGAGAAGCAACCTCCTAGAGGATCTTAATTGTTAATGGAGTCCAACCAGATGTCTGTGGAGGGAAGGACTGGGCAATTGGGCAGACCCCAATAGCCTGGTGGTTTGGGGGAGGTGTTTTATGCACTCACATTGGCTATAGTGACATTCATGCTGCTGGGTCAAGAGCGGGGATCAGTCAGAGGCACCAACTCCACAAATGTTGGCCATTGTTATCAATATGCACTCACTCCCTATCCCGATGCCTGAGATGAGAACATCTTCATTCTCACCGATAGACCTGTCCCCATTCAAGAGATGAGCTGGTACTGTCTTACCTTCAGGGGTGGGGTCAAGTTGGTTTTCTGCCACTTAGACTTTGAGGATGAAAAATCAAGGACACGTTTGGGTGAGTGGAAGAAGGATATGAGTGTATGAGTTCATGGTATGGAGAGAGAGAGAGAGAGAGAGAGAGAGAGAGAGAGGGAGGGAGAGAGAGAGAAACTTTCTGAAGCAAATTCACCTTCCTCTTTCCTGCTTCATGTACTTTACTTGGGCAGCAGGGGAGGAAGGGATTTCTCATATAGGTGACAAATGAGAACTGAAGAACTGCATGGCTCCCCACAGGATTCAGACCCACTGACTCAGACCAGTGGTTCCACACACCCTGCTCCAGCATGCTCACCATTTCTGTGCCTGGCTCCTGAAGAGACCTTCCCTGACCATGTCTGATTGTATCCCCTCTTCTATGCATGGGTGCCACCCAGACCTCAGGAGAAGGACTCACTGCCTACTCTGCCCTACAGATGCCTTCTGCAGGCCACAGACTGATAATTTGCCCTCGTCCTTCTGAGGCAAGCAAGGCTGGATTTGGGGGATAAACTTCCTGCTTTCAAAATGCTCAAGTAGCTAACTGCTGGGGAAGATCCAGGAGCATTGATTCTATGATGCTGATATACTGTAAACATTTAGAACAATTTAGATCTTAGATTAAAGATTATGAATGTTTATGAAAATTACCTTCCACAGATACATGCAAAGAGCAGAGTAGACAAATGCCTTGGGTTTTCTGTGACTCCAGAGGGGCAGGCTTGAGGGGACCAAATAACGAAGATCTTAGGGACAGAGGTCCAAATAGGCTCTATTGTGGCCAGCATCCTCATTTTGCCTTCTCTGAGCCAGGGTCTCCAGGATCTTCAGTGTCTTCGGCCGGCTGCTTAGGACCTCTCCTCTGGGCCAGACCTCTTTTGAAGATACAGGCATTAGAGGCTAGTGAGATGGATCAGTGGGTAAAGACACTTGTTACCAAGCCTGACCATCTGAGTTCAATGCACAGGAAGCAGGGACCAATCCCTGAAAGTTGTCCTCTGAGTCTCCCTTTCACATGCTAAGGTGAGAATGCACCCACGCATGTGCATAAAGATAAATACAACGTAATAAAAAAATAAGATGTAGGCTTCCCCTCTTGGAAACCTAGTTCTCTTTCCTAGTCAGGAAACCCTCTGACTCTCAGTGTGGGTTTTGATGAACAAGGAACTAACAGAAAGCCCACAGACACCACATGAGGTCAGAAAAGCATCTTTCTTCTTTTGTGTGAATCCTTCATTTCCACTGTAAAGATGCCTGGTTTTGCTAGGCGCCTGTCTGAGGCGATTGTCACCAAGCCTGGGTTAGGGGCACTGGGCTGGGAGCAGCCAGCAGAGCTTGTGATGTCTGGTGGGAACCCTGAGAACACTGGGCGCCTACAACTCTGAGCAGCTGGCTTTGAGGAACGGCTGCATGTCTGCACAACTTAAAAAAATCTGCAGTTTGGGGGCGGGAGGGGGAACGCGGGGGTGGGTCCCCACGCGTCCCATTTCTCTTCCGGGCTGTTGGTTGTGTTTTCGCTCAGTGCCAGTGCGGGGAGGCCAGGCATGTCTTCTGGACCACACGCTGCCCTTGCTGAGGTCCTTGGTTGTTATTTCAACCCCGACCGGAGCCATCTCCCGGTGACTCCGTCTCCCATTCTCCCTTCTCCACTCAGTTTCCTTCTTTCCTTTCTCCATATGATGTGCATATGCTTAGGGCATGTGTCCAGCCATCTCTTCTGACTTGGTAAGTCGAGGAAAGGAACAAATCATCTTGTTCCACCCTGTGTGTGAGTCTTCAGGGAGAGCGGGTGGTGGCAAACAGTGGCAGAAACGGGGTCGTTTCCTCCTTCACACTTTGTTGTAAAACAAGTTGGGGCCTCGTGACAGCCCAAGGAAATCCCGGCAATTTTGCAAAGTGTTGCTCCGGCCACGACTTTCGAGAGGCATTTTGCTCGGGCCACGGGAGAGGTCATTTTTCTCTGGCTGGACTGCGGATCTTTCCCAGGCGCGCGCAAGGTGGGAGGCGTGGGACGTGACCTTGACCTCCCTCTGGGGCAGGGCGGGACACTCCCGAGGTGACTCTGCACTTGGGCCTGAATCACGATGCAAGTCCTGCACTGCTGTGTCTGGGTCCCACCTTCGGTGCTTGGGGCTGGTGGTGGGACCTCACCAGTCCACATCTGTCCGCCCGCGAGCGCCGCGCCGCGCCCTGGGCCGGGGGAACCCTGGCGGAGAGCCGGACGCCAGGCGGCGGGAGGAGCGCAGAGCAGCGGGGCGTTGACTGAGACACTGGCCCCGCCCGGTCCCGCCCGCCTCTCTAGGCACCCAGCTCCGGCCGGGCGGGATCCGTGGACTCAGCGACCCGCGCGGGCTAACCCGCTCTCCTGCCGCCGCGGCGGCGGGCGCGGGGCCGCGCGGCGAGGCCGGATCCCTGCAGCGCGGGCAGGCGACGTTGCAGAGCCCGGCCAGCCAGACGCGCCAGGACTCCAGACTCCTGCAGGTACCTGCTCGGGTTCCCACCTCCCCGTGCGCCCGTGACACTTCTCCATGCGACCCCTCAACTTTATTGTACCTTCCCCCACCTTTTGCTGTTCCAGTCCCTGGTGGCTCAGGTCGCGGGTGCACGACCTCACAGGTCTGTGTTGACTAGGGACTTTGCATCCTGCTGGGCGCCTGGCTTGCGGCTTCCTCCCCATCCTGCAGTCCCGGAGCTGGGAGCCCGCCGTCGCTGGAGCCCGGGCTCTGCCTGTTGCGCAAGCTGCAGACTGCCCAAACCTAGTGTGGGTCTCTTTGGACGCCCTGCGGAAGGGAGCTAGGACCAGCTTTTGGGGTAAGAGGTGAAGTGGAGGACCGACTGGAGGTTAGAGAATGGATGAGCCGGGGAAAGGCGGCACCTCGCATAGGGGGCATCCCCGGGGCGTTTCCTAAGCCGGGAAGCCCTTCCTTTCCTTTCTCGGGAGGAGGCGCTTTCCTGGCAAATGTTAGTGTTTCCCGGGCCTCCTGCTCCGCCTTCTCTGCCTTTTCTCCCCCTCCCCTCTGCCCTGCAGTGTTGCAAGGCGCCCCACGACAGTTGCAGGCAAAAGCGTACCCAGGGCTCTTGCCCTGGTGCCGCGCTGCGCCGGGAGACAGTCAGTGCGCTCTAGGCGGGGCGGCTTGGGGGTCACTGGGCCCATGTGGAGTTGTCTCCAGAGTTTCCGCAATTGAGTCTGCGGTAGTGGCGCGAGGTGGGCCGGCAGGGTCAGGAACTCTTAATTTCTTTCATTCTTTCTGGTGGCTCCTATCACCTCCTCAGGAGGTGCCTGGAACTAGCCAGACCCGCCGGCAGGGGCCGCGGCGAGCCTGGCTGGGGCGCCTTTCGCATTGCAGAGCTTATGTCCCCTTGTGCCCCTCTCTTCCCCACCCCGTCCCTTCCTGTCCGATTTAGGAGAGGAGCACCCTTTGCGTCCTCGGTTTCTCCTTCCTTACACCCGTCTCGTCTGGAGAGACGAAGGTGCTAGTTTAATTTGAGAGGCCTTTGGCAAGGGCAGAATTCCGCCAAGAACTCCCTCCACCCATGAGAGTGACTTGAGGAGCCCTGGTGCTTAAGGAGAGGGACGTGGGGGGGGGGGGGGAGGAGGGTGTTCCTTCTGGTCCTACCGGGAGAGTGGATCTGTGGTTCTTCCTAGCTCTTGAGTTTTCTCTTTCACTTTGTTGAAGGGAGCGAGACAGGTGAAGAGGGAAATGAGATAGAAACCTTCGCACGCTTTGCATGTGTTTGCATATCCTATTTGCATAACCGCCGCTTTGGGGGCTGTGTGGTACTCCTCTAGACTCCTTGCAAATACCTGCCCAGGTAAAACAGGAAGCAAACATTTCCCCCTGCACCTTGCCTCGCGCTAAAGGTCCTGGTTTGCAAGAGTGTCTGCTGACTGTGTACTTGAACTGTTTCCCTGGGCCCTGAGCTCTTTGAGGAGGCCTATTCATTCCGTGTGCGCATAGCCAGCCACAGGGATGGATGCCAGAGTTAGTCTTGCTTCTCTCCTTCCTCACGGTATTGCCTGCCTTCTCCTCTTACACGGTTTGTGGTTTCAGGACTAGACGTTGTCAGTGTTGGGAGGAGCAGGACAAAGTTATATTGAGGCGATAAGATCTCTGAGTAGAAAGCCTACTGTGAACATGCTAAGGAAGCTAATGGGATTTTGTGGGGGAGCCCACACTGCTAAACACAGCCATGAGTGAAGGCAGCCTAGATGTGTGGTTTGCCTAGGAGAGCGAGTTGGGGAGTCCAAAGCTGTCTTGGATATGCTCAGCAATGTTAAAATACTAAAAACTCAGGTGCAGAATTGGTTATCTTAGCTCTTTTCTGATACTGCGATACATTACTCCCACAAAAACAACTTGAACGCGTCTGTGGCTTATAGTTCTAGTCCATCGTGACAGCGGAGTCGCAGCAGCCTGAGACTGAGAGAACTGGTCACATTATAGTCACAGTCAAGAGCAAAGAGAGATGGATCAGTACATGTATACCAGCGTTCGGCTAGCTTTTTGGTTTTTCATTCAGCCCAGGACCCCCAGCCCAAGGAATGGCACTGCCCACTGTGGACAGGTCATCCCACATCCGTGAATATAACTGGATGACCTTTCACAGACATTCTCAGAGGCCTGTCTCCCAGGTGACTTTAGACTGTGACAAATTGATAGTCAAGAGTATCACATTTAGGTTTGCCAGCAAAGCCCCACCAAAGGGTCTTCTCTCTCCTCCCTTTTCTTCTTGGGAAGGGAAGAGAAAGAGATTCCTGTCCTTCTGTCTGTTGAAGTCTTCCCTGCACTGTAGCCCTTTACAGAAATGGCGTGGCATCTCTCTGTTCTTCCACAGATTCCCGTCTGCTCTCTCGTGGCATGTGGCGCTGGAATGTGTGTTCGCCTGGGGGAAAAGCAGGTACCATAGGGCTTTCCTCCTCTTCCTTTTAAAATAGATAACATTTTAAATAGCTAACCTTTATTGGCTGCCTACAGATATTGGCTGGATCCTCTGCTAGGTGCTCTACTGGGGATTGTCTCCTGTGAAGATGCAAGGCTTGCATTCTTTATTTCCCTGCAGTCTTGATGGAGGAGCTTGCAGGGCAGGGGAGTTCTCTAGGTGGTTCCTGAGTCTGATGGAGGCCAGCCAGATGGTGGCCTGAGGTTTCACTAGGAGGGAAGGATAGCTGTCTAGGGTAGGTTCAGGCAGAAAGGAAGATGGGTTGTATTATTGGTCCTGCTTCTCAGGCACCCAGGATGGTGGGTCCTTAGAATGTTACTAGTGAGACATATCTTTTCTAACACCCTTTTAAAATTTTGAGGCAGGATCTCATGTAGTCCAGGCTAGTCTCAAACTCATTATATAGTCAAAGATGACCTTGAATTTATGACTGAGCTCTGAGTACTGGAATTTCAGAAGCTTGCTACCATGCCTGGTTTATGTGGTGCTGGGGGTCTACCCAGGGTTTCTTTATGCTGGGCAAGCACTCTACCAACTGGGCTACATCCCCAGGTCTCTGTGTGAAATATGTATAAGGAGACATCAATCAAAGAGAACAGACTACCGACCCCGGTAAATGCTTCTTTGGCGGCTCCTTGACAGAGGTCACTTGTCCACATCCTTTCTATTTAGCTCCAAAGATTTAGCTTGCTAATATTGTTACCTCGTACTAAGCACTAAAGGCTAAAGGCTTTTTACATGTATTAACTCCTTTCATTCTGAGGACGACCACAGGAGGTAGGCTTTAATCATTGCCCTGTTTTGCATGAGAAGGACGAGACAAGCCGCCCAGCTAGGAAAATGTAAAGCCGAAGTCTGTCCACAGCAGCCTGCCTGAGGAGCCACCGGTGAGGCTCAGCACCCTGGGTCTAGTCCCCAGGCTCCCAGGCTGTACCTCCTCTGTAGTGGGATCTCAGACTTAGTTTGGTGATGTGACTGGTAGAGGAGGCCTGTAGTTATCAAGTGACTTCACATTCTGTGTCTCAACCTTAAGAGGCACCTTGAAGCTTAGAATTTAAAAGCTCCTGTAGGTCTGAGTCAGCTTCTTAATGGACTTCTGACTGGCTGACTTGGATGGAAGGGAAGCTGACCTAAAAATCACCAGCTAGGCACACATCATGGTTGTTTCTAGGTAACATATGAGAAATCGAGAAAAATCATAGACTACTTCATCCCTGAGTCAAATTCATTAAATTCAGAGCCTCAGGCACTGAGGGCAGGTGGCATGTGAGATGTGATATCTGTGGATCTGGAGATTCAAGGTAAATATGCCCACAAGTAGGACAACTCAGGATGCTAACTGTAATACCTGGTTAGAGTCACAGTGACAGCCACATTCCCTAGCCTAGGGTTCAGATGAACTTCCTCAGACTTGTCTCATCAAAGTCCTCAGGGCATCTCGATTGTGATAAGTCACAGCAGGATAGAGATGGTGGGATGGTGGGGACAAGCCTTAACAGTGGACATTGCATTCCAAACCCAGTATCTTTCCACCTCACTTCTTTCTCGTCCCCAATGGAGAGTTCTTAGAGGTGACTGAATTTGAATTTTATTCTGAAGCCAACTTTTTTTTTTTTTCCCATTTCCTCTCCTTTCGTTTTTAAGACAAGGTCTTAAGGATCCCAGGTTGACTTCAGATTTATTATGTAGTTGACTTATTATGTAGTTGAACTTCCTGCCTCCACCTCCTGAGTGCTAGGATGAGAGGCATGCCCCATTATGCCCCATTTATGAAGAGCTGGGGAATCAAAGCCAGATTTTGTGTATGCTAGGTGAATATTCCACCAGTTTCACCGTCTTTTGAAACTTCTCAGGATGAGCGCATTATAAAAGTAATCTTTAATAACTTAAAAATAGTTACTAGTCTTGATTGTAGTGTTTTTCTTCTTTGTTTGGGATGAGGGTTGTCTCACTTTCTTTGGAATCCTGCATATCCTTAGACCATGGTTTTCTTGGAGGAGAGATACTGTGTAAATATTGTCTTTAATTGCACAAGTGTTGAATGATAAAGGCTTATGGTCTGCTTGCTTTTAGCCAACAGTGCTACAATTAAGCAATCAGTGTTTATAGCAGTTGGCTTCAGTGAGCTTGGGGACCTTCCAAATGAATGAAATGTCCTGTTTACTGTCAGCAGAGCACCTCCTAGATGCTCATTAAAACTAATGATTAATGTATGTGGTCAGATATCTGATCTACAAGAATTTGAGTACCTGCCTGGTGATGTATACTGTGCTAGGAGCTGGGTATACTGTAGTAAAGGTGACAGATATGGAAGAGAGAAAGCAGGTGTGTGTGTGTGTGTGTGTGTGTGTGTGTGTGTGTGTGTGTGTGCACCTGCGTAGGGAGAGACAGATATTAAGGTAATTTGATGAGGTCAACACACAATGGATGGCAATTTGTTACCAGTTTGAATGTTAATCTTATTCAAAATCCCTATGGAAACACTGGAAATACTGTTTGACTAAATAGCTGGGTACCAGTAACCCAGTCAAGTTGACATATAAGACTAAACTAACCATCATATCAGGGTTAGCAAAGTATGCTGACCTGAAGGTCAATCATGAATGTCACCATTATCCTGCCGTTCCTTAAAGAAAGAGCTCCCAGTGATCCCTTAAAGTTATAGGTAGTAAGAATGAGCTAGGGCCATAGAACTGAAATAGATACAAAGAATCATTTAATCCATTTGCTGTGTTAAGATCTCTTCCTCCTAATTGGCTTCCTCCTCCTCCTTCCTCTTGCTCTTCCTCCTGCTCCTCATCTTTCTTCTTCTGTTTCTTCAACAGGGTCTCTCTATGTAGCCCTGGCTGTCCTGGAAACTGATATGTAAACCAGGCTGGCTTCAAACTCGGAGATGTACCCATCTCTGTCTCCCTAGTGCTGTGATTAAGTAGCCAGCGGACTGGAGCTGAGAGCTTGGATACACTTGCATCTTTTTTTTTTTTACTTTTCTTCTGCTATGGAGAAGTCGGGCTTTCTTAAACTCTGATTCATGTGCCAAGGTAAACATAAAAGTATTCCCTATGATTTATTTGCGGTAAAGGTTATAACTGGCCAAAGAGATGGCAGACTTTGTGGTTAAAGGCTGTGGTTTGTGTATCGGATTGTGAAGCTGCCTGGGTTTTGGCAAGGATGTTTCCACATTCTGGTCTCTGAGGTCAATAAATAACACACAGCAGGCAGTGGTTGTCTTGTGGGTTTTTATGATGCCAGTTTTATAAGTGTAGGGACTTCATGAGACCACTGAAGAGAAGACATTTCACTCTTAGGGATGAATAGGAATTCATTTAGGAAGGGTTGGGCAAGAGAATCCCATGTTGAGGATTGAGGGCTAAGACTTGGGAGAAGGCTGTAGGAGAATGTTTGGGAGAAGCCTGGAGAGTCGGGCAGCTAGATCATACTGTGGCTTTTAAGCCAGGTTGAGGTGTCATGGCTTATTCAGCAGGCAGGGGGAAGATGTGAATGAGTTTGTAGTAGGGACATGCTGCTAGCCTGTGTGTATGAACAACAGTTACTCCTGATCACCTTAGTGATTAGATTTTACCTGGCTAATCAACAGCCTCTTTGTTTTTTAAAATCTATTTCTTCTGGGACAAAAGTATAAAGGAACATGTCATATAAGATTGTGTCAATTTATCATCTATCTTCTGTCTCATATCTATCTGTCTGTCTGTCTAGCTATCATGTATCATCTTTCTGGCATCTACCTAGCATCCATCCATCCATCCATCTATCTATCTATCTGACATATATCTAGCATATATATACCAATCTACCTATCTCTATGTATTAATGGCTCTATCTATAATCTCTTATCGATCTTCTATCTCTATCAATCAATAATGTATTTATTTTTATCATCTGTCAGTTATCTATCTCCATATCCATCCATCATCCATTCATCCATCCCTCCATCATCCATATATCTAAACATCCATCTATCCATCCATGTCTATTAGCTTACCCCTGTCTTTGCCAAAACATAAAAAAGCCACCAATATCCCCCATATCCTTTCACCATCTCCTCAAATCCCATTATCCTTTGTCACCACCTTCTGAAACTTGTCGAGTATGTATAACAAATACGAAGGTAAACAATCTTTAATACTGTAAGGATGGTTGCTGGACTAGATGACAGCGTTTTTCTTTGTTGGGAAGGAATGTCTTGAGGTGGGAAAGTAGTAGCCCCATGGAACTTCCTTTCTATGCTTTGAGAACTTTGCCCTTTAAGCAGACACATGGACATCTTATGCTGATTTGAGAGTGATTGTCAGTGTGCTGTGTCTTTTTGGTGATGAGCACTGAGTTTTTCCCAGCTCACCTAGACTTACGTTCTGGAAGGTGTTACATATGTTGCCTCATCAGGTAGGACCTTTCATATGGCACGGTAGAAATGAAAAGCATGGTATGCACAGTTTCACTATATGGCCCTAAATGTTAATGGGGCCCTTGCTTTTTAATCAGTCATTTTTATCAACAGAGTTAAGAGCCCTGGAGCACATATTTAGCCTTTGCCTGTCCCTCAATGGGAACAGCTCAGAATCCATTTTCATGCAGGCATTAGATCATGGGGCCCAGCTTTAGGCTGTTTAGCATACGATCATCCGTTTTGGAACTTGGGTACTCTGTGGTATAGAAAGGAGGAAATAACATTTTCTTGTAAGACAAAGCATCAGTTACTTTTTTTCTGCTGTGATATAACACCATGACCAAGAGCAACTTACTGAAGGAAGAGTTTATTTGGCTTATGGTTCCAGAGGGGGAGTCCTTAAGAGTGGGGGAACCATAGATGTAGGTAGATGGAGTGTGAAGCTAACAGATCACACTTTCAACCATAAATGTGTTGCAAAGAGAGTGAATTAGAAATGGGTGAGACTATGAAATCTTAAAGCCCACTTTCAGTAATGTACTTTTTTTTTTTTTTAAAGCAAGGCTGTACAGCTTCTCCAAAGAGTGCTACCAACTATTTACAAGTGTTCATATACCTGAGCTGATGGGGGACAGTTCTCGCTGGAACCACCATAAGAGGGATGTACTCATGCTGCAGACCCCCCCACACAGAGATTTTTAAACAGTGCTCATGGGTGTCAACTGTTTAGCTGATTTGACACAAATAGATGACCTTAGAGAGTATTGCACTGTTATCCAAATTTACCTCATGAACATTCCTTTTCCACCCTGTCTTCAGGAATTTCTTTAGGAACTTGTCGAATGGGCGAGTGTAGATGGGTTGTGAATTTCCCTACTTATTTTAAGGCACACAGATGTGAACCTTTGTGCAAATCAGGTTAAGAAAGCCGCCCCATTTTACTCTGGGGCACTGGGTTTTGTTTGTTCAGTAGGCATTCAGTTTCCTGTGTGGTGAAGATTTTCTTGCAATATGGTGGCACAGGAGGGAAGTGAGCACCTGACCAGATGTACTGGGTAAAGCTGGCTTCTGAAGCTTACCCCTTGAGCCACTAATGTCCCTGATGGCTGGCGAACACAGTGCTCTTCAGATTGGTTTTGCCTTCTAGCTCCCTTATATCTTGTTCAGAGAAACCCAGAGAGAGGTAGCTGCATATCGGAAATGAGTTAGCAAAGAGGAAGTATGAGTATTAATTTTAATAAGCCAAATTAAAAGAATTTTTTTACAACTTACATTGCCTGGGATCTCATTATTTTATAATTGTTTTCATATTCATAAAGTGTAGATTTTGTCGTAGCTGACTGGGCAGAGCATCAAAAACATCCTTTCAGGATGGCTTGCAGCACCTACCTGGATGTGGATGTTTTGAAGCGTGAACTCATTTCCTCCCCTTTTCTTTTTCAGTAGTGGTGTGGATACTTACACAAGCCATCGTATTAACTTTATTATATCTCTTAAGAAGTTAAGTAAAACTTGTTTTTCACTGCACGGAGTAGTCACCGTGGCAACTTGCTACAGCAAAAGACACTTGGCCCTCTGAGAATTTCATTGTAAATATACTGAGGATTTATGGTTTGGCAAACATACTCTGTTTTCGTCTAGCAGCCATAAACATTTTTTTTTTTCTTTCTGAAACTCTCTGGAAATGCCATAACATGTCAGGGGCTCAGACTGGGTACAGAGAAACAACAGCTTACATGATGATGGCTTGCATATGACCCTCAAAATTCACAACTTGTGGTTGTAACTGTGACGCTATCAAGAGTGCGGAGGAGCTGACTAGAATTCCCGTGTGGAGGGTATTTGGGGGTGTGGGGCATCTTTGGAAGGTCATTAGGATTAGAGGAAGTCATGTGGATGGAACCCATGTGACGGCATTGGTGTGTTTGTAAGGAGGGAGAGAGATATACGACCTTGCACACTTCCTGTGGCTCACTCCGTGCAGCTCCTGCCGGGCTGTCCTGCAGACAGAAGGCTTGGTCAGATGTTGCACCATGCTCTTGGACTTCCCAGCCTCAAGGACCCTGAGCTAAAGAACCTCCATTCTTTATAAATTACTTCATCTCAGGTGTTTTGATAGCAGCAGAAAGCGAACCGAACTTAATTATGGCTTCCTAACGCACTCACTGGAGTCCCAGGAAAGGTAGTTTGGTGAGGAGACACTTACTTAGTAGCCCTGTCTACTCTCCATTTTGATTAGGGAAGCTCATTTCTAATCTTAATTTTTGTATATATATATATATATATATATATATATATATATATATATATATATATATATAGTGTGTGTGTGTGTGTGTGTGTGTGTGTGTGTGTGTGTGTGTGTGTGTTAGTTATGTATGTATGTGGACCTAGAGATTGAAGACAGTGTCTTCCTCCATCACTCTCCACCTTGTCTTTTGAGGCAGGGTCTCTCACGAACCTGGAGCTCACTGATTCTGCTAGGACTAGCTGGCTTCTGAGTTCCATGGATTCTCTCACCGTTACCTCCCCAGGGTGGTAATTACGGGTGCTTGCTGCTATGCTCAGCTCTTTATATGTGTGTTAGGATCTGAACGCTGGTCCTTATGCTCGTGAGAGCGGCGCTTTGCAGACTGAACCATCCCTCCCGCCTCCATCGCCTTTTTTTTTTCTTTTAAAGTGCAATATTCATTTAGTCATATTTCCACCAGACTTCTCCCACTTGTCTGTTGTGAATCAGACATTGATATCATGAAATGTCAGGGATGTTGCTGGGAAATGGGGTTCTACAGACGCAGATTTGTAGGGGTACCTGTTTAGCACTGGATCTGTGTGCGTTGGGGGAAAAGAGCAGGAAATACATGGAAGTGTGATGTCTATTTTGTCTGTATGTATGTCTGTGTATACTTGTGTGCCAGAGGAGAGTGTCAGATCCCCTGGAACTGCGATTATAGATGTTTGTGAGCCACCTTCTGGGTGCTGGGAATCAAACCCAAGTCCTCTGGAAAAGCAGCCGATGCTTTTTTTTTTTTTTTTTTTAACTGCTGAGTCATCACCTCAGCCCCTTCAGCTGATTTCCTGAAGACAGAACTTTACCTACAAAGAAGATTCCCTTAGAGGGAATTGGTTCAATAATTTGGAACCAATGGGAGAATATTTGTATCACTGGGGATGGTAAGTGGTCTACTAAGGCTGCAACAGGGGGTGGCCTTGAAGTAGACTGGTGGATGCTGAGACCAACTAAGTAGGAAGCAGTTCTTGCTGGATGTTCAGTGAGTTCATACTCTTCCCTGAAGGTGTACAAAGGTTACGGCTACATCTTGACTTATGTATAGGAAAGTCTCTCTGGCTGCAGGCCAAGAGGGTATGGGCATTAGTGAGAACATGATGACATCATTCACTTACCTACTGGGGTGATTTGAGAGGCATTGGAGAGGGGCCTCTGTTCTTTGATGTCTGAAATAACAAAATCACAGACACATAGACACACACACACACACACACACATACACACACACACACACACACACACACACCCCTCCTCCTCCTTATACAGCTTTTTCTCTAAGGAAAGGAATGGAAGATTCTTGGAGAGGGTTGAGTGGAATTTTTTGCTGCATATCTGCTTCCTTTTGACACATTTTCTCGGGGGTAGTTATTTGTCCTCATTTGGATGTTATCTGGGTGGATGATGAAGCTTGGGGTGTCCCTGGAAGTTCCTGCTGCCAGTTTCTTGTTTGTGCTATAGTGTGGGCAGGTGGTGTGGGCTTATCTAGTTACATGCTCTATCAATGGAGTGTCTTCCATTTCTTTCCTACAGTGAAGCCATTGGGTGGGCAGGTGGAATGGGCTTAGCTAGATACGTGCTCCATCAACTAAGTGACTTCCAGCTTTTTTCAGGAAGGTCCTGGCTTCTGCTTATTCCAGGCGGGGCACTGTACCTTCTTCTTTGATTCTAGGAGCATCCCGGAACCATTAGAAAAACAGAAAATCATGTTTGTGTTGGTTCATCACAACCAGTTCCCATTGTGTCTGTCCAAGGATCCCCAAAGGATGTAAGAGATTCCCAAGGCCTATATCACACCATTCTAAAGGCTCACTTTAGTCTTTCCCACTGAGTTAAAAGGGAGTGGGATGAAACTCGAGATGATTATTTGCAGAAATGGAGCCAGGGATGCCTGGAATGTACTGAGAAAACAAGGTCCCTAAGGACCAACCCTGCTGTTCCCCAGGCCTAGTCCTCAGGGAGTTCTGTGTGTGCCCAGAGCCGTAAGGATTTACATCAGATACGTGGGGGAAACTCTTATGTTGTTAGAACTCCAGTTCTTATTTAGATGACTCTTAGGGTTCTTATAGTACTCAGTGATAAAAATAATAAACATTGATGCAGAACTTACAGCACACCAGATGTTGATATCAGTATGACATTCATTTTAGCCTGTTGAGACATGCTTGATGGTAGGTACTATTACAGTCACTGTTGTCTATCACCCATCAGGTATCTGTGTATCTGTATTAGAATGTTTTTTATTATTGATCTGTTAATTATCTGTGTACCTATGTATCTACTATCTGTGATGTTGATCTAGGAGAAAAGCCTATGAGGGATGACCTAGATGAGGTTAATTGAGGTGACAAGACCCATCTTAACTCTGAGTGGCACCGTTCAATGGGCTGGGGTCCTGAACTGGAAAAAAACAAGGAGAAAGGGAGCTGAGCACTAGCATTCATCACCCTCTGCTTCCTGCCTGTGGACTCAGCTTGCTGCCTTTCACACTCGCCCCTGTGCCTTCTCCATCATGATGGACTTCTCTTCAAACTGTAAGGCAAACTAACCCTTCTTTACTAGGTAGCTTTGTACAGGAAATTCATTGCAACAATGAGAGAAGTAACTAGGGTTGGATCTATCTATCTATCTATCTGTCTGTCTGTCTGTCTGTCTATCTATCTATCTGTCTGTCTATCCATCCATCATCTATCTATCTATCTATCTATCTATCTATCTATCTATCTATCTATCCACCATCTATCTATCTATCATCTATCTATCTATCTATCTATCTATCTATCTATCTATCTATCTATCATCTATCTATCTGCTATTTATCCATATGTGCTGACTAGTCTTATGGTAATTTGGCACAAGCTAGACTCATTAGAGAAAAAGGAGCCTGAGTTGAGGAAATGTGTCCGTGAGATTTATCTGTAAGGCATTTTCTTAATTAGTGATCGATGGGGGAGAGCCCAACCCATTGTGGGTGGTGCCATCCCTGGGCTGGCATTCTACAAGAAAGCAGGCTGAGCAAGCCAGGGAAAGCAAGCCAGCAAGCAGTAACACTCCGTGGCTTCTGTATCAGCTCTTGTGTCCTGAGTTTTGAGTTCCTGTCCTGACTTCCTTCAGTGATGAACAGGGATATGGAAGTGTAAGCTAAGTAAACCTTTTACTCCCAATTTGCTTTTTAGTCTTGGTGTTCCATTTCAGCCATAGAAACCCTAACTAAGACTCTGTCTGTCTGTCTGTTTATGTATGAAAAGCTCAAGTCACACTGCTAGGAAGTAGCAGAGTGGCATTCACATGGCAGCAGACTGGTTATAGCACCTTGCTCCCATGGCTTTGAATCAAATCCCTGCCTCTTCTGGTTGAGGATGCGTTTTAACCTCTGTAGTCCTGGTTTCCTCATTCAAAGAATGGGGATAACAATAATAACATCTATCTTGCACAATGCAGCATCTGTAAGTAATTCATGCAGTACTTGGCAAAAAGTAAGCAATGTATACATAGGCCTTTAAGAAAAACTGTCCAGTGAAAGGCCCTGTTAGAAGGCTATCTGCACTAGTTCTCTTTGGTGACCCCTGGTACTTGGTAGATATTCTGTAGCTTCTTACACAGTGCGTGGTGATAAAAAGTCCTATATATTATTCCCATGCTCGTTTAGGGGGATAAAGTCTGTTTGCTTAGGGACAAGAGCCTAGTGTGTAAGGACAGACAAGTAAGTCATCAGCAAGACAGGCAGAATGATGTCTCCTTCTACTCATTTCCCTGAATAGAAGGCTTCAGTGGGCTCTGGGCCCACTCACTCTGCTCCGTGTGTGTATGTATGTGTGCATGAACATTTGCATGGGTGCACAGTTGTATGTGGGTGCGTGTGTGGACGTTAGAGGTCACCCTTGAGTGTCATTCCTCAGGCACTGTCTACCTTGGTTTTTGACATAGAGTCTCTTACTGGCCTGGGATTCACCAACTGTGGCTGACAACCCCGCTGCCCCGCCCCCCCCATCCCCTTGTTTCCACTTCCCAGTGATGGGATTACAAGCACACCACACCACCACCACCATGCCTGGCATTTTTACATGGGTTCTATGAAACAGATTCAGATCCTAATGTTTATATGGTACACGGAGTAAAGCATTCTCTAGCCCCTGGACTCAATCATTTTGAACCTCAGTTTCCTTACCCATCAGTGGTGAACAGTGAGTGTGCCTGCCTCTCCAGCATGATCTGAGAATTCAAATGGGCCATTACTTTACTCATACATTCATTATTTCTTGTTGGGCATTAAGGAAAATGAGACCCCCTCACCTTTGCGGAGCTTCCAATGCAAGGTGGCAACAGTAAACAGATTATTCTGTTACAGAGAGTGAATTAAATACTCTGACCAGAAGGAGACAGAGGCTGGTAGCTGCAGGGGTGAAGCAGGCATGGTAGGGGGTAGGTGGAGGAACCCGAGGTCAGGGAGAACAGGATAGAGCTGAGTCTTGGAGGGCACTCTGAACAGACAAAGCAAGTGTGGCGATCTGGAGTCATTAGAAGCCAGGAAAGTTCTGGCGAATTTCAAGCAATTCTTCATTAGTCCTGGGGTATGAGTTGGGTTGTGGCAGGCAAGGATGATGGATGAGGAATGATGAAAATGTCTAGTGTTGTGTTGATCATTTATTATGTCAGAAGCACAGAGGACTCTACAGTTATCACCCCCCTCTTTCATCTTCCTAACTGTTTCACATGAGATATGGTTGGTGTTGAGTACCTGTATTTAAAGAATCGGGAAACTGAGTCCGAGATAGCTTAACCAGCGTTCCCAATACCACTTATCCACTGAGTGGAGAAGTTGCATTTTCCCTTAAATATTCTGGATCTAGTGTTTTTCCTGAAGGTTGAAGAGCCTACTGTTTATGGGTCTAACAAAATCCAACCCTGGTTTCAATCTGGGGGTGAGGAATGAAGATGGGCAGAGGACAAGGGGCACAGTTAGAGTGTACTGTGGCCAACTGGTAGAAAGACACAGGCTATCTGAAGGAGAGCAGAGGCAGGAGGACCAGAGACAGGAAGAGATGGGAGAGAGTCTGGGAACATGGCTGTGCTTATCCTCGGCATTGGCTTGGTGTCTGTCAGTGGTGTGGGTGGTGAGGGGAAGGTCTGCGTCTGGCCGGCATGATTTCTGAATGTCTAACTTGAGATTCAGGTGTGGTGGGCTCAGAAAATAAATGGAAGGAGGTTTAGATGTGTTTAAGGCTCCAGTAGGTTATAAAATATTAAATAGAGAAGTCCAGTTGGGGCAGTTGTAGAGGCCCAGTGTGTGTGTGTGTGTGTGTGTGTGTGTGTGTGTGTGTGTGTGAGAGAGAGAGAGAGAGAGAGAGAGAGAGAGAGAGAGAGAGAGAGAGAGAGAGAGAGAGAGAGAGAGAGAGAGAAGAGAATAAACACAGAGGTTACAAATCTACACTTTGTCTTTCGATGTGGGTTAGATAAAACTGGCCAGGGAGAAGAACAGGGGTACAGAAAGGGGTCATTGGGCATGACTAGGATGTAGAGAAGACAATGTAGTGGTCTGGAGGTTGTCTCAAGGCCAGGAATATTTTTGGTTTGGCTCACGATCTTAAAGCATGAACATTAAGAGTTTCCAATGTTTAAAAAATTTGTAAAAATAAGATCTGCGAGTGTTCCTGACAAATTGGATGATGTGGCCTCCTGAGACCCATGGGTGAGAGACAGTGGTGAGCTGGAGGGAGCTCAGCCTTTTGGACAGGCTAGCACACGCCTGCTTCTTATAGTGGCCAGGGAGCCTCCTCCTCTTATCCTGGGCACGCTGCTTGGTCTCTGAAGGTATTTCATTGGTGGCCTTACATTTAAAATTTGTGCAGAGAATTCCCTAGGGACTTAGAAATGTCATTAGAGACGTGGGAGGAACAGCTAAGAATGGTGTCAATGGTAGGGAATGGTAAGGCCTAGGTAGTTCCCAAGTGACCAATGCCACTGTCCTGTAAACCATGCAGACTGGGAAGCATGTTTAGTTTGGCTGCTTGGAGATGCCCTCAGCAAAAACATGTGTGGAGGGTCAGGAGAAGAAGAGAGACAGTAACTTCAGAGAGCTGTGCTGCAGAGCTAAGGGCGTGGTTTAGTTGGTCAAGTGTTTGCTGAGCAGGATGAGAATGTGAGTTCCAACTCCACAACCCGTGCATTAAAAAAGGTGGGCATTGGTGGTGCACGCTTGTAATCCCAGCATTGGGGAGGTGGAGGAGACAGGCAGATTTGGGGGCTCACTAGCCAGCAGGCCTAGCTGAATTGTTGAGTTCCTTGTTTAATAAGGGACCCTGTCACAAAACATAAGATAGACAGTCACTGAAGAAGATACCCAAGGTTGACCTCGGACCACATATATACACACACATGGAGACACACAGCTACATAGCTGTGCTGCCATGAGGTATTCAGGGAGGTTTTAGTGTTGGTGTGTGTTTCATATCTGAAGGACTTGAGAACATCTTGATCAGGAGCTATGTGATTGGTGTCACTTAGGACATTATTTGTCCTTGAGTAACAATATTTTGGGAGTGCGGTAGTCCAAAAGACTGAGTCCAGACCCTGGTGAACGCTAGGCGAGCACTCCACCACTGATCCACACCTCCAGCCCTTGACTACGTTCTCTAAAGAGGAGTCCATGCTTAGCGAGGTTTCAGTGGAAGAGGAGCGGTAGTTGCTATTAAAACAAAACCCTTCCAGAGACAGGATGGGACGTGGTGCTTTTGTGTTCCTGTGATGCCAGCTCCGCTGTGTCCGATCCGCCCATGGCAGCGCTAGTTCACTGTGGTGCGCTTCAAAATACTGTCTTTCGTTTTCATCATCTGCAGGTTATGTGAAGCCGTGACCATGTGGTGAGTTATTACCAGCGCCACGAATCTAAACACTGCTTATTTCCATTTATCACGTGCCAGGTAGAGTCTTTGTGATGATTTTATCAACTGTTTTCTCCCTTACTACAAAATGCCCAGTGTGTTTTCATTGGTTTTATTCCCTGTTATTGATTTTTCATTTACTTGTTTGTAGTTGCTTTGTAACACACTTGATTCAATAATGTGTGTGTGTGTGTGTGTGTGTGTGTGTGTGTGTGTGTGTGTGTGTGTGTGTGCATTACAGTTGACCTGTCTTTGATGAAGGAAAAATGTGTTTCCCATTTGCAGTACCTGATAAGTAAGCTGTTTTTCTGCTTGAAGTTGGGGCCATAATTTCAAAAGCACATTGGTGGTGATTTTTTCTTCTTCTTCTTTTCTCTCATTTAACTGAATGGGCAAGAGAACTTTAAAATTTTAACATGGAATGGCAGCAGCTTATGGCCAAGCTGTGTGAAAAGTGCCAGTTGACCAATAATTTTTGTCAATTGATTCAGCAAGTAAAATTTAAGAACCTATTGTGTGTCAGGCAAGGTTGTAGGCACTTGTACTCTGGTATGTAGGCAAGATAAAGAAATAGAAAACACGTGTTTCTAAGTGTATATATATATAGTAATTTTTATTTCATTACATTTTTTTTGTGTGTGTATGCATGTGTGTGTGTGTGTGTGTATGCATGCATTTGACACACACCCACACATGTGTGCCATGGCTTGTGTGTTGAGATCAGAGGACAACTTGTGGGAATTGGTTCTTTTTTCCACAACATGGGCTCCAGGGATGGAATTCAGGTTTTTATGTTTGGTAGCAGGCACCTTTACCTATGGAGCCATTGAGCCAGCCTGACTTCTAAGTATATTTTAAGGAGTGACAAATGTTAGTGATTAAAAATAAGTCAGGGAGAGAAATGGGAGTTTGAGGAGATACTGATGTTTTATTTTATTTTTATTTATTTATCTATTTTTTCACTTAATTTTTTTTGTGTATGTATATGTGTGTATGGGTGTTTTGCGTGCATGTGCGTCTGTCTAACAGGTATGTGCCTGGTGCCCAAGGACACCAGAACAGGGCATTGGAACCTCTGGAGCTGGAGTTACATATAGTTGTGAGCTGCCCTGTGGGTGCTAGGAATGAAACCCGGTCCTCTGGAAGAGTAGCCGGTGCCCTTAACCCTTGGCCATTTCTCCAGCGCTAGGTAGTGAGATTTTAGATAGGATAAGCTGAAGAAGTCTCACCAAGGTCACATCATTGAACTATCGACCTGAAGGAAGTAAGGAAGCAAGCCTAGATTGCACCTGTGACTAGAGCATTCTGGGAAGAGACCAGCTAGTGCAAAGGCCCCGAGGCAGGCATACACCTCACTGGTGTGACTAAGGATGATTGGGAAGAGGCTTGTGGGTAAAAGCTGGAGGAGCTAAGCAAACAAAGAGAACAGCAGAGGGAACTTAGACTTTAAAATGGAAGCCAATGGAGGTTGGCACAGGAGCAAGAAGATGTGACTTACTCATCAGAGTCAAGGAGTTCACAAACCCTTTTTTTGTGCCATGGGCCCTTGTGGCCACCAGAGAAGCCATGGACCATTTTTCGGAACAGTGTTTTAAAATGCGAAACAGAAAATCCACAGGGCGTAAAGGACTCGCGGCCCTACTGAAATGCTTTTATTATCAAAATACTAAAACCAATGTATGATTAAGTCACATATGTGCTTCTTTATGAAGTCATTATAGAAGATGTAGGAGTCAGTACGTAAAGACTGCGAATTCAAAGTAATTATGAGCCTAAGAGGTATTTCATGGAGTCCGCAACGTCTATTGTTGCAGGCGCCATATTGTTGATGCTACCCCAACCCTGTTTTAGTGGAAGGAATCGCTCAGTTTTAGTTGGTGTTAGTAAAAGTCAGGGTACATCCCTTGGAAGATTCCTCTGCAGGCCCCTGTGCTGCCTTTTGTGGAGAGAGGAGACTATGAAAAGAGGAATGGATTACTGAAACTAGCTCATGTTTTTGTTCCTGCATGCATTTTTGATGACTCTCCTAGAATTCGCTATTGGCCATCTCAGCTCCCAGGAATTCCTGTGGACTGAGGTGCCCAAGGGCACTTTCCGTTCTACACATCTAAGGAACAGCACTTAATGCCTGGAGATTTTTTTTTTTTTTTTTTTTTTTTTTTGCCATTTCTGACTTGTTTCTTATGGAACAAGTTTCTTATAAAAATTTCTGGAGGTCTGCACTGTGGACTCCTTGTTTCAAGGGAGTCTGTATGCTACAGGTAACCCAGTTCCTTCTTCCTGGGTCACCCTAGCTCAGGAAAGGGGTGACCCACACAGGTGGAGATCTTGAACATTTTAAGAAGAAAAACTGTGTCAGTGTCTCAAGTTCATGGCTCCGTTGTGGGTCAACCCCATTCTTTCCTGCCCTTCATACCCACCGCAGGATTTCCTCTGCCCTTACTTGGCATAAGCTTCCTCCTCTATTTGGAACTGCCTTCCATCCTGTGTCCAGTGATCACACCTGCTGTACCCCTCAAGGTTTGGCTCCAATGCTCTCACCCTCCTCCAGCAGGGACTATCCCCCTTCTGAACTGACAGTTCCTATTTGCCTGTTTTCTTCGTAATTTTCTCCTATGAGCTCCAAGGGCAAGCTCTCCACATTGCCTTTTGCTCTCTGTCTTCCCAGGTAGCCCCTGGGGTCAAGCAGCTTTCAGTGAATTAAAGCAGCTCGAGATTCTACCTCAGGACACAGGGACACCCCCGGCTGATGATTCCACCACAGGCGAGCCTGTAAGTTCCCTTCCTGCTGTAAATCCCTCTTGTGTCTGGGTCTCTTTCCCTTCCTGCTCAACTGCCGACCCAGGCTGCCTGTGCACTTTTATCATCTTTCCATGTTGATATAACTGTCTCCTAAGTATTTTCTAAGACTTAACACACTTCAAGAAATTTACACAACATTGACAAATGCAGAGTGGAAAGCGAGAGTCACGCGTAATTCTATCGTACAGAAAAAATGCGCACGTCATGTTGGTGTATGTTAGTACAGATCTTTTTTTTTTTTTTTCACTCTGTTACCAACTCAGGCATATTTTACAAGCAGGTCCACGCCATGCAGTGCATCATCACCTGACGTTTCTGACCAGGCCTACTGTATTAGTGGTTAGGAGCATGACTTTAGAGGATTGCTTGAGTTCAAATCGCGGAGACATGACGGAGTAGTTGTTGACTCTTGGGCTGGTTTTGTAGCTCTATTGGTAGAGTGACTTCCCAGCAAGCGCCGGCCCTGGGTTCAGTGCTCAGTGTGTGATAAGCCGGGGTATGGTGGTGCACGTCGGGAACATCGACACTCTAGTGCAGGTCAGGAGGAAGGATCCGAAGTTGGAAGCTGGACAGTGAGTTTAAAGGCCAGCCTCAACCTTTATGAGACCTTTTTTCTTTTTTGTTTTTTGAGACAGGGTTTCTCTGTGTATTTTTGACGCCTGTCCTGGATCTCGCTCTGTAGACCAACCAGGCTGGCCTTGAACTCACAGAGATCCGCTTGGCTCTGCCTCCTGAGTGCTGGGATTAAAGGCGTGCGCCACCACCGCCCCTCCTTTTTCTTCCTTAAGTAGTCACTGACTCAGTTGTTTCTTTGTTCACCAGTTTCCCCACCTGTAAAATGAATGCAGAAACCCCACTGTTCATAGGCCGCGTGTCTTGGTGCACATATACCTATAAAGTATTTGGGAGGTTGAGGTAGGAACATTACAAGTTCAAGGCCAGACTGGAATTCAGAGTGGGCTGAAGACCACAGCCAGGGTTAGATATTGAGATCCTGTTTTAGGAAACTAAGAAACCGAAACTCAAAACCAAGATAGGAACATGATAGAGAGTAAATGAGCCCAGAATGGAGGGCCAGCGAGCAGGGCCCACCTGATCCCAGAGGCTGCTGCTATGTATGCTTCTCTCGGTGAGTTTAACTGGTGTAGAGGGCGCCGCTCTGTGGCTACCCCTAGGATGTATAGGGTCTCCCCGTTTGGTGGCTCTTGGTACAAACTGATGAATAATTAATGATGCATTGGACATCTTCTTGCGTGTGTCTTTAAGACTTTTATAATTTATTTCCTTAGGATACTGTGGAAATGTGAACGGTGGGCCTTCCGGCTACGATGCCCTCAGGAAAAGTTTTCCTAGGACCGGTTCACACACTGCTGTCACCTTTGTGTGAAACCGTCCCTCTGCATCCCGCAAAGCCGTTGGCTTTTCCTTCCTCTGTTCTTCAGAGCTTCAGCACGGTCGCTTGCCATTCATATCACGGAAAGGGAGAGAGATAAGGCTGTGCAAGATCTCAGCCCCCCCCAAATGGGCCGATTTACCTTCTGCCTGCAGTGGGAACCTTTTTTTTTCAGTCACCCTGGGCAAGGTTGATTACATCAAGCTAGGAGAGTTCCTTCCTGGGGCTGGTGGAAGGGTGGCAGTCACGTGGACCACTCTGAGTGACTTGAGAGCCCTGTTCATACTCAGCGGTGACTGACTGGGGGGCAGTGACTGTGTGATGCTCTTATCTATGTGGGCATACCTCCCCAGGCAGCTCCTGGCCCGCTTGTCTCTGCTTTTCTGTCACAGGTTGTCTTGGGAAGGTGACTCAGCTGTGTGCCTGCTGCTCTTCTATCCCACAGGGGAGGTTGTCTGGAAACAGAACCCGAGGAGGGGAAGGCGGTGTTTAGTTACGCATGCTCCGGGCCTTGGGGACTGATGGAGATGCTCTCACATCCACTCTTTCCAGATACTCGAGAGAGAAACAGAACTTTGACTGATCTCTCAAGTACAATTTAGAAACTTCGCTTTAGGAAGCACTAACCAGGCTACTCACTGAAAACCAGAACGTCTATAAATTTATTTTTAATCCTTGCATATATTAGAACCTGAGAAGCTTTCATTTTCCTTCTGGGGCCGATTGAAGTTTTAAAAAAAAATCATGTGAATTCAAGGTTTTTTTTTTTTTTGTATTAAAGTACTTGTTGAAATTTGATAATTTGCAGGAAGTATGTAGTTCAGGGTTATTAATGGTAATCCACTGTCAGCATCGACTGGAAGGTGTATTCTTCTGATGGCTTTGGATTATAGGATTTAAATATCAGTACAATTCTCCTAGCACAGTAAATCCAATTATGGAAGCCTGATTGTGATATTTTAATATTATTGGAGCAAAACACTGGATGAAAATTCTCATTAGTTAAGCAAGACACAGGCAGGATGGAATTTCATCTTCCATTATTATTCCTATAATTTTATTACCCTCAGGTTTTATTAAAAATTGGTATGTGAGATTGATGGGTAGTGGCAAGGCCACAAAACTGACATGCATTTGCATTTTTTTCTCCTCCAAGATATTCATTGAGTTTCTACAGGGTGAGAGCTTTGGCCAGGCAGTGGGTGTATTCAGCAGGAGCAGTATTATTGCAGAAAGCAGATTATATACATGAAGCCGCATGAATATATGTGCATGGTATGTTGTCCCAGGAAACACAAGACAGATTATCATGGGGAAGAACCTCTATCCTTATACTCAAGTCACGTGACACGTACTTTGAGAGTTAAGAGAAGGTTAGATTTGCTTTGTGCATGTGTATGTTTGCTATATGTGTATGTGCATTCGTGTGTGTGTGTGTGTGTGTGTGTGTGTGTGTGTGTGTGTGCACATGTATACATATATGCTTGTGTGTGGGTGCACGAGCATTTGTATGAATACGTGATAGAGGGTGGAAGCCAATGTTAGATGTTATTCTTAACCATTCACCACCTTATTATTTTTTTAAACATAATTTCTTTATTGGGGAATTTCACATCATGCACTCCAATCCTCATTTTCCCAGTCCCTCCATATCCTCCCTTTACCCCCATAGCATCTCCCGCAAAGAAAATAAAAAATTTAATTAAAAGCAAAACCAACCAACCAGACAAACACACTTTACTCCATCTTAACTACCTTTCCTACACCTCTTCACTGTCTTAGAGGCACTGGGAGTTGTGGTGTGTCATGCAGTATACCCTGCTGTTCACTCAGCTTTACTTGCAAATGTTAATTGTGTAATGTATTGTTGATCAGGTTCAAGGCCTCTGGCTTCTGGTACACCATCAATAATGGATCCTCACAGAACTCCTCTCAGACGGCCTGCTGTTGCCCCGAGTTGTGGAGATCCTGTAGCTGTGGTTCCAGAGGGCCAGTCCCTTCATGTGCTCCCGAAGGTCAAAGTCCTGGATGTGGGTCTGGGTGATAGCTGATTTGGTCATTCCAGGCTGCTGGGACTGCACCCCCTCCCAAGTGAGAGGCGGAGCTAGCTCTTCAACACGTGTGGCATCCATCAGAGCCAGCTCTCCTGTTCCTGTGGTGAGGGGGTGGGGCCAGCTCTTCAGCTGCAATGGCCAGTGAGGGGCAGGGCTTTGTTTCCAGGGCCATTGAAGGGCAATGCCAGCTCAGTAGGACCCTCGGATTTCGATATGCATGGTTCCTATGGTCCTCCATAGTAACATGGGCAATGGAGATCGACACAGATGCAGCTGTAGCAGGACCACAGGCACACACAGAGCCCTTGGCTGCAGCTCAGGCCAGGATGTCACCATGGCCCTGGTGGCAGTGCTGGCCACCCAGATCAGTATTGCTCCAGCAGCAGCAGCATGACCCTGTGACACCAACATGGTCTCAGGTGGCTGACCAGACCCGGGTATCCACACAGCCCTCGGCAGTAGCAGGAGCCATGGACATCAATTCAGATCCTGGTTGTTATCACCTTAGTTTTTTGAGATTGGGTCTCTCACGGAACCTGGAACTCACCTATTTGGCTAGGTTGGCTGGCCTGTGACCTCCAGGGATCTGCCTGTCTCTGCCTCCCCATGGCTGGGATTATAGGTATATGTCATTCATGACTGGATTTTATGTGCAGGTTTGGGGTCCAAACCTAGGTCCTTATGCTTGTGTGGCAAGTACTTTACCTACTAAGGCCATCTTCCCAGCCCCTAACACTGCTCTTATCTTTCCTTATTTTTAAGGTTTTTCTTGACTGACATCATGGTATGAAATGATATGACTGATTGTAAAGGAATAAGTATTGGAGGACAATCCTTGGATCACGTCCTCAGGGAAGCATCACTGCATGCTCAGTTGCAAACAGGGGTCTGAACCGGTACTTCATTTGCAGAGCTCCGGTCTCAACTGGAGATCATTTTGCTTCCTAACCTGAACACTTGACAGGGGCTGGAGACATTTAACAGAATCTCTTATTGGGTTTTTAAAAACTAATTTATTTATTTATTTGTTTGTTTATTTGTGTGTGTGTGTGTGTGTGTGTGTGTGTGTGTGTGTGTGTGTACATGCATATGCCATGGTGTGCTTGTGGTCAGAGGACAACTTGTTGGAATTGGTTCTCTCCTTCTTGTGTGGTCGCCAGGAATTGAACTCAGGTCTTCGGCCTTGATGACAAATGCCTTTTGCTACTACGAATATCTTGCCAGCTCTGGAGAGATCTCTGATTGTCATAGCCTTGGTACATAGTTGCTGGGGCCTATTGATACCACTAAATACCCCAAAATCTGTGGGGCACTCCCAAAGAAGCAATCACCCTGCCCTGTAGTGCAGCAGTTCCAAGGTGGAGACGTCTACTGTGGAAGTTTGTAAGATCAAGATATCTCCAGGGAAGTTGTCGGGTCCAGGAGTAGGTACCATTTCCCAGGTTCTCATCACAGATTAAGGTCAGCTGTGTAAATTCAGAAACTCATTTCCTGGTATCAAAAAACGGATCAAACTTTGCTGGCTAGTTTTATATTAACTTGACATAAGCTAGAGTCCTCTGAAACGAGGAAAAACGAAAAAGCCTCCATAAGATTCAGCTGCGGGGCATTTTCTTAATTAGTGATTGATGGGGGAGGGCCCAGTCCACTGTGGGTGGTGCCATCCCTGAGCAGGTGGTCCTGGGTTCTTTAAGAAAGCAGGCTGAAAGCCAGACGGCAGTGGTGCACACCTTTAATCCCAGCACTCGGGAGGCAGAGCCAGGCAGATGTCAGTGAGTTCAAGGCCAGCCTGGACTACAGAGTGAGATCCAGGACAGGCACCAAAACTATACAGAGAACCCCTGTCTCAAAAAACAAAACAAAACAAACAAGAAAGAAAGAAAGAAAGAAAGAAAGAAAGAAGGAAAGAAAGAAAGAAAGAAAGAAAGAAAGAAAGAAAGAAAGAAAGAAAGAAAGAAAGAAAGATGGAAAGAAAGAAAGCAGGATGAACAAGCCCTGAGGAGCAAGCCAGTAAGCAACACCCCTCCATGGCCTCTGCATCAGCTCCTGTCCTGACTTCCTACAGTGATAGATTATGATGTGGAAGTGTAAGCTGAATAAACCCTCTCCTCTCTGAATTGCTCACAGTCATGATGTCTAATCACAGCAACAGAAACCCTAACTATGACATCAAACTCGCAGGAAACTGTAAATAAGCCTCTTTCCACTTTACTAAGTTCTATGCATTGATAAACCACAAAGGTAGAGATGTGTTACCTGTTGGCTAGGTGCCCAGGTCCTCTAGTCACGAGGAAGTGCCCCCTTGGAGCCTGGAGTCAGTGCAAGGGAGGTTTTGGGAGTGTTTAAGAATACAGAACCTCTGAGGGTTTGACCTTTGACCTTTGACCTGGCCTTGAGATGCTCCACTGTTGGGGCAGCGGCGTGGGCTGACTGCCCAGGATAAGATGATTTCATTTGCGTTTCCTGTGCCGGGATAGGTCTTGGCAGCTGCTTGGTCCTTCCCAGTTTCCTCCTCTGCCTCTGCCCAGCTGCCCTTCATTACCTATATCGATTTTTTCCCCCTCTCATTTACTCTTTAATTTTGTTGGCTTGGGAGAGGGAAATCGGTTTGAACAAAAACGTGTGAAGAACCACTGTATGACAGCGATAATTAATACGAAGATGGCTAGCGGGGCCCTGTACCTAAGTGTCGGTATCCTCAGTCTAGATAACACTTCAGAAGAATGTGGTGTGACAGTGATGGGGACAGAGGTAAGTGAGATGATCCTTGGTCCTGCAACTTCTTGGGTGTGGAACTGTGGGCAGATAGCATCTTTGGGTCTGGGTATCCCACCTCTGAATTGAGAATAATACCTGGCATACGCAGTGGTTGAAGGTTGAGGAGATGTTTGTAAAAGTCATACAAATGTACCTAGCATGGTGTGGGGGATTCAGAAAATGCTAGCTATCTTTTTTTATGTTGGGTTCATTTAGAACACAAATGATCTTACAGTGGTATGGATTGGTATAAATTCATAATTACTATTGACTGGTATTATACTTGTTTTGGAAATCAAAGGGTTAATGCGTGCGTGCGTGCGTGCGTGCGTGCGTGCGTGCGTGCGTGCGTGCGTGCGTGTGTGTGTGTGTGTGTGTGTGTGTGTGTGTGTGTGTATGGAGGCAGGAAGACCACTTGGGGTATCATCTGACCAATGCAGTCTACTTCTTTTGAGGCAGAGTCTCTTATTGGCTGGCGGGCCATTGGTCCCCAGGGATCTTCCCATCTCAGCCTGCTGGGATTACAAAGATGTGATGCCACATCCTGCACTTTTATGTGGTCTCTGGAGATCAAACTCAGGTTCTCAGGCTTTTGAAGGAAGCGACTTTACCCACTGGGCCATCTCCCTAGTTCCCACCATTCGACAGTGGTCAAGGTGATGGAAAAATCTAGTAAGGCTCAGGAATTTTGAGTTTAGGTGGCAGGGAGGAAGTGGCTGTTTGAGATGTCATTTATTCATGACACGTCGACTGCAGGCCTCCCTGGGTACAGTTTTGTGTTTAGAGGACACACTTGGGTGTATCCTCACCATGTATATGTCCCTGGGTCAGCCCTGACCATTCTGTGCAACGAACTTCAAGAGCCTCAGAACTCTTTATTTTCTTCCTTCAGTAATGAGCATAGTGATATCAAAGCTGTTCGGGGTTAATTATCTCCGGGTTAACTTTCTCTTAAAGGATGTTGCAGTTTGAAAGGTATCTGAGAGGAAAGATTAGAGGCACTGTAGCATTTCTGCCTGTGCTTGGGAGGGAATGTTTAAGGTACTGCCGGGAGGCACTGAAGAGGAGGAGGGAGGGAGAATTGGAGACTGAGGGGCCGGAGGAGGACATAGGAGCCTTTAATGTCTGAAATCCTGTTCTTCATCCCTATAAAGAGACTTCTCTGCTTTTCTATCAAGAGTTCCACTCACCTGAGGCATGGAGCCTCATTTCCCTTCTGGATCATTCTCGTGACCGTCTGTTA
This sequence comes from Peromyscus eremicus, assembly GCF_949786415.1. Lineage (NCBI taxonomy): Eukaryota > Metazoa > Chordata > Mammalia > Rodentia > Cricetidae > Peromyscus > Peromyscus eremicus. The sequence goes on along the minus strand of NC_081437.1, from coordinate 30,875,266 downwards.
GGAGTGGAAATTTACCCCCATGGAGTGTCAGGATGTGCTCTGTCCCTGTTGGGGCCAACTTGTACACCATGTTCCTCCCTGGCTCTGCCTGTACTGTCTCCAGGACATTGTTCAGACATGTTTGTTTTCACATGTTTGCTTGGGTTAGGGCTTGTGAGCTCTTGGGGTGTTAGAGTAGCTGCTGTGTGCTATGTGAGGTCCCAGGACCTTAGAAGATCTTCAACCACACTGAGTGTTTGCTTAATGACTGGTGTAGTCACAGACACTTCCTGCCTGTCTTCTGCTCAACATCGATATTTTCTTCTTCTCCATGACGACCCCCTCCTCCTTTTGGCTGGTGTTGATTGGAAAACATGAAAAAAATAAAAATAAAGGGATAGATGTTTGAATGTCAGCGTAGACCTATAGGAATATGTCAACATGAGGCAAGACTTACTTGGTTGGGATTTTTTTATTTTTGCTTTTTTTAACTTGAGAGAAAGAGAGAGAGAGAGAGAGAGAGAGAGAGAGAGAGAGAGAGAGAGAGAGAGAGCACAGTGTTATCTTTTGTTTGTTTTGACATAAACCTAACCCCCTAGTCCATGCAGGAACATCCTCATGTTTGTGGAGAACTCTGCATTAGGATCCAAAATCATCTCTGATCTGCGACATATAGCAATGTACAAAGAAAGAGGAATTGAATTTGGCCAGCCCTTGAAATCTATTGATTTCAAACTGTAGCCATGGAATTAATTCTATTAGAGCAGTAACCCCTATAAATTTGCCTCCGAAATGGATTGAAGTATATTCATTTCGAACTTTACAGCATATCCTCAATGGATCGGCTAGGAGAATAACTCTCTTATAAGCAGCTGTGTGGGAAGTGAGCGAGACCCAAACTCCAGTGCCCAGTTTATCTCGGATGTTTCACGGCCTGTGACAGATGTGATGCTCCAGATGTTCCGCTGTAGTCAAGTTCTAGGAGTCCTTAGTTCTATCTGTGAGTTCAGGTGGAGCGCTGGTTCCATCGTGGGAAAAGGCCAGTTCCTCCACCAAAGTTCAATGGGGCTTGAAGGTTTGTGTCTCATCAGGAAAACGTGCCCGGAGCACTGAGTTGGTGACAGAATGTCTTGGTTTTGTTTCCACCTTGGAGTGACAGCTTCCTGGTGCTTTCCTCTGCAGGTGGGCTTGACTTCCCAGCATCTGCTTTGGCTTGTATGACCGGAGGACCACATTCTTCTCCTTTGAGTCACTAAATGCCTGTGCGCACCCCATACTCCAGCCAAGGAAGACGGGAGAAGCTTCTTGGATGACGATGGATGTTCCACTGTGCAGGATGAGGGCAGAGTGTGTGACATCGCCACCACGAGGGTGAGTTGTCTTTCTGTATCGGTCTCTCTGACAGTTGTTGTCATCAGAGGAGGAGAAAAGTGTTTTATGGTATAGTGAAAAACAGGACATCAACAGATGGGGGCGTTCTTCTCATGGTAAAATCTGATGGGCAGTTGAAACAAACAGGGTATAGGCCTGGGAAGGTTAGATCAGCTTGTGATCTTATCACAAGCCAGCTTTAAAAAGTTTTGGAGATAGCTTAAGGTGCTTGCCTAGCATTCATGGAAGCCCTGGGTTTGATCCCCAGCACAGCATAAAAATCGGGCATGGTAGCACACTTCTGTGCTCCCAGCACTTAAGAACAGAGGCAAAGCCAGGCGGTGGTGGTGCACGCCTTTAATCCCAGCACTCGGGAGGCAGAGCCAGGCGGATCTCTGTGAGTTCGAGGCCGGCCTGGGCTACCAAGTGAGTTCCAGGAAAAGGCGCAAAGCTACACAGAGAAACCCTGTCTCGAAAAACCAAAAAAAAAAAAAAAAAAAAAAAAGAACAGAGGCAAGAAGGTGAGAAATTCAGTTATCCCTGAACTTTAGTGAGTCAGAAATCAGTGTGGCCTATATAAGGCCCTGCCTCAGTGTCTTACATCAGAAAGAAAAAAAAAAGCACAAATTAATGGGTTATACACATTCCTTTCCCCTTCTCTCTGCTTTTCTTTTTTCTTTTCTTTCTTTCTTTTTTTTTAAACATTTGCGGTTCAGACTTGAAGAAAGGTCACCACTGCTCTTGCAATAGGAGTCCTTTTATGTCTAGCTTAACATGGATGCCACAGAACTGGAATTGTCAGCGGTCTGGCTCAGGACATGGTGTGCCCAGAAGCACATTTCTTTGGAGCCGTATAATGTTTAAAGCCCAGTGCTTCAGCTCAGATCTCCTACATATAAATCAGAGTGTTGTTTCTCCATAAACACTGATAAGTCTATCCTTTATCCCCCAAAGTACTGAAGTGCTGTGGAGTCTCTCCCTGTTTAACTCTGAAGAAGTCATTGCAATCCCCTAACTGTCCCTTTATTATTATTATTTTTTTAAGATTTATTAGCTATACAGTGTTCTGTTTGCATATATTCCTGCAGGCCAGAAGAGGGCACCATGTCTCATTACAGATGGTTGTGAGCCACCATGTGGTTGCTGGGAACTGAACTCAGGACCACTGGAAGAGCAGTCAGTGCTCTTAACAGCTGAGCCGTCTCTCCAACCCTGTCCCTTTTCTTGCTTGACTTCACCCTGTGGCCATCGGAGGCACTGAATTTTGCCATGCCTGGTCTAGATCTGCTATCACTTTTTTTTTTTTTTTTCTGAGAACAGCAATAGCATTTGCTAATTCTTTCAAATAAAAATGAGTGTTTTTTGTTTTTTTTTTTTTACCAGACAAGGACAGGTCATTAATAAAAGAGACTATAGTATAGAGAGGACAGATGAATGCTACAGACGGGCTAGACATTCCGTATTTGTGCAGAGTAAGGATCAAGTACAGAAAGCTCGACACTACCGTGTGACAAATGCTGATATAAAGTGGTCACAAGGGGCTGTTGAAGTGGAACAGGGCAAGAGTAAGAGGAGGGAACTGTGAGCTTGACCCAGCGCATTCAAATTCTCCGGAACTCCTTCCCTGACGTGTCTGAACTCTACTGTTACAGACATCTGTATGAGTGTACCTCCATGCAAGACGGCTCAGGTGGAGCAGTGATTTTCATGTGCAGACTCTAGGTACATACATTACTCTAGGTACTAGTGTATGTATACACGTAAACAAGTATACAAGTGGGTATGAGGAAACATGAAAGAAAGAAAACAAGAAAGGCTAAATATTAAGGTAATGGGTACAAGTTATGAAAGAGTATGGTAAGCTAATTGTTTTCCTAGTTCTGATTCCATTGTGGAGTTTTTGTTTTCTGGTGGTGGGGATGATTATAACGTTATTGTCTTCCATATCCTTTTTTAGAAATCAATCCCAAATGCTGTATGAGATTATCTATAAGTATGTTAGTGTATATTTGGAATACCATTAGGGCATTGGAGAGTTAGCTGTCTTTTATAATATCACACATCTAATTGCTACTTGATGTGCCTGTTTACATATATGTGTACTGCAGATATAATACATATGCAAATACAATGCAAATAAATCCATAATGAAACAATATGCATATATGCATTTGATTTGTTAGAATCAAGATTCATACAAAATGTATAGACTGATTCTGTTTTCTGCTTCTCTTAATGATCTATGTCATATTTTTGTGTGTGTGGGTTCCTAGAGTCTCAATTTTGCTACTAACATCCCTTTTGATGTCATTAAACATATTATTCTGAAATCCCTTATTTTATTTTAATTAGGAGTTAGATCTAGACCAGGCTCAAATGAATCTAGGTCTGTGGGACTGTTTATAGATGTCCATCAGGAGATGTTTTACCTTGTGTCCCTTTTGTTACATTGGGCATTGCTAAGGGGACAGATGATGTAACTTTGATCTATGTTAGGAAATACCTCATTGATTTATTATCTGGCAGTCATTGATGACCACTGTCCGGGTCTTTAAAAAATTTCAATAGAAATAGAATTATATCATTATATCATTTTGTGCCTTCCTTTCCACCCTCTAGCACTTCCCAACTACCCTCCCTTTTTTCCCTCCCATGTTCCCCCTGCCACCCTCGAGTTGATAGCTTCTTTCTCTTTGATTATTATTATATACATATACATATGTGTGTGTGTGCGCGCGCGCGCATGTATGTATAAGCTCAGATGCACACACACACACACACACACACACACACACACACACACACAACCTGCTGAGTCCATTTTAATTGTTGGTGTGTATACGGTTTCAAGGCTGACCACTCTGCATTGGACAACCAACAAAGGGCTCATCCCTGGGAGAAGTTAATTCTCCTCTTCCCAGCAGACATTAGTTGCCTGTAGTTCTTTGTCTAGGGAAAGGATCCCATAAAATCCCCCTTGTCCATGTTAACAAGTCCACTGATACTGCCATTGTTCCAGTCCTTCTTATGCAGTCATTTCTAGGAGAGGCTTTTCCACAGCAGCCCTCCTGGTGTTCTGGCTCTTACAGTCTTTCCACCCCATCTTCCACAATGTTCCCCCAGCCATAGATGCAGGAGTGTGATGTATCAGGACTGGGTTCCCCATGATGTGCATCTTTTCATTGTCTCTACCAGTGGTTTCCTGTGATGGTCTCCAGTTGCTGTAAAGAGAGGCTCCCTTGATGAGGGGTAGCAGCCACATTTACCTTTGGGTCTAAGGATAAAGATAAGATTATTGGACCAACAGAATTCCTAGGTCTTTCATTATAAGGTAACGACCAATAAGACCTATCAATTCTTCATTCATTAAGTGAAACTTATTAAAAGCAGTTTTACTGAAATATATTTCATATAACAAAATTTGCTCTTTAAAAATGTATAGTTCTGTTTTTACTATGTTCAAAAGGTTGTATAACTCTCTTATTCTAAAATATTCTTATCACTCCTAAAAGAAATCCATACCCATTAGCAATGCCAGTTCTCTTCCCTCCTTTCAGCCCCAAGTGACCACCAATGCACTTTCTGTTTGTATATGTTTATTTGGTGGGGGATATTTCATGTATGATGATGCAATGTATCAGGGCATGTCTATGGACAGTGGCCTATATACATGGCAGTATGATTTAATGTCCTGACTGATTTACATATATAAACCAGTCCTTCATTCTGAGGTAAGCCTGAATAGTCAAAGTATAAAATCCTTTTTATATGTTGTGTTGGCTAGTTTTATGTTAACTTGGTATAAGCTAGAGTCATCAGAGAGAAAGGAGCCTCAGTTGAGAAAATGCCTCCATAAGATTGGGCTGTAAGCAAGCCTGTAAGGCATTAGTGATTGATATGGGAGGGCCCAGCCCATTGTGGGTGGTGCCATCCCAGGCTGGTGGTCCTGGGTTCTATAAGAAAGCAGGCTGAGCAAGCCACAAGGAGCAAGGCAGTAAGCAGCACCCCTTCATGGCCTCTGCATCATCAGTTCCTGCCTCCAAGTTCCTGCCCTCATACTGCATTTGACATGAGCTGTTATAAGACCTGTGAATGAAGTTAACCCTTTCTGCTGCAAGTTGCTTTGAGTCATAGTGTTTCATCACAGCAGTATAACCCTAACTAAGACATGTTAATGGAGTTGGCTTGCTAGTGATTTGCTCATTATGGGTGCATCTGTATTCATAGGGACAATGGTCTTCACTTTCCTTCTTGTGCCTATTTGTAGGTTTGGTATGAAAGGAATACTGGTTTCATAGAATTGGGAGGGGCATCTTCCTCTTCATGGTTTTGGAAAGATTTGTGATCTGTGAAGGATCCGTGCTAAGGAGTGATGGGACTAGCAGTAGGTGCTTGACTTTTCCCTGCAAATTAAGTGTCTTGCAAGTTCATTTAGATTCTCTTTCTCGTCTTGAGTTATATTCTGTAAGTTGTGTATTTCTAGCAGTTTAACTGCTTTATCTAGGTTATAGGTTATCTAATGTGGGTGTACAAATTTGTTCACAGAATGCTCTTACAGTTCTTCCCACTTCTGTGAGGTCAGTAGTGACATACCCTCTTCTGCTGCTGATTTTGCTAATTGGGATTTTCTTCCATTCCTTCTTGGTTAATATGGCTAAAGATTGATCAGTTTTATTGATTTTTTAAAAAATGTCCAGTTTTTGGCCTTCTGAATTTTCTGTGTTCATATTCTTATTTTCTGTTTCATTCATTTTAAGTGTGATCATCTTCTTCTTACTTAAGTTAAATTTGGCCCTGACCTTCCTCTTTTCCTGGTTTTAAGGGAGAGAATTCTTAATTTAAGACCTTCTTTCTTTAAAAATAGGTATATAAATCTATATGTTTTTCCTAGTCACTGTTTTATAGAACCCTGTAAAGTTTGATGAATTTTTGTCTTTGTTTATTGCATTTAAAAAAATTTCCCCTTTGACTCTGGGTCCTTGAGAAGTATTGTTTAGTTTCCACACTGAAAAATTACTCCCAGATTTTCTTTTGTTGTTGATGTATATTTTATTCCATTGTGGTTGGTGTACTTTACAACTTAAATCATTTTTATTTTGTTGTGTTGTTTGTTTGCTTTTTTTTTTTGGCTGTAATTTAAATCTCGAATGTCTCCAAAGGACTGGGTATGTTAGACAGAGGCTGGGTCCTTGGTTATGGCACCATTGAGAGGTGATGTAAATGTTAAGAAGTGATATAGTAGTAGGAGGTTAGTTCACTGGGGATGTGCCATTGATGAGGATATGATATTACCTGCCCTCCATTTTTACTGGCTTTGCTTCCTGGTTGCCTTGAGGTTGACCCATGTAATCCCACAATGCTGTGCTCTCTATCTCTCCATAGGCCCAAGACATCAGGGCCGAGTGATGATGTACTGAAATGTCTGAAACGGTGAGCCAGGCAAACCTGTTCTCTTTTTAAGTTGATTACTTCAAGTCATTTGTCAAAGTGACGAGAGATGACTAGCACACTTTAGCATCTATCCAGGCTGTTCGATGACTTGTCTGTACTAGAGAGTGTTCTATGTCCATTAGAGAGAGCTCTTGCTAGCTGGAGTGCTCTGTCTCTGTTAGATCTTGTGGTTTATCATGATGTTTGAATCTTCTTTATTTCCCTGTGGATATTTGTGTAATTGTTCCATATGTTATTGAAAGTGGGATATAGAAATTCCAATGACTTCCCCCTCTAGTTCTGCCATTATTTTTAAAACATGTAATTTTTTTGGGCTCTATTGCTAAGTATGTTTATAGTGCTTGTGTCTTCTTTTGATAGATTGGCATTTTTTTTTTTTTATTACTGGAAATGTTCTTTGACTCTGGTAACAATTTCTATCTTACATTTTATTTTTTGTGACATTCACTATAGTCACACCAAAACCTTTTCAGTTATTATTTTCAACTTTTAACATTCAAACTTGTTTTTAAATGTAAATAATTACTTTCTATTAGGCCATTTGATTCTTTCCACTGCTGCGTTTTCAAATTATTGGGATATTTTTATAAAGAAAAATTTTCCTCATTAACTCTTGTATTATTTTTTTTTCTCAAGTATAATTCTCACAGGAAAGCAGGATAAAGTATTAGATTTTTCCTCTTTGCTTTCACAGGATTATGAGTTGGTGCTTGAGTAGTCTCCAAAAGTGACCTAAGACCTGCTTTCCTTTTGAAAAGTGATTACTGTGGGGGCTGAGGAGGTGATCAATGATGGGCATATTGTACAAGTAGGAGGAGCCAACTTCAATCTCGAGAACCTGTTTTAAAAGGTCAGACGTGGTGGTGTGTTTGTAATCACAGAATTGGGAACGTAGACACAGACAGATCCTTGGGGCTCTGGCCAGCCAGCCTGACTGTGTCTGCAAGTTCTAGGCACAAGTGCCAGACCCTGTCTCAGAAGACAAGGTGGATGGTACTGAGTAATGACAGTAAGGTCACCTTCTGGCTTTCACACTCTTGTGCACCCATGCAGCTGTGTACATACGGAACATGCACACATGCATTGGCAGGGAAATTATTGCCATGACCTTAAGAATTTTTTTAATCGCATTTGATATGTTAAAATCTGTTGCAGATCTCTGCATTTTTCCTGTGAGACACATGCTTCTTCTCTTCAGCAGGTGGAAGTCTTCTTAGTTTTCTTTGAATGTTTTTTGACTCTCCCTTGGGTTCTGGTAGAGAAGGAACTTCCAGGCTCCTCTTGTGCATTTCTGTTCCCAGACTGGGAATTGGCTGTTCATCCAAGGAACCCTTTGCTCTTTTAGGGAGAAATTGTATTTACTTGTTTCTGTCTCACTAAATTGGGATACTTCTAAGTTGTTTCTAGATGGGCTCTCTAAAATAGGCAGAGGCAGATATGTACAAGAACGTGTTGGGTGTCCTTGGGGTCGGTGCCTGTGAAGAGCAGGGAGAGGAGGCTTCAGTAAAGCGAGGTGTTGAGCTTTGATGGGATTTAAACACAGACCTCACTTGGCTGTCACAGAGCTCTGGAGCTGGGTGGCCCACCTTTACATAATAAGATGCTGGGTTATTACAAGCCTCTTACAGACAAGTCACGGGCTGTGTTTCTGACCTTGGGAAGCAGCTCACTTTTGGATGACGGTGATTCCCGAGTGGAGACTGACTTAGCTGAGAACTCCTAGCTGTCAGCACTCCTAGCAGAGGTGGGAACCAGTACCTCACTTTTAAAGAGAGAGATGAGTGGCCAAGTAGCATCTGTAATATGATCATCTGTTTCAGGATGTTTTCTTGTTTTGTTTGTTTTTGGTAGACAGAGATAGGAAATAAGATGTGCAAAAAGTAAATTGTATGTTTATGCTGTCATTTCCAATTCAAACTCAGCATCAGAGAGCTTTTATTGAATTTCTTTGATTCTTATATTCATGTTTTTTTTTAATTTTGTACCTAAAATCTTGGGGTGCTTAGGGATATTAACATAACACTCCCTGTGCTTGATCCTATATGTATACAAACATTTAAGAATAAGTATATAGGGCTGGAGAGATGGTTCAGTGGTTAAGAGCTTTAGCTACTCTTCCAGAGGACCTGGGTTCAATTCCCAGCACCCACAAAACTCCAGTTCCAAGAACCTTCTGGTTTCTGGAAGCACCAGGCATGCACTGGGTACACAGACATACATGGAAGCAACACACACACACACACACACACACACACACACACAAAATAAAATATTTTAAAAAAGAATAAGTGCATAACTGTGATTACTAAAAGTATTTTAATATTGCTATTTATTTTGGTCCTAGGCTGTATAGTCAGTTTATTGACGTAATTCATCCATGGGAGGTTGAGCTAGCAACTTGATATAGGGTAATGGTTTTTAAGAAATGTCTGTTTTAATTTAATTTTGTCCCATAATTAGGCAAACATTAACATGGTCCTGAGTTCACTTTCTGATATTGTGCCCTATGGATATTTTATGGTTTTCTTTTGCTTATATTACTACTGTTTCCTTTTTATAAGCACACATATGTAAATAGACACATGCATGTATGTATATAATTACATTCATAATTTCCCTTGATTTCTTTATTAAAATATCTATCGTCTGTCTGTCTGTTGACTGTCTACCTGGCCATTTATTTGTTTAATTGTATGTGCACGATGTGTGTGTGTGTGTGTGTGTGTGTGTGTGTGTGGTCAGAGGACAACTTGAGGGAGCCGTATCTTTGTTTCTACAATGTGTGTCCCAGGGATCAAAGTCAGGTTGTAAGACTTGGTGACAGGTGGTGACAGGTGGCTTCTCTGGCTGAGCCATCTCTCAGGCCCAGTTTCACTTTCTTTCTTAGAAAAACTGCTGCATATTACTGACACTTTTTTATGCTTTGCTTTTTCCCCTCTCACCTAAGACAAACATTCTGGAAACCATTCCATTACTCTGTGTGTGTGTGTGCGCGTGCGCGCATGTAGAAGTAGACCGTAATTTATTTCCAGTCACTCCTCTATTGATGGACATTTGGATTGTTTCCAGCTACACACAAGAGTGCTTTGCTTGTCTAACTCTGGGAAAAGAGTTCTAGAGGAGAGGTGACTAGGTCGGAGGGTAAAAGCCCACGCCAGTCCATCAAACGTTGCCAAGTTCCCCTCCCTGAGGGCTTCCCTTCATTTTGTATTCCCAGCACCATGTGGAGAGGCCTGCTTCTCCACAGACTGGCCAGCACTCCATGGAGACGTTCTTCTGGCTCTTGCTCCGATTTGGTGCATTAGATGTAATGCGACAGTGTGGTTTTCACATGTGCTTTTGAGGAAGGTTGAACATTTTTCCCCCTGACTTTGTTCCCCTTTGTGGTTTTCTCTTATGAGCTGCCTGTTCCCATCTCTTGTCCATTTCCCACAATGCCCTAGTTCATTTTTTTCTTAAAATTAACCCTCTTCATGTACTAAGTGCACTAAATCTCTTCCATGTGATATATGTGGCAGTCTTCTCTATAATTCATTTTTATGTTGCTATGGTTTCCCCATACAAAATTACTTTCTCATAACCAGGATTTTTTGAGTCAGAAAAACTTACCCATTTATGGTTCATAAGTTAGTTGATCTGCATTTGGATTTAGTAGATGTATGATTCACTGTATATCTACACGTGCACATACGTGCTGTATAATGACAGTCATCCCTTGGTTTCTAGGACCCCTACAGATACCCAAACCCTCAGGTGTTCAACAATGGTGTAACATTCGCATAAAGCCCAGGCATGCTCTCTCCTGCAGGCTTTGAATGGTCTTGAAGTAATGGGTGGCACTTGGGTGGCACCTCGTACAGTGCAGTTGCTGTGCCAGTAGTTGCTATGCCCTATTGTTCAGAGAACAATGACAAGAGAAAGCTGTGCACATGTTCAGTATATGCATTTTTCAAGTTTCTTAGTCTATGTTTTTCCCCCAACCATACGTCAACATTCACACTTTCTTAGTTATAAGATATGACTACTCTGCAATGATAAAATTTACCTTCTGGAGGCAGGTGGATCTCTATGAGTTCAAGGCCAGCTTGGTCTACAGAGCAAGTTCAAGTCAGCCAAGGCCACATAGTGAGACCTTGTCTCAAAAACCAAACCAAACCAAAAAGCCAGCTGCCTGCTTGCTTCCTTCCTTCCTGTATTCCTTCATTCCTTTGTTCTTTCTTCCGTCTTTCTCTCCCTCCCTCTTTTCTTTCTTTCATATGTATTTTTATGTGTGTGTGGGTATGTATGCATGTGTATATACATGTTCATGTGTGTGGTACATATAGGCAGGTGCATGTGTACTTGTGTGTGCATGGAAGCCCAAGGATGATGCCAAGTGTCTTCCACTGTGGAGTTTCACCTTTATATGTTGAGTCAGGATCTCCTGCTGACCCCTCAGACCACTGTTTCACACAGTCTGGCTAGGCAGCTTGCTCTGGGGAATGCCCCATGTCTACTTTCCATGCAGCTGGGGTTACAGATGGGCTGCCACACCCACGTGGCTTTTGTGTGGGTGCTGGGATGTGAACTTGAAGACTCATGCCTTTGAGCCAGGTGCATTACCGTCTCCTCAGTCTTGAAATCCAGCCTCTCGATGACATGGTCATGTCATCTGTTAAGAAAACAGATGTTGCTAGTGGGGTATAAAGTACAACTCTTACACGATCGAACGTGTTTCTTGACATTTTACTGTGCCAATATTAAAGAAAATGCAAATGTGTTCAAGTCGATATATTTGAATTCATTTTTGTATTTATGTAATTTATATTGATCTTAAAGTTAAATTATCTTTCATTGTGTATATCGTTGCAATACATGCATTTTTTTCCTGAATTGCAAAGGCTTATTTATTTAGTGTGTATACACAAACATGCCATCGTTTGTGGGTGGAGGTCAGAAGACAACTTTGTGGGAGCTGATTCTCTCCATCATGTGTGTCCCAAGGATTAGATTACATTGTCAGTCACAGCAGCAAGTATTTGCATCCACTGGTTTCCAGTTGCTAGAATCCTCCAGTGTGGACCTGCATAGACATGGAGAGCCAAGTGTATGTAACTGCCTGTGTATATAAACAAGGGCTATATCACGTAGTACAGATGTGTACCTTTGACTCACTAAATGTTCCTGAAAGGAACAAATGAATGGATTTTAATACAGGCTAGCCTGAGATAACAAAGATGGCCCAAGAGGGATGCATGGATTTCTCTGGAAAGGGGAAATAGAAGAGATCTCCTAGGTAAACTGGGGGTGGGGGTGGAGTGCAGGGGTGGGAACTTGAGGGAGCGAGTTCGGTGGGCTGGGTGAAAGAGATGGTTTGGGGGTAGATAAAGGGCTAGGGAGAAACCTGATTCCAGGGAAACTCCCAGGAATCCACAAGGATGACCCCAGCTAAGACCCCTAGCAGTGGTGGAGAGGGTGCCTGACCAGGCCTTTCATTATAATCAGATTGGTGACTGCCCTAATTGTCATCACAGAGCATTTATCCAGTAACTGATGGAAGCAGATGCAGAGATCCACAGTCAAGCACTGGGCCAAGCTCTGGGAGTCCTCCTGAAGAAAGGGAGGAGGGATTGTATGAGCCAGGGAGGTCAAGGTCATGACTGCGAAACCCACAGAACCTGAGCTCATGGAAGCACATGGACTCTGGACTAACCATTAGGGAGCCTACATGAGACCGACCTAGGCCCTCTGCATGTGTGTGACAGATGTGTAGCTTGGTCTGTTTGGAAGGCTCCTAGCAGTGAGACCAGGACCTGTCCCTGGCACTTGGCTGACTTTTGGGAACCTGTTCCCCATGCTGGATTATCTTGCCCAGCCTTAATACAAGGGGAGGAGCTCGGTCATACCTCAACTTAACGTGCCATGCTATGTTCAAGCCCATGGGAGGCCTGCCCCCTTTCTGAATGGACATGGAGGAGGAGTGGGTGGATGGAGAGGGGGGTAGATGACAGTCCTGGGAAGGAATGGGAGGTGGCGGGGGAGGAGAAACTGTGGTTGGTCTGTAAAATAAAGGAAAAAAAAAAAAGTTAATTAAAAAAAAAAAAAGGAAAAAAATGCTGGCCTGAATGCAGCATCCTTGGAAGTGATGATGTACAGTAGCATGCTTTATCCATGTGATCTTGAGCGTGTGAGCTGGAATGCTGAAGCATGCCGAGTACCAAGCTCCCAGTTTAGACCTCTGCCTCCGTTCCTTGTCTCAGATTGTTTGTTTCTATATCTGTCAATTCCTAGGATGAGAAAAAACAAACATATAAGGATATACCATAATTGGAAAAAAGATGGTCTGCATGTAGGGACTCTTAATGCATTTTGTAAAGGTAGAAACCTCATCTCCCCTGCTCCAAGTGGGCTGCTGTGGGTCCAATTGTCATCAAGGAATCCAGTCCCGACTCTGCACATCCAAACTTGCCTTTAGAGCTGCAGTGTTGGATCTCATCCAGCAATGCTTTCTTCTGTCTCTTTTTTTCCCCCCAAAAGCCCCCTAATGAGATCTTTGGTTTTATGATGTGTGTTGCTTTTATGATGAGACTCTGTGGAGCAGATGGATGGACTTTATGATGGACCTTTACTTCACCAGTGTGGACTAGAGAAAATGCAGGAAGGACAAAGCAGAAGGACGTGGTGGGAATATGGACATCGTGGGTGATCGTGTACTTTAGAAAGGTCACTAGGGAGAGATTGGGGAGGTGGATTATAGGCCCTGATTATGAGACCCTTGTATGCCTGTAGTGTCAAGAAACGTTCTGTCACTGTGGGATTCCAGGACAGCCAAGATGAAAAACAATCCACCAGAAGACACAGCTTCCATTAAAGTCTTAGTGGCAGCTTAGCTGAACTAGCTCCTAGGAACATTTTCCAACCCTATGTGCCATTAGCCTGCGCTGGCCATCAGAGACCTGATGTTACATAAATATTTGGACCAAGGCAACAGCTCTGACTTAGGCCTTTCAAAGAAGATGCCTAATTAAAAACAGAAAGCAGAGGGAGGCAAATTGAATTTTTGGAAGAGGTCAGCAAATTTACTGAAGATACATTAGCCAAGCTCTGGTCTTTGGCTTGATGAAGCGTTGATGTCTTGGAGGCAAACACCCGAGTATTCTTTTTTTATGATTGTAGACTTTCTCCTGGAGTGGATGGAAGAGACTCTGTTTTAAGGTTGTAACATGACCTACGGTGTATCTCTGTCTCTCAGAGCAGTAATCTTTTCTCTTGCTGGTAGCTTTTGCTGGCCATAAGAGAGATTCCTTTCCTGACTTTGTATCCTTTCCTGGTGTTACTGTTCACAACTGTAAGCAGGTTAGAAATTGTATTCTCCTTTACCCTGTCTATGTATTTCTCTCTTCTCTTGAACCAAGTGCCGTGTCCTGTCAATTGTGCTCTGTAAACTCCTGAACTTGACACTTTTTCTCTATAAGTGTTCCCTTCCCAACACATCCATTTTGAGTCCCTGCTTCACCCCAGTGCTGTGCGCCCTTTCTCTTGTGTTCCATCTTCCCCTGTAGAGGTCTTCCAGTCTTCCCTCAGTGGAACTGATACTTTATTATTGCTTTTCAAGTTTTAAAGAAAACTGTTTTTACTTATGGTTCCGGTGGCCAAGGAGCATGGTAAAGGCCTTGTGGAGTGTCATGGACTGAAGCATGGAAGGCTGAGTCTGACTGGATCTAAGTCATGGTCACAAATACACTTACAAAGGCTCTTTACTTGTACGCATGTCCAACCTGCCGTCCGCTGGCTGCACGCAGCTCAAGACAGCTGTGAATGGGTCCAATACCAACACTGAGATAGAGTTTTTCTTTCTTTTAACTCAGTTGCATGGTTCTTGAGCATGAGCTTTGTAGATGACGGTGTCCTGTTGAAATGGGAGCCCAGTTCATTATAGTCTTGCCGACAGAATACAATCTAGTTTCTTCAGACTGATGTACTGGGCCCTTCACAGCCCTCCTGCTGGCCACCTCTGAAACCCTCTGCTGAGTGCTCCCTTTGCCATTCTGTTTAGTCAGCTGTGCTGCTCTTGCTGAGGATCTGGGTTCAGTTCACAGTATTCATTCTATCTCCAGGGCATCCATGCCTTCTTCTGGCTTCCAAGGGCATCTGTACCCATGTGGCACATATACATATTCATAAAATTAAAAACAGAACTTTACTCCCTCAGCCCCCCCCCCTCATATTTTCTCTCTGAGGAATGAATCTAATATACCCTGGTTAGTGTTAGAACTGAAAGCAGGTCATGCGCCCAAACAGTGTAGACCATCAATGGAACGATAATTCTCGATGATTCTGTGTTGGAGACTGTGAGAGAAGACTATTCATGTCAAGAACCAGCATGTTTAACTTGAAAGGGTCTTCCCCATCCAGTTTCTTTCCATGTGGATAGTCCTGAAACCCCATCCTGGGAAGTGTAATGATATCTGCAAGATATAAGGTGCTTAATTACGGGGAGATAATTATATCCTCTTGAGTGTCAGTCCCCAAACATAAATAATGGGCTCTTCTAAAAGAGCACATCCCTGGAGCATAAAGTGAAACCCACGGTCGCCATAAGAGCTGATCTCTGTCTCCCGTGGATGAAATGTGGAGAAGAGGAGAGCACTTTCTCCCTGGGTGGGTGGCTGAGTTTGGGATGGACAGATGTAGGCTACAAGCCCTACAGCAGCTCAGCAGCTGACTTGTCGAGAGCATCGTGGTTGAGACTGTAGATGTGTTTATATTGTGCAAGTAAGTGGTCAGAATTGCATTGCTTTTTAGCCCCCCCCTGTGTGTGTGTGTGTGTGTGTGTGTGTGTGTGTGAGAGAGAGAGAGAGAGAGAGAGAGAGAGAGAGAGAGAGAGAGAGAGAGAGAGAGAGAGAGGCTGAAGATGAAATTTGAGTGCTTAATAGAGAAATGGGAATTAGGTTTCATCAAATGATATTGTAGGTTTTCTTTTGCAAAACTAGATTTTTAAGCACAAGTTTTTGAACCCCCTCCAGACACCCCTGAAATGTGCTTGTCTTCTTGTCAATGCATTTCCTGTTTTGCCTTTGGTGCAGCCCATCATTCTGGAAAGGGCAGATTAAAAATAAGTCCTGATGAGGCAGGACTGGGCACAGGCTAATATTGTCTTATGCTCCTTTTAGGTGCAATGTGATCTTGGGCATCTCCCTTCCCGGCCAGCACTCTGCCTCCTCTATCCATCATGGTGTTTGGTGAGTTTTTCCATCGCCCTGGACAAGACGAGGAACTTGTCAACTTGAACGTAGGGGGCTTTAAGCAGTCTGTGGACCAGAGCACGCTCCTACGGTTCCCTCACACCAGACTGGGGAAGCTGCTGACCTGCCATTCTGAAGAGGCCATTCTAGAGCTGTGTGATGACTATAGCGTGGCAGATAAAGAGTACTATTTCGACCGGAACCCCTCCCTGTTCAGATATGTTTTGAACTTTTACTACACGGGGAAGCTGCACGTCATGGAGGAGCTGTGCGTGTTCTCCTTCTGCCAGGAGATCGAGTACTGGGGTATCAACGAGCTCTTCATCGACTCCTGCTGCAGCAGCCGATACCAGGAGCGCAAGGAAGAGAGTCACGAGAGGGACTGGGACCAGAAGAGCAATGATGTCAGCACGGACTCCTCCTTTGAGGAATCCTCTCTGTTCGAGAAAGAGCTGGAGAAGTTTGACGAGCTGAGGTTTGGTCAGCTCCGAAAGAAAATCTGGATTCGGATGGAAAACCCAGCTTACTGCCTGTCGGCCAAGCTCATTGCCATCTCCTCCCTGAGCGTGGTGCTGGCCTCCATCGTGGCCATGTGTGTGCACAGCATGTCGGAATTCCAGAACGAGGACGGAGAAGTGGATGACCCTGTGCTGGAAGGAGTGGAGATCGCGTGCATTGCATGGTTCACTGGCGAGCTGGCCATCCGGCTGGTGGCCGCCCCTTCTCAAAAGAAGTTCTGGAAAAACCCTCTGAACATCATCGACTTCGTCTCCATCATTCCCTTCTATGCCACGTTAGCTGTGGACACCAAGGAAGAAGAGAGCGAGGACATTGAGAATATGGGCAAGGTGGTCCAAATCCTTCGGCTCATGAGGATATTCCGAATTCTGAAGCTTGCCCGGCACTCCGTAGGGCTTCGGTCTCTGGGGGCCACGCTGAGGCACAGTTACCATGAAGTGGGGTTATTGCTTCTCTTCCTTTCGGTGGGTATCTCCATCTTCTCCGTGCTTATCTACTCTGTGGAGAAAGATGAACTTGCATCCAGTCTCACCAGCATCCCCATCTGCTGGTGGTGGGCCACTATCAGTATGACCACTGTGGGCTATGGAGACACCCATCCGGTCACCTTAGCCGGGAAGATCATTGCAAGCACATGTATTATCTGTGGCATCTTGGTGGTAGCCCTTCCCATCACCATCATCTTCAACAAGTTTTCCAAGTACTACCAGAAGCAGAAGGACATGGATGTGGACCCGTGCAGCGAGGACCCACCGGAGAAGTGCCCTGAGCTACCTTACTTTAACATTAGGGATGTCTATGCACAGCAAGTCCATGCCTTCATTACCAGTCTGTCTTCCATTGGTATCGTGGTCAGCGATCCTGATTCCACCGATGCTTCTAGCATTGAAGACAATGAGGATGTTTACAATACCGCATCCCTGGAGAACTGTACCACAAAATGAGTAGGGGCATTTGCACTGGTCTTTTGTGTCCCTTCCTGACATTAGGTTAACACAGCTTTATAAACCTGAATGGGTTTGTTCAAAGAAATCATTTAATTCTCAGGGTGTACCTTTTAGCCATAGTTGGACATTCATTGCTGAATTCCGAGATGATAGAATTATCTTTATTTTTCTCAGTGAGGTTAAAATTAAATGCCTTGTTCTGAAATTTATTTTTTACAAGAGAGAGTTGTAATATGGGTTTTTGGGGGAACAGAGTAAATGATACTGGGAAGGATTTATTGCTACGGCTTATGCATCATTCTGTGTTTGTCATATTCACTCACATTGAGCTAACTATCAATTACTGACGATAGAGCAGAAATCCAGCTGACCGAAGATGACATGCATGTGAGAGCTACAACATGAGACAATGCATGTAAATCCATGTTCATGTTCCAGACATGGGAATTAGGAGCCCAATAAACTTCTAATTCAGTATGGAGAATGCCTTGTTTGTATGTTTTTTATGTCAAGTAAGTATATCCTACTATCCCATCACTGGCTTGGAAGGTGTCTTAGGGTTTCTGTTGCTGTGAAGAGACAGCCATGACTATGGTTGCCTTATAAAGGAAAACAGATAATTGGGGCTGGCTTACAGTTCAGAGGTTTAGTCCGTTATCATCATGATGAGAAGCGTGGCAGTGTGCAGGCAGACATGGTGATGGAGAAGGAGCTGAGAGTTCTTCATCTTGGTCTGCAGGAAGCAGAAGGTGACTGAGACACACTGGCAAGACTTCAGCTTCTTTGTCCTCAAAGCTTGCCCTAGTAGCCCACTTCCTCCAACAAAGCTACATACACTCCAGCAAGGCCACCCCTCCTAGTAGTGACACTCCCTATGAGCCTATGAGGCCATTTTCCTTCTTTTCTTTTCATTTCTTTTTTTTTTTCCTTTGGTTTTTCAAGACAGGGTTTCTCTGTGTCGCTCTGGAGTCTGTCCTGGATCTTGCTCTGTAGCTCAGGCTGGCCTCAAACTCAGAGATCCACCTGCCTTTGCCTCCCGGGTGCTGGGATTATAGGCGTGCGCCACTGCTGCTCGGCTGGCCATTTTCATTCAAACCACCACAGAAGGGAAATACTCCTGTCACAATGTCAAGAATTTTGTCATGGCAACTGAGGTGATATCTCAGTAATGTGCTCTCATGGGGACCTGAGTTCTATCCTCAGAACCTACAGTTTAAAAAAAAAAAAAAAAAAAAAAAAAAAAAGTAGATGTGTTCATTGGTTAGCCAGCCTAGCTTATCATTGAAGAATGATACTCCAGATTGTCCTCTTACTTTTACATACATATGCACCCATGAGCATACTCCCCGACACACGTGTATCTGCACATGCACGTGTGTTTTGTTTTGAACATACCCAATGATATGCTAGTTTTTTTGTTCCATATGCTTGTGGTCGGCAGGTAGAAGAACACATCAGCGATTAAATCGTTCTGCCTCATGTAAAATAATTAAAATGATTAAACGTGTAGGTGTTTGAGATCTATACATGAATAGTATGCCTTATCTGGATATGTTTCCAGTGCGTTTTGAATTTTATAATAATTTGTGCTTCCAGGATAAAAAAAACGTGAACATTGACTGGACCTGGGTAAGCCCACCCACTCACCAGCACAGAGCCACTTGGTGAGTGGAGGAAAGGAGAAATACACAAACACACAGATGTGGATCATTATGCAGAGCAGTGAGTGCTGAATCTCGAAGGCCACGAAATGAGCCAGCCTTTTCCAACGGCCATAGACAGAGGGATGGCTGCTTTCGCACAGAAACTCCACACCACAAAAGGTGACACACTAATCATTGCCAGAGCCAACATCACAGAGCCGTCCCACATGGAGGGAATGTAGCCTCAGACTCCATTTTGGAGACGTAGCAAGAAGCTAACTGGTGTTGTCAGGCCGGCTGCCGGTTTGGTCCCTGAGCTCTTTTGAATGGGGAAGCCACAGGGATTTATTGTGCCACGTTCTATGTGTGGAGATGCATCTCATTGAAAAACCTATATAGTGGGTGTCGGTACCTGTAGAGCTCCCCATTCTTCTTACTATGTCTGTGACGTCTGAGATAGACACAAAGGAAGAGTTTGCTTCTAAACTTGCTGGGTTTTTTGTTTTTTGTTTTTTGTTTTTTTTGTTTTTTTTTTTTTGTTTTTTTTTTTTTTTTGCTTTTATTTATTTATTTTTTTTACATGAGTGTGCCATCAGAATTCTACTCGTTTGGGAAAACCTTTTTCAACCAAAATGCCTTTTTGATGTTGTTGTAAATGCAGGTTTTATAACGTAAAAGTAGGAGTTGGGATCCTTATTAAAGATTTTCTAAGTAATAGTGAAGTAACTGAAGCCTGCTTAAAAGGCCATTGCTGGAGTAACAGTAGCAGCAGCAGCAGCAGCAGCAATAGCAGGAGACAGACCTAAGTGAGTATTTTGCTGACACCATCTCATTTATCTTCCCGCAACGTCCCCGGCACCTAGAGTTGATTTCCATCTTCGTTTGAAGATGCAGAAGCTGAGGTAAGCTTGGGAAGCTCACACGGTGGGTCACGCAGCTGGGCTTTGAGCCCAAGGAGGCAGATTCCCAAGCTGGCCTCTGAACTGCCACCCCGGGGACTGGATTTGAGGTACACACAGAACAGCTGCTCCCGAAGAGAAGAAGAGCAGCAAGTGCAGTCAGAATTGGTGTCTGAGTCAAAGGGGCATCCTGGACCGGGTACCTTTCCTTTCCTGATCCAGAAACCAGACATAGTCACTCACAGGCATTTCTAGAATAACTGTGAAGCTAGAACAGGCCCTAAGGGACACTGTGTAGGAGATGTAGTGAAAACAACTAGTTGTCCAGGAATCTGAGTAGGTTTCAACTGGCAGGAGCAGAGGGAACGTTCTGAATCAGTACTAAGTAGAACTGCTCCTGCCTGTGCTCCGGGGCAGTCCTGCGGTGGTCACCCCGTGACCTCACTGTCTACTGTGCCTCCTCTCTGGTCTTTCCTATAGCTCCCCAGTACCTCCTCACCCCACTCCCTGTTCCCACACTCCTCACAGATCTCTCTGTTCCTGTAGGGAGAGACACAGGCTCATTCTGTCTGGAAGGATGGACTTGGGGGCTAAACACCCATTTCACAGGATGACCGAGGGCAAAGGAAACCAGACGAATTCTGTGATGTTTCTGTGTTGATGACCCTGGGGTTCATCTGAGACGACTGCTTCAGGGAGTGTTTGTTACCTTACAACTCACTCATTTTTTTACAATTTTTATTATTATTATTATTATTATTATTATTATTATTATTATTATTATTGTTCCTACTCTAGGAACTCTTTCTCTTTCTGCCTCATTTGCCTTGTTTTATCATCAGCTCTAGAGACTTGGACGGGCATGAACTCTGCTAAAGGACGATCTCCTTCCCAGTCCTTCACCCTGGGGGCAAAGAAAAAAAGGGTCAGGAGGCAAGTAAGAGGAGGAAGAAGAGAAGGAACAGCTTAGCTTCCTGGAGGAGGTGATACACCAGAGCTGTTTGGGGGTCTCTGTTCTGAGCCTGGCTGAGTCCAGTTGGGGATAAAACCCTCACTGGTACTGTCAAAGGTCCCTGTTCCCTCAGAGGCTGCCTCCCACCGCATACACTGCTTGCTAATCTCTACCTCTGTTTTCTTTCTCCCCTTTCGCTCAACACCCAATTGTAATGGCAGTACCTTTCACCTTGAGGTGTTCCTACCCCTTTTGTCTGGTGGAGGATCAGCTGTTCCGTTACAGGTAGACCTTCGACTGCTCGGTCTTCTCCTTCTGATTGTGTCTGTTTCACCGTAACTATCTGGTCTCTCAGATGCTTATGGACATGTCCCGTACTCCATCTTGTGTTAATTTCATATTTAACTCAACAGTTTTGGGGGAACGCTTGCTGTTGTCCCCATCTGGAGGGTCATAGTAAGCTGTTCATTGCCTTGGGGCTTGGAGACCTCTGCTGTATTTTGTGAGGGTGGATACACAGCACTGTCTAGAACAGTTTGCCGACATTCATAGAAGGGTGGTTTGTACCATATGGAATTGTCGATATCTATTATTTCTGATACAGGATAACCGCAGTTTCAATATGGTTCAATTTAGGGTAGTGAGCTTGCCTTCTGTTAGGAAAAAAAGTGTTCCTTAAGTTCTCAGACAAACGTGTGTGCGCTAGCATAGTGAGAAGCGGAGATGGGGAGCCTGGGGTTTCCTGTTACCTCCATGGTTCATAGCTGTACTATCAGGAAGTGAGGAACACTCAGAGTTGGGGGCGAGTGGGTGATTGCTAGGATCCTTTGTATCCCTCCCACTTGATAATTTATGTTCTCTCCAAGCTGGCTAGGTTCTTTCCACCTTTGTTTACATTATGAATTTGCATAATAAGAACCAGTTTTAATCTGCCAACTGGTTTTTCTTTTGTTCTCAGCCAGTGGAGTCCTAGCCATTGAGGTCTGACTTCCGCCATTGGGGCCCTGGGAGTTGGCTACCTTAAAGCTCCAGTTGTCGAGTGCTTTTACACAAGGCTGTCCATCTCTCTGTGTCTGGTGGCAGGAGTGAAGGCTTCTGTGGTTCTGGTCGCCAGGCTGGGTGAAAGGTTTCTTGAGAAACCGTGGGTGCGTGACTTTGATTTGTTCTTACATCACGGGTGGCTTAACCTTGGTCATTTGCAGCATCTGTTAACTTTGTCCTTCCCAGGCAGGATGCCAGAGCATGTACGGGAATAGGAGAGAGGAGGGGGGAGCTGGAGGAAAAAAAGGTCTTAGATGGGTAAGCACTGCTTAAGGTCACGGGACTTGACAACTTGGGGCAGCATGGAGGGGCCTTCAGAGGTCATATCACTCTGAATTTTACAGTGAGGAAGAGAAAGGAATTGCTCAAGGTCATGTGACAATATAAAGACCAAATCCATACTGGAACATAGTCACAGCTCTGGCTCCTGCCTGTCTGTTCCCTCTCTTTCCTATTTAAACACACACACACACACACACACACACACACACACACACACACACACACATTAGTTGATTTTTACCTTTCTCTAGTCTATATAACTTTCTTTCCTTCTTACTCCATGGCTAGGTGGCTGGCTCCTGGCATCCTCCTCTCCTTCTTCTTCTTTTGCTCTTCCCCCTTCTTTCTTCTTCTCCTATTTGTATTCTCTGCCTGCCAGCCCTGCCTATTTCTCTCTCCTGCCTAGCTATTGGCCGTTCAGCTCATTATTAGACCAAATCACAGGCTAAGTAACACAGCTTTACAGAGTTAGACAAATGCAACATATAGGAATGCAACATATCTTTGCATCATTAAACAATATTCCACAGTATAAATAAATATAACACATCTTAAGTTAATATTTATATATATATATATATATATATGTATATATATGTGGTGTAAGTATATGTGTGTGTGTGTG
This sequence comes from Peromyscus eremicus, assembly GCF_949786415.1. Classification (NCBI taxonomy): domain Eukaryota; kingdom Metazoa; phylum Chordata; class Mammalia; order Rodentia; family Cricetidae; genus Peromyscus; species Peromyscus eremicus. Next base: position 30,852,333 of record NC_081437.1, on the reverse strand, counting down.
TGTGTGTGTGTGTGTAGGCTCACAAATGGACTTCCAGTGTCTTCCTCAATTATTCTCTGTTTATTGAGGCAGAGTCTCTCACTGAACCCAGAACTCAACCAGTTCTGGCTATTCTAGCTAGCCAGATTTCCCCAGGGACCCTCGCCTTTGCTTCCTGAGTCTAAGATTGTAGGTTCCTACCACACTTACCCTTTCACCTGGATTGTAGGGATCTGAATTCTAGCCCTCAGGATTATACAGCAAGTGCTTTTTCCACCGAGCCGTCTCCCCACCCCACCTTCCTCCATTACAAAAACTTCCTATATTGCCAAGTATCAAGAGTGGTATAACATACCTTCTCATGCCTACTGTCCAACTTCAGCAATTATGGGAACTCATTGGAAACTTACTTCATACCTTCCATGGCGCACCTCTTCCTTCCCATGTTTATTTTGAAGCAAGAATCATTTGATCCATAACCATTTCAGTGAACATCTTTAAAAGAACTCTTTTTTTTCCTTTGGTCTGAACAAAATTACAATGCTATCAATAAAACAAAAATTTGTGATAATTCCTTAGTATTGTGAATACTAATCCTAGGTGGTATTGCCTGACTCTTACTTTCTAGTTATTTCATAGACACAGCTCTGGTTTCTGTCTTTCCTCCCTCTTCTTTCTTATTTAAACACACACACACACACACACACACACACACACACACACACGGTGCACATGGATGTGTGCATGTTCTTGTGTGTGTGTGTGCACGTATTTGTACATGTGTGGTGCCTCGAAGTTGATGTCCAGTATCTTCATTATTTTTTTCTAAAAGGAAGGAGAAAGTATTAAGCTCCCCCAGTTTTAGGAACATCCAAGTGATGTCAGTATTTCAGTTGAGAGCCTCATAACTTTCCCAAGCCTATGTGTTTTCTATTACGGCTGTAAAAAGTTACCATGTACTTGGTGATCTGAAGCAATGGAAATTTGTTTTCCAATTCTGAACTTGGGAGGTAGGAGCTAAAATTAAGGTGGCAATGGAGCTGGTTCCGCTGGAGGCTTTAGGGGGACAATTTGCTGCTTGCCTCTTGTAGCCTCCAAGAGCTGCGGGCACCTTTGGCTTGCTGCCATGTCACACTAATCTATGTCCCCATGGCCACATTGCCTCCACATCTGTGTCGCACCCTACTGTCCCTACACAAAAATCTTAACCCCATCTGCAGTCTTTTTGTGATATAAGGGTATCTTTAAGGGCTCCTGCATCCATAGCTGAGGACAACCCCAGGTAGTCACACAACCACTAAGCAGCTTTTGTTTCAATGATGTGCTAACATCAATGCATCTTAAGGATTAGAAATGACAAACAGCGGGGCGGTGGTGACGCACGCCTTTAATCCCAGCACTCGGGAGGCAGAGCCAGGCAGATCTCTGTGAGTTCGAGGCCAGCCTGGTCTACAAAGTGAGTTCCAGGAAAGGCGCAAAGCTACAGAGAAACCCTGTCTCGAAAAACAAAAAAAAAAAAAGGAAAAGAAATGACAAACAGCGGGAACAGTGAATAATAACACAGGTTTTTGCATCGGACAATCCGAATTTGAATATTTGCTTTGTCTTTGATCAAAGTTTTAAAACTTTACTATTATTTATTTAAACGGCTACATGCATGTGTAGCATTGATTATGATCATATTCACCCCCATTACCCTTACCCCTCTCCACTCTTTCTTGCTGACTCCTGTCTTCCCGCCCTAGTTCTCCTCTTTCCTTGTGTCTTTGTGTGTGTGTGTGTGTGTGTGTGTGTGTGTGTGTGTGTGTGTGTGTATGTGTGTGTGTGTGTATGCACGCACACTCGCACATGCGTGAGCAGGTTTTGTACAGGTAAGTACCTCCATGTGTTCGTGATCGTACTGGTCATTTCATGTCCAGAAGGCAGCATTCTATAGGGCTCCTATCCATCCTTTGGCTCTCAAAGTCTTTCTAACCCATTTTCTGTGATGCTTTCTGGGCCTCATAGTAGGTAACATAGGTGTGTTGTTTGACCACTCATTCATCACCTATCCTCAGCATTTGACCAATTGTGAGTCCTTGTATCAGTGCTTGCTCTCTGCAGAAAGAAGTTTCTCTGATCCAGGTGGACAGCGGCACTAGTAGGTGGATATAGTGTAAATGTTAAGGAGGCAGTTAGGATACTTGTGTATTAGGAAAACATGAGCTGTACATTTTAGTCCTCAGCCATATGCTTTTTTTTTTTGTTTTTTTGTTTGTTTGTTTGTTTTTTGTTTTTTTGAGACAAGGTTTCTTCATGTGTAGTTTTGGTGCCTGTCCTGGATCTTGCTCTATAGACTAGGCTGGGCTCAAACTCACAGAGATCTGCCTGGCTCTGCCTCCCGAGTGCTGGGATTAAAGGCGTGCACCACCGTCACCCAGCTAGCCATAGGCTTTTGACCAGGCTTATAGCACCAGGTGTGTGTTCATTCCTGTCAGTCAGAACTCAAATTCAGTCAGAAAGCAGTTGGTTAACTCCTTAATAGTCATGCCACTGTGGCACCAGTGGGCACAGGGGATGGTCAAGTTCTTTAACCTCTATGAGCCTATAGTTTTGGTTTGTGTATGGAGATAATACCAATCATTTCATAGAAATGAGAGAAAAATTAAATGGGATGGGCTGCTTATAGTACCCAGTGTAGTGTTTGGTATACAGTGTATATCCATAAATGGCTTTCCATGTTATACTACCATGGCTTCAGTTAGCTTATCTTAGGTGGTACTCATGCCGGCTCAGGAACTGCTGAAACTATTACAGGTATCAAAACAAAGATAATTTAAAAGGTTTAATTGTGTGAAAAACCACTGATGCAGATTTTAAATTAGAAAATATAAAACCCCAAAAGAACAGAATCATAAATACTATTACGGAAATATAAACTGTAGAGACAACTATAAAGATTAAAACAACAACAACCAAAAAAAAAGTTAGAAATGCAATGGACTCAAAGATGGGCAAGATCACTTAACTAAGGGTCAGAACACCTTTTGATCTTTTGCTTCTGTTCTAGATTTGTTTATTTTTCCCTGAGGAGGCTCAGGGCAGCCCCTTCCCCTCTCCAAGCTTCAGTGTCTTAATATATGAAAGGAATCATGATTGTGAAGATATGAGCATGCCTTCAGTGTATTCCTACAAACACTTAATATTTTTCCATCAGAGACTTTTTTTTTTTTTGCTCATAAGAAAGACAAAGAAGAGACACAGCTATACATTGGGTTCCCAGTGGACTTTAGTGCATCACTAAAAACAAATAAACAAAAAAATTGTCAATAAATAGAACATTTGGTTCCTGAAACATGCATAGCATTTGAACACAGCTTTCCTTTCAAGTGCGTCCTGCCAGCCACCACCGCGAGTGTGCATTGTATTGAAAAGTTCATGGTGCTGTAAAGCCAGATGTACAAAAGCACACACGGAGCTGTTCCTCCAGTAGCAATTAGCTGATGAAATTGTGCCTCGTCTGCAGCGGGCAAACGGGCTCGATTCCCATTGGAGTGGGAACATGTGCTCTGGTATTTATAAACCGAGAAAGATGTTTGTCAGCATGTGTGGCGCACCCATTCATCGCTGAGAGTTGGTAAGAAATAGCCTCCTTGTTTCTGAAGAGCTAATGATGGATTCATAAGTTCTGTCAGCAACTCTATTGTGGCTGGGGAGTCTCTCTATAGATGGCAATTTCAGCATATGAAATTTTAATCCTGGGCTAGGCAGAATGCAAGGCCCTGGGTTGGATGGTTGCTCCATCCTTCTTTGGGCCAACTTGGCTCATTCTAGAGGCAAAGGATCCTGGTTCAAGAAGCATGGTGTCACAGAGAAAAGGACCCATGAGAGTCAGAGTACTCAGAATCCGCATCCTTATCCTTTCTACTGCCTAGTGCCCGGATCCTAGAGAGACGGTCCAGGCACAATGTCACTTCATGGCTGGAGGTCTGCAGGATTTCTGAATCCTTCTCAGGTTCTTGAGGGTGCTGGCTTTGATAGGAATAGGCTCATGCTTGCTTATAGCCTTTGTCTCTGGGCCAGCTTCATAGTTCTGTAGCCCACAGAAGAGAATTGCAAGCTCCCCACAAGGTTCAAAGAATAAAAACAATGGCTTAGGCCTCTTACTGTGTCCACTTCATCTGGGTATGATCTGGAGTCTGACTTTCAGCTTTGACTTTTGTCCATCATTCACCCTTGGGTTGTGGCAAATCATCTCACTCCAGTTCCCAATCATTACCTCAGTCTACAGTCTGTGTGTGACCCGATTTTAGATCCCTGTCTGTGTGAGTCTACCCTATGGAGTCTCTTGTGTCAACCCCAGTCCCCCCACCTGGCAGGGGTTGAGCATCTCCTCCATTCAATAGAAATATGCTTGTAGCTTGAGTTTTCCTGCCTGGCCCACAGTCAGGGCAAATCTCTTTCACCTGCCAGTCCCACAGCCTCTCAGACCCGACCAAGTAAACACAGAGACTTATGTTGCTTTCAAACTGTATGGCCGTGGCAGGCTTCTTGCTAACTGTTCTTATAGCTTAAATTAATCCATTTCCTTTAATCTATACCTTGCCACATGGCTCGTGGCTTACTGGCATCTTCACAAGCTGTTTCTCATCGTGGCGGCTGGCAGTGTCTCTCTGACTCAGCCTTCCACTTCCCAGCTTTATTCTCCTCCTTGCCCCGCCTATACTTCCTGCCTAGCCAACAGCCAATCAGTGTTTTATTGATTAATAAGCAACACATTTGCCATACATATGCTCAATGCTGCTGTGTGACCATGCTCTGACAATAGCGGAAAGGAAAAGAGCTCCTGTGGATGAGAAAGTTATGATATGATAGAGTGGTTGCCAGATTGATGTGTGTGCGTCAAGCAGAAAAACAGCACAGGCCTCGGAAGTCAGGTGGTTCAGGGACGGATTTTCCCACCCTCTTGATGGATCACTAAGATTGGGTTACCTAATTTCCCTGAAGCCTCCCTTTTCTCAACCTTCCAAAAGGGGCTGTCAAGGTCCAGCTCACAACGTTAAGGTAATTCATCTCACAAGTACTTAATAAGCACGTCTTATGTTTGAACATGAAATGTCTCCTGACAGCTCAAGGCTTGATTGGGATGATTGGCAGATGAGATCCCTGATGGTATTCATGCGTTGGTCCATTGATATGTTCATAATTGAATGGATTCTTGGGAGGCCATGGAAACTGTCAGGGGTAGGAGCTACTTGGAGGATGTAGATCACAGAGTGCACGCCCTTGACGAGTGTACCTTGTCTCCATTCTTTCTCTCTCCCTGCCTCCCCACCCCCTACTGGCTCTCTCTTACCTTCCTGCTACAAGGTGAGTGGCTCAGTTTCACCAAATGGTCCCTGGTATGCTGCTCTGCCTCACCCAGGTCAGAAGTGATAGCACCAAGAGACTGTCTTCTAAAGTCTCTGAAATTCAGATGAAATAGTCTTCCCTCAGTTTGTCAAGGTGAGAGGAAGCTGACTGACTATTGATGGAAGTAATAAGGCTACTCCACGTAGTTAAAAGGAAGGTTTATTTTGGGGTAACTTACAAGTAAAGGGATAGGTTACAGGGTCCGGGAGAGGGGAGGTGCAGTCCAGCGGTGTTCTCTGGAGAACTCTGCTCGGTCTACCTCCAGCATCCAGGATCCAGGAACCAAGGGAGCCCGCACATCCAGATCTTGGGTCTTAAGGGCTCCTGTCTTGGCCCCACCTTGTAGGCATGACATTTACCGGAAGCCTCAACAGGGGTAGTACTTCCGGGTCAAAGCTGGAACAGCTACCCACTACAACTGACAGTGTTAAACACATGCCACTTTCTTTCTGATTTTATTAATTACTAATATGCTTGCAGCTAGGGTTTCATTCCATGAGCTGAGCTTAAATCTTTGACATCCGATGGTGAATCTGATTATTTTATGGGGTCTTTCAGGACTTTTGATCTTTTGCAGTGTGCCATATACGGAATGGCAGCTGTACTACAAAAATACTGTTATATGCATATTTGACTTTAAGTACATTAATTAAATTAACATAAGAATGCCCACTCTTAGTCATAAAGTCCTTAAAGTCTGAGCTAGAGTAATAAGCCAAGGAAAAGAAATAAGAAGGATCCAAATAGGAAAGAAAGACATTAAATTATTCCTGTTTGCAGGTGACATGATCCTATATTTAAAAGCTCATAAAGACTAGCTGGACCTGGAGGCAGGGCAGGTTATGAGGTGTCATGTGGGGGCTGGGAACCAACCCTGGGTCCTTTGCAGGTGCTCTTAACTTCAGAGCCATCTCTGCATACATCTTGCTTCCTTAAGTTATCATTGTTTCCCAATAGTGTTATACAGGAAACCAAACCTTTAATATGGGCCTGGGGTAGGGAGTGGTGGTCTCAAGCCAAACTACAGCACTCAGTATTTCTCAGAGATAGATCCCTCACCTATGTCTGTCCATATTTATCTTATTCATTCATTCATTCATTCATTCTTTCATTCGTTCATTCGTTCATTCATTCTGTACTGACCATGTGCTTGGTGATCTGACAGTCTTCCAGGTCTTGAGCAGTAGTTGCATGTTGTTTGGTACCAGCTGTGTGTATCCCCTTCAGCACTTCCATCACACGTTTACTTATCCCTTTTCCTGCCACTGAGGCCCCCTCTTTCTACTGCTGGTATATTCAGATAAAAATGTCCATCTTGTCTACCCCTATCACTCTTGCTTTCCTGTGCTAACCCAAGCTTCCTAAGGACGGTGCACAATGATATCCTTCCCTCCCTCTCTGCATGCTCCCTTCTAGTCCTCCTGGCTGAGTCTCTCCCGTGCCACTCTCCTGGAACTGCCCTTTCTGAAGTCTCACCACCGAACACATCCGTCCTCATACTCTCAGAAACCTTGGACAATAACCATATTCCTTCCTTATAATTGTCTGGCCATTCTCTTGCACATGTGTGTATGTGTTTGCACGTGTGTGTAGGTACCTGGGCATGCTTGTGCATATGCTTGTGGATAGTAGGAGACAGTTTCCGGTGTCATTATTCTGTTACAACCTTCTTTATTTTTTGAGACAGGATCTCTTTTTTTTTTTTAAATTTAATTAACATTTTTCCCTGTTTATTTTACATACTGACCACAGTTTCCCCTCCCTCCTCTCCTTCTGTTCCCTCTCCCTGGCTGCCGTCTACCCCCACTCCCCATCCACTCCTCCTCCATCTCCCTTCAGAAAGGGGCAGGCCTCCCATGGGCTTGAACAAAGCATGGCACCTCAAGTTGAGGTAGGTAGTTCCTCACCCTGCAGACAGGATCTCTTAGTAGCCTGATTCACCTAAGCTGGCTGGCTAGTCTGTCCCTAGAAGCCACTTGTCTCCATCTCCCAGTATTGGGATTATAGCGCATAGTCCCTGGCCCAGCTTTTGACATAGGTCCTCGGGCTCACAGTCAGGTCCTCATGTTTGTACAGAAAATACTTAATGGCTGATTCATCCTCCCAGCCCCAACTGTTCTTCCTGTGCCTTGACGGCCATTCATGTTCTACATGATGCTTCGCTGTGGTCTCTTCCAGCTCCCATCTGCTGGCTGCCCTTGTTTCTTGGCTCCTTTTTGTTTGTTTGTTTGTTTTTTCTTTTTGACTTTTCGAGCCAGGGTTTCTCTGTGTAGCTTTGTACCTTTCCTGGAACTCACTCTGTAGCCCAAGCTGGCCTCGAACTCACAGAGATCTGCCTGCCCCTGCCTCCCGAGTGCTGGGATTAAAGATGTGCGCCACCACCACCTGGCTTCCTTGCTCCTTTTCCCCTATACAATTGCATCCTCTCAGGTCACTGCAGCAGCCATTGACACTCCCATCCTTCCTTCCCTTCTTTCTGTATTTGTCGCGTCTTGTGCTAGTGAGTGGAATAACGAAGTTCAGCAACAAAACAACGTCCCAACCTTTGCTCTTGTGAGCTCTTTCACGGGCAAGATGGACTATAATCAAGGAACTGTAAATAGAAACGAAGCAGTTCATTTATGACCAATGTTGGCACGAGGACATGCAGGAACAATCCTTCCCACAAGGACTGAGGTACAAACCGAGATTGAAGGAAGAATATGAGTTAAGGGGTAGTTAAAGGCAGTTAAAGGGGAATGTTCTTGGCAGAGGCAGCAGCAAATGCAGAGTTCTTGGGCAGGAGAAGCCAGTGCATTGCTGAGTCAGACTGGGGTGGCTGCCTGGGAACAGGAGTGAGTGAAGCCGAGAGGTAGCCAGACAGACCAGCCTGGTGGGTTAGCAATAATTCTGGTCTTTATCCTGTGAGCATTTGGAAAGTCACATGACAAAATGTTAATTTCACCTTCCAGTGTGGAGAACAGAGAAAAGTGGGGATCAGATGGACATGTAGATGGGATGGTGCTTTGGCAGGACAGTCACCAACAAAAGAGACGGTCACTTGAGTGTCTGTCTGTCTGGGAGTTCTCTGCCTTCTCAAACTCAAGCTTCAGCTGTGGAAAAGCTTTGCTCCTCAGAACAAGGGACTTCATGGAATTCCTGAGCATATAAGGCTGTTTCTCTTGTTATCCCTTTATCAGCAATGACACACAAGTCACACTGCATGAGCCAGGGGCTCAAGCCAGGCACTCACCTGCCTCAGATCTGTGTCCAGGGGGGATTGGAAGAGCCCCCCTCCAAGAAAAGCACCCTGAATTGCACCAGGTCTTGGAGAATGCTGAATTTCCTCCAACCCTCTTTGACCTTTGCAAGATCAGTAGCTGTCCCTTTTGCATTTAGACTATGATACCACTGGCCCGGCTGGAGAGTCATAGGCAGTCTGGGTTATATGAGATCACTTTTAACTTCAAGCCTAGGGATTATACACAGGCATGATGAGTACATGCATTTATAATCATTAAACTCTGTAACTGAAATGGGTAATGGAGTCAGTATCTGGTTGTGAAGCATATCTCTCATTTTCCCAGTGGTACCTTCTCCTCCCTGGTTATATGGACAAGAGAAGAGCTCAGCGTCTTAATTTCTCTTCTGCTGCTGTGATAAAATACCCTGACACAAAGCAATTCAGGGGAGAAAGAGGTTTGTTTTTTAACCTCACTATTCTAGGCTATGGCCCAGCCCAGCAGGGAAGTCAAAGCTGCAGGAATTGAAAGCAGCTCTTCCTATCATATCCAGAGGCCCGAGCAGAGAGAGAAATGAACACATGCAGTTCGGCCTGCTGCTCAGTTTTGCCTTCTCTATTTGTACACAGTTTAGGATTGCAATGCCCGAGAAAGGTACTGCCCACTCATGGCTGTGTCCTCCCACAGCAGTAAGTGTAATCAAAATGTGTACTTCACCCGGAGCCACACATACCCACAGCCCAACTTGATCTCGACAATTTCTCGCTGAGAGTCTTCCAATGCTCTAGACTGTGTCAAGTTGACAAAGTGAACCATTGCCCTTGGTACATTTTGGTTGAATTAATATGTAACTTATTTCAGGAGACCTTGCAAAAATCCACAGAACCAGCAAGTAGAGGGCAAATGGACTCAGAGCACACTGGGAAAATCCTAAATCTAAGGAAGGTCTTAGTGGGCGCTGCTTAGGTATGGGACACAGAGAAAGGATGACATCAGGAGATTGTTTGCAGGGACAAATGGGAAATGGTAGACACCTTTGCATGAAAATATGGGGACAGAGAGAGAGAGAGAGAGATCGGTTCAATAAAAAAGATTTCAGGGGACTCTTTCCCATCTTTCCCTATGTCCTGTGGAGTAATTCTGTTTTGAGTTTGCTGAAGTTCTGCATTGTTGTTCACGGTCCGGTCTTTGCGGTTAGGTTACTCCATGTATTATACGGGTGGAGAGGCAGAAGTGTGGCTCGAGGAAGCCCAGACACCCTGCTTTCCAAACCTATGCCGATATCTGGATTGTTTCTTTGCTCCGTTGCTGGCTGGATCTCAGGGTTGGCACGGAGCTTTGTAGGATTGCAGGGTACGAGCGGAACATCAGCCGAGCAATTTTAAATAAACACATCCATCAGCCCCTTTCTGAGCTCAAAATAAAATTATAAGCTGTCAGAAGTGGAAAGGCTCGCAGAACCATTTAGCATTTCATAGATGAGGGCCCTGAGATATGCTGAGGAGGTCTCATATGGAGTCACACCATTTCTCAGAAAAAAAAAAACAAAAACCAAGAACGAGATATTCTTAATTCCTAGGACAAAGGGCTCTTCCCTTTTTTGTACTTCTCCCAAGTTCTGCTCACATTCTTAGGTCTAGGAGCCTTAGTAGACATGAATAAGAAAGACCCTGTATCCATTGAGATTCTTTTGGTTCTAAGTAACAACAACAAGAAGCTTCCAGCTGACAACAGCTTTCAAGAGGAATTCATTAGGAAATGGTGATGGGCAGCACACAGGTGAAGGTGCCCAGCCCTGAGCTGTGGGTGAACAGGAAGATGTTATGTCTGAGAGGCCTAGGTGCTGAGCGCCTCCAGCTGTTGGGGTTTGGGGATCCATATTATTCATGGAGTTCTTTAAAAATATTCTTGCGCTTACTAAAAATCTTCAATGATCATCATGCTAAAGAATCTAAGACACTATACTGTGGTTGGGGACATGAGTCAGTAGGTAAAGTGCTCGCTAAGACCGATTCAGACCTGAGTTCGAATCCCCAGCAGCTGGGAGCAGTAGCATGGGTCAGCCACTCCAGTGCTCCTGCAGGAAGATGGGAAGCAGAGAAAGGACAATCTCCAGAAACTTACAGGTCACCTAGCTTGTCCTATGCAACAGCAGCAAACAACAAAAAAAGATCCTATCCCAAACAAGATGAAAGGCAAGGAGTGCCACCTGGGGTTGTCTTCTGAACTCCGCATGGATGTGCAGGTTTGGGATTGCAAAGACCACACACACACACACACACACACACACACACACACACACACACACACGCATGTACATGCACATGTACATGTATATACACACACAATGTGAAAAATCATTACAATGATTCTCATTTATTAAAAAATAAGTCAAGACTTTCATGGATAACAAGTACTTTTGCCACCCTGTGGATCAAAATGATTGTTTATAGAGGGGGGCAGTGGTGGTGGTGGCACATGCCTTTAATCCCAGTAGTCAGGAGGGAGAGGCGGGCAGCCAGCCTGGTCTACAGAGTGAGTTCCAGGACAGCCAGGGATACACAGAGAAACTCTGTCTTGAAAAACATACACACACACACACACACACACACACACACACACACACACACACACACACACACTGTTTATAGACACAATATTTGTGTCTTACAAAAAATCCTGTGTTGGAACCCCGACTCACAATGCTGTGGTCACTGTTGACAGGGCCTGTTGGAGGCAGCCAGGGCTCATGGAGGTCAGGAAAGTAGGATCTTCATGATAGAATTAGTGTCTCTGTAAGGAAAGATTCTACCAACACCTTGATCTTGGACCGCTCCATATAACCACGATGGATAATGTTTGAAATGAACCACACAAAAGGGTCACTTGCTGTTTTCATGACTGGCTGATTTGCAAACTCACTGAAGACAAGGATGCTAGGGTGCCAAAGACAAGGATGCTAGGGTGCCAAAGACAAGGATGCTAGGTGCCGAAGACAAGGATGCTAGGGTGCCGAAGACAAGGATGCTAGGTGCAGAAGACAAGGATGCTAGGTGCAGAAGACAAGGATGCTAGGTGCCGAAGACAAGGATGTTAAGGTGCCGAAGACAAGGATGTTAAGGTGCCGAAGACAAGGATGCTAGGTGCCGAAGACAAGGATGTTAAGGTGCCGAAGACAAGGATGCTAGGTGCCGAAGACAAGGATGTTAAGGTGCCGAAGACAAGGATGCTAGGTGCAGAAGACAAGGATGCTAGGTGCCGAAGACAAGGATGTTAAGGTGCCACAGCATGTGCCTGAGGGACTTGCCAACACTGAGACCTGAGCTCTGGTCATTCCTGGTCACTCGGTAGAGCCGCTTGGCAGGTAGGGAGTGGTTAGCTTTCTATTCTTACTTTGGTTGGCTTGGTTGGCATTAATACTCAGAGTGCCAGGGCAGTACAAATGGTTGAGATAAGGTTTGGGGGTGATGAATCTCTACGGGACGCCTGTACTCATCGTTCACTTTAAAGACTTGCATCTTTCTTTGAAGCTACCACGATTCTGTTTCCATTTCCTTTGAGTGCAATTCCATGCAGAGACTGGCTCATGTGGGGCTCCTCAGAACTTACTGCTTTGCTGAGGAGATGTGATTTCACCCAGTTTTTCCTTTCTTCAACTTCAAAAGCCTATTACTATGCTTCTAGTGATAGAGCACATGTCCTATGTCCTACCTTTCTGAGCAGCCAGTGTCAGGAACTTGGGCCAACTCTTGCCTGCTGTTTGATTTCATATATCCTGAACACTATACAGAGAAAGGTTCTCAGTGGTAGAGACGCAGAGGAGATCTGAGCATCTAGACCCAGGGGGAATTCAGGAGTTCCGTGCTTGCTCTGTGCACCTTGGCTTTGCTCTGTGCAGTGTTCTCTACTGAAGATCCTCAGGGTACTTTTCTTGCTTCTTCTAGAGGGATGTCTCTGCATCAAACTTGCATAATCGCTTGCCTGGATTCTACTGCCAGTTCCCATCAATCTTTCCTGTGAGAGGCATGACTCCCCTGACTTCATCCTAGCGTCTATCTCCAGCCATCATTTTAAGCTATTTGTTTGCTTTCAGGGCTGACTGGTCTCCGGAAATGCTTTTATTCTTCCCCTATTAAAGCAAGTAATTTCAAGCTTGCAGCGTTTATTAATTATAGAATTCTTCCATTCAGACCAGACAAATCTCTGTAGGATATGACTGCTAGGTTAGAAGGCCACTTTAGAAAAACCTGACATCTGTAGAGTATGTGTTTGGGAAAGCGAGGGGTGTCTTGAAGAGTTTAGATACACACATGCTTGCTTTCTTGGAGTTTTACAGACTTCAGTCACTGTGGGAGCCCACAAAGCTTTCCTAGTGAGATCTGAGCTTGCTTTACACAGCAGGGCTACATTAGGGGATGGCTGGACCACGTGCATGGTCACCAGGTGTCTGGGATATTCTGAACTTGGCTGTGCTGGGGGAGGTCTTTTGCTCCACCCCTTGGCATTCCTTTAAAAGCCCTTTAATAAAGACAGAAGGGGCTGGTGGGTTTGGTCCCAGGCCCTCCCGAGGTTATCCTTTGTTTTCTAACTGTCTCTGTCTTTTTTTCTATCTCCATTATTCCTCATTTCTCCCTGCTCCAGAGTACTCTGGGGGAATAAGAGGGAGCTGGTCTCCCTCAAGTTACCTCCTTTGATTTGATACCTTTGGAGTTTTGGTTAGTAGCACTAATAGGATCTTAAGATTATTTTGTTTTCTGTTAATGCCCTGCAATTTATAAAGATATTTTCCTATGTAGTTTCATCGCTGTTTTAGGAAGACAGGATAAGGGGATTATTAGACTTTATCTTATTATTTCTCCAACTTGATGCTTTATTTCGAAGACTGTAGTTCAATCCTGACTGAGTCATCATATCTCTGTGTTGATTCCTCCCGTCTGTTATTCTTGGATCATTAACAATGAGAATCTCTCTTGTTCCTGGAGGACTGACTGAGTAACAAATTTTGATTTAAATAAGACAAAGAAAAGCACAGCTAGGAGATGGAGAAAAAACAAATTTTGTTTGCTGTTGGTTTCTAGAGACAAATTTTCGAGTCGTCCCCAGGCTGGCCTCAGGCTTGCAATGTAGCCAAAGCTAGCCTTGAACTCCTAATCCTCCTGTATCCACTTCCCAAGTGCTGACATTGTAGATGCATACTAGTAAACCAGTGACTCTTAATGACATCATTAAGTCCCTTTGTTCTGACACATCTAAGCCAACTCCAGCTCCTATACAACCTATCAGCTACGTTGGATAAAATAGACCATGCTTATGGACTCTTCCTTTTGAATTAAGTTTTACTGTTAGAATCTGCAAGAGTCCTACCCTGTATAGCTGCTAAGCACTTCATCATGGAAGCATTTCTTTATTTGGTACAATTACCTGTATAATTCACTTCTCTCTTGCCTTCAGTATCAGCTATTCTAGTAGTCTATGCAGAGTGGACACAGTTTGGGCCATTTACCATCTATGTAGGGAAACAGGCAGGTGATGTTCAGAAAGATGGGGAGGCCTGCTACTTGAGTTTCCAGATAAAATATAAGCCAGTTAAATTTGAGTTTCAGGTAGCTGAGTATGTGGGACACGTTTATGACCCCAAGTTAATTGTTCACCGAAAAATTCAAATTCAAGTGTCATATTTTCCTGGAAAACTTAGTCTCATTGAATGACCGTGTTTTGTGAGTGTGCTTGTTGTGGTTTTGGTGTGAAATGTTCCCTTAGAGGCTCATGTGCTTGAACATATACTCTCCAACTGCTGGTATTATTTGGGAAGTTTGTGGACCCTTTAGGAGGTGGAGTCTTGCTGGAGGAAGTAGGTCACTAGGGGTGGGCCTTGATGTTTTGTAGCCAGGCTTTACTTCCTGCTTCTTATGCTTCTGGGCTCGATACAGAATATAACCAGCCACCTGCCCCTGCCGCTACGCCTTTCTCACTGTGATGGACCGTATCTTCTTGGAACTGTGAGGCAACATGTAAAGTTAACTAGTTTAGTGCTTAAGGTAATATTTGAGTTTTTTAAGGTTCAGGAATCATTATATCCCAGTGTCTTTCAAATTTAACAAGGTATCTTAAATTTATATTGGTTGAATCTGGCTACCTTATCCACCACCCACCCCAATTATTTGCTTGCTCCAGATGACATGGTGCCTACATTTTGGTTCTCAAGAATCCATCCTGTCTACTTGCTCCATAGTCAAGAAATGTCTATATTCAAGCTTCTTTCATGGATGTCTGCACAGGAAGGTGTCATAGTTCATGATGGGCTGTTTGGTAGCCGGTGTGGGTGGGGAAGGCAGTCCGGGAGAGCTAACAATTTAGGAGGGTCTCTTGCTTGTTGGGTACTGAAGAGAAGTTTCATGTGCCTGTATCTCAGACATTCTTGTATGAAACAGAGATTTCACTTTTTCCTCATTTTAGAAATAAACAGAGAGCCTCAAAGGTGATTTTCATTAGAGACTCCAGGTTAATTTGATTCTAAGCCCGTGATTAGAGTTTCTTGAGGGAGAGGATGGGGCCCGGTGTCTGGTGGCAGGGTGCACTCCAGGACTCTGAGGCAGAGGGCCAGGAGAAGGACAAGGGCTGCCTTTGGACCAGAGAGCCTGTGATCCTTACTTTCTGCCTACATGCAGCTGGGGTGAGTGGATATTTTGACCAAGTTTCTCTTCTGTGCCGTTCCTTAGGATGTTAATTAAAGCGAGACAGATGGTTCTCAAACGATGAAAAATGTACGAACTCATTCGTGATTAGAGAAATGGAAATGAAATCCCACAATACTTCTTCCCATGGATCAGATGAACGAAGATTAAGAAGTGTAACAACATATCCCATTAGCGAGAAGGACAGGGTGTGCATTTGCTGCTGCTGGGAAGCAGCTGGGATAGGTCATTAGGCAAGAAGTTGGCAACACCACACAGAACTATCTGTACATTTACTGCGTGCGTGCGTGCGTGCGTGTGTGTGTGTGTGGGTATGTGTGTGTCTGATTGTCATGGTGTATCTGTATGGAGGCCAAAGGTAAATGTTCAGTGTCTTACCCCATCACGTTCCACTTTAATATTTAAGGGAGGCACTCTTACTTAACCTAGAGTTCCCGATCTTGCGTAGACTGACTGCCACTGACCTTCAGGGATCTGCCTGTGTTCCTCACATCCCTGTTCCAGGATTACAGACATACCCTGTGGTCCCCAGATTTTACCTAGGTTTTGGGGATCCCCTCCTGCCTCCAGGATTTTGCCCTGTGTGAGTTCCTGTCCTGACTTCCTTCAGTGATGAACAGCAATGCTGAAGTGTAAGTCAAATAAACCCTTTCCTCCCCAACTTGCTCTTTGGTCGTGGTGTTTCACTGCAGTGATGGAAACCCTAAGACAGGGCGTCTCCTCTTGTCTGCACAGCAAGCGTGTTTCCCATAGAGCTGTTTTCCCAGCCCTTGCACTTTTATCTTCTGATCACACAGACTCACTTGTAGATGCAGCTTGAAAGGACGGCAGCATTTGTGCAAGAGGTTTTCATTGCAATGTGGTTTTCAGCTGTAAGACACCGACCTCAGGTTTAGTTAATATTTTACCGACGTTAACTTCCCACAAACATAGTTTAATTAGTGTGTGTGTGTGTGTGTGTGTGTGTGTGTGTGTGTGTGTGTGCTTTAGTAAGAAGCTATCATTCAGGCAAGCTGGGTGAAGGCTACTTTACTTACTGTATAATGTTTCTGGAAATTTCAAGTTATGCTCAAAGTAAAAAGTTCAATAATAAAAGCAAAGCATATTTGCCCTCATCTGATGTGCGGTATGATCACGGTCAGTGCTGGGACAACCATGAATGGAATTGTCACCCCAATTCCATTTAGTTGGGTCCAGCGCATCTTGGAGGGAGGGGAAAATCTGATCAGGGACTGGAGTTTGGGGAGTGTCCTGGCTGGTTTTGTGTCAACTTGACACAGGCTAGAGTCATCAGAGGAAGGAGCCTCAGCTGAGGAGATGCCTCCTTGAGATCCAGCTGTAAGACATTTTCTCATTTAGTGATCAGTGGGGGAGGACCCAGTCCATGGTGGATGGTGCCAACCTGGGCTATTGTTCTTGGGTTCTATAAGAAGGTGGGCTGAAGAAGCCAGGGGAAACAAATGAGCAAGCAGAACCCCTCCAGGGCCTGTGCATCAGCTCCTGCCTTCGGGATCCTGCCGTGTTTGAGTTCCTGTCCTGACTTCCTTCAGTGATGAACAGCAATGCTGAAGTGTAAGTCAAATAAACCCCTTTTCTCCCCAACTCGCTTTTTGGTCATGGTGTTTCACTGCAGCAGTGGAAACCCTAACTAAGACAGGGCATCTATCTCCTCAGTGGGAAGAGAAAGTGGAGAGGCAGGCAGGTATTAGCCACAGCGTTGATGAAGCTTTAAATGGCTATAGCGTATTGCAGCCTAAACCTGCCCAGATAGTTGCTATCTTAAGGTTCACAATCACATCTGTGATGGATGTGCTTGGAAGCAGCTCCGTTGCCTTAAAGTCTCATCTGGGGTGTGTGACAGATTTCCTGTCCTTGGTTATTTGTGTCATATATTCATATGCCCCGAACCATCAAAACAATATGCACTCCCTCTCGGATGTGGTAGTTGCAGTCCTACAACTAACAGAAAAAAAGTAGGAAATACTTAAGGTGAAGAATTTTTTTTTCTTCTCCCAAATGATTTGCTCAAAATGTAATGCTCCTAGTTTTAAATGTGTATGATTGATAGATGGGTCAGAGTGTCCTGAGTCAGGGTGACTTAGGTGTTTCCTCACATTTTTATCATTCCTAATTTCGACTTTAACGGAAAAGACAGATGCGTTGCCTTTTATTTGCCATCCTGAATTATTTTGCCAGGGCTGGGCTTTGGATTTCAGTGATAACTCACCAAAATATTAAATCCCTCATCCTGTGGTGACAGAATGAATTCATGAGTGTCTGGGGACTCTTTTAACCGGGGACAGTCCTTATGTTCATGCTGTGCCCTTGCTGCTAGTTTCTGGGAGTCAGCTAAGATATGGGTGGGCTTGGTTAAGACGTTCTTCCCTGTGGTGTGGATATACTCCCACAAGCTCTCTTTTTCCTGGACCCCTTTTGGAGCTAGACAATATGCTAGCTGGGTTGATCAGTTGATTGTTCCCACAACCCCACTAAGACTGGAGAAAGCTACATGCCTTGCCCAAGGTCGCATGGCCAATGGACAGTGGAGCTGGGGTCTGTCTGTCTGCCTTCAAGTCTGGGGACATTTTTCCTATGCTTACCACTTAACAGAGACAGAAGAACATGCTCAATGTTGCCACTGAGCTGAAGTCTGCCAGGATCGCTTTCCTTTGTAAGGAAGTCATTCTGAAAGATGTGTCGTTTGCTAGCTTTTACCAGTTGGTCCACACAGGGAGCTCCAAAGCAAGCCTGGCTGTCCCATCTGTGAACTTTAGACACCCATGGCCTAGCACACTACAGTGCGGGATATCAACAAGGCGTCTCCCCTTTCTTGCTAGGAGAAGGTTCCGTGTGTTTGGTGTTGAGGAAGCACAGCTTGGGATCAGAGCAGCCTATGAGTTCTGCGTCATCATCGTATTCCTTGAGTAAATGAATTCACCTCTTCACACTTCTGTGATTTTTTTTTTAATGAAGTGGGAATGGCGATACCTATCTCAGAGAATTACTGGAGGATTGAATGATATCATGTAGAAAATGCACCCAGCACACAGTAGGCACCGAGTAAATGGTTGTAATTATTCTGACAGGCATGACTAATTCTCAACCTCACGTCACCCTATCTGTTCCTTCACAGGGCTCAGGGTATTTCCAACAAAGAATGAAGTTTCCAAGCATGCTATCTCTTGAAATAAATTTCACTTCTAGAAGACAGAAACTCTACCAAGGAAAAAAATGGGAGCTAGCCCAGGCTTTTGTGCAGGTTTTATTTGTATGCAAAAGCAAGCGAGTCTTCTTTGTTCGGAAGATAAATTTCATTCTAATGGTGCCAATGGATCTTTCAAAATCTCATAATTGCTATTCCTCGCATGCTCCACACTGAGACAATAAAAGGATGTGGTGGCCAGTCCAGATTGGATGTGGAGAGGGATGTGCATTTAAAAACATTTCAACCTCCCCGAGTCATCCTAGTCCACATAGACATACAGATGACCTATACTGCCGAGTCAGCAACACCAGCCGCTGGTACTGTAGAGGGTGGGATGGTTCAAGTCTGGCTTGAGGGGACCCTGAGCTTCAGGGCCTTGTCTAGCTTCCTGATCTTGTTGTTTATCACTATAGGATAGTGTGTGTCCCAAGGACTCATGCTTGAAAGCTTGATTTTCCAGGTGGCAACGTTAAGAGGTGTCAATAAACATTGGCAAGGATGTGAGGGCGAAGGGAACCTTATACACTGATGTTAGTGAGGAATGTCAATTAGTATGAAAGGCTCGCAAAAATCTGAAGCTAGAATTATCATATGAACTAGTGATACTGTTCCTGGGTGTTGTAGTTAGGGATATTATCGCTATGATGAAACATCAGGACTAAAGCAAGTTGGGGAGGAAGGGGTTTATTTGGCTTACACCTCTACATCATAGTCCATCACTGCAGGAAGTCAGGGCAGGACCTCTATCAGGGCTGGAGCCTGGCAGCGAGAGCTGATGCAGAGACCACGGAGGAATGCTGTTTATTAGCCTGCTCTCCATGGGTTGCTCAGTCTGCTTTCTTATATGACTGCAGTACCACCAGCCCAAGGATGGCCCCACCCACAATGGGCTGGACCCTTCCATATCAATTACTAAGAAAATCCCCTATAGGCTTGCCTACAGCCCAGTCTTGTGGAGGCATTTTCTCAATGGAGCATCCCTCCTCTCTGATGACTCTAGCTTGTGTTGACATAAAAAGAGTCAGCAGCAGGCAGTGGTGACACATACCTTTAATCCCAGCACTTGGGAGGCAGAGACAGGCAGATCTCTGTGAGTTCAAGGCCAGCCTGGGCTACAGAGTGAGTTTCAGGAAAGGCGCCAAAGCTACACGGAGAAAGCCTGTCTTGAAAAATAAAATTAAATAAATAAATAAATAAATAAATAAATAAATAAATAAATAAAAGCAGCCAGCACGGTAGGTGTATACCCAAAATGCTCTTAACTAATGCAGAACAGAGGTGCTTGCCCACTTGTGTTTATTGCTATTCTGTTCACAATAACCAAGTTATGGAATCAGCCTAGGTGTACATTAATGAATGAATGGAGAAAAAAATTTGGCCTCTCTCCATAATGGAATTTTATTTAGCTATGATAAAGAATGAAATTATGTTGTCTGCAGGAAAATAGGTACAACTAGAGATGATCATATTAAGTAAATTGAGACTCAGAAAGACAAATATGACATGGTCTGTCTTGGGATCTGAGTTTTTTTAATATATAGATACATGCAATCATATGTGATATGGAGAACATGAACGTAAAAGTAGGAAACTGGGGGAATGACTGAGTAAAGGGAGTGGGCATGGGAACATGGTCAAATTACCTATTCAAGTATGAAAATGTCTCCAGAAAACCCACCACCATGTATAAGGAATATATGGTAATTAGATCATTGTGAACATGCCCTTAGTAGAGGAGAAGGTAGTTCTCATGAGACCCTAAATTAGCTTTTAGAAGTCAATAGAACAATACTTGCCCCTCCCACCAATTCTGGCTTCTTGCTTCATACAGTCTTTCCCCTCCTCTCTCTACCTCCTCTCCCCCTCTCTTTCCATCCCTCCCTTTATTCATCTCCCCATGCTCCCACTATGTTGTGTTATTGCTATGATGTGTTACACTCAGACATCACTTTTGTGTGGTAGTGTTTTACTCACCGAGACATCTCCCAAGCCACTAAAGAAAATCATGTGATGGCATAGACATTTCCAATGCTTTACAGTTTATACCATAGGACTTGGCCAGGTTGCTAAGTATTTTATCCTAAGATGTCACTCTCCATCACTACAGGCAGTAGGAGCCTTGGGAAGGGGGACAGAAGGTTGTGGAGTTCCTCTTCCTCCTCTCCCCTACTTCTCCCTCTCTTCTTTTACTTCCTTTTTATTTACCATCTCCTTATGGAGAAATTAAAACTATGGTAGGCAAATTCTTAATTATTCACTTGAAGATTTAGAAAATTAACTGAATTAAATGCCCTGGGAACTGGATCAGAAGGTTGGAAACAGTTAAAGAACAAAAGGTCTGAGCCAGTGTAAGACCTCTGACATCAGCCACAAGGAAAGAGAGAAAGCACAACACGCTAAAACAAAACAAAACAAACAACAAAAAAACCAACCAAACAAAACAAGCAAAAAAAAAAAAAAAAACCCGAAAATTCAGGAAAACTGATCAGAAACAAAGAACCAAATATTTAAAGACTATAGCTCAGTCTGGTGAGTTTTAAAGGTAAATTTTCAGAGAGGTGAAACACCATCTCAGGGAGCTGTGAATTTCTCCCCAAAGAAAAGAGCAGTTTACATAAAAAAAAAAAAAAGGAACAAGAATTAGAGCATTTTTTTTTTAATGTGTGTATGTGTACCTGTGTGTGCGTGCACACCGGTGGAAGACAGAGCTTGGCATCAGGTGTTTTCTGGATCCTTCCACACCATATTGAGATGGGGGTCTCCCACTTGAACCCAGAGCTTGCTAATCTGGCTGGTTTAGGCTTCCTTTCTTTGCTTCTCGACCGTCGGAATTACACTCATCCAGCATTTACACACACACCGAGACCCAAACTCAGGTCTTCACACTTTCAAGGACAATCACTTTGCAGACCGAGCCATCTTCCTAGGCCTAAAACTTACTTTTTCAGTGTTAGTGGGAAATCAGAAGGTGATATTGGGTAACTTTAACATTTTGAGAAAAAGTGATTTCTACTTCACAATTGTATAACCAGCCAAAATGTCAGTAAATCATAAAGATACAATAAAGGCAAATTTAAAGTCCAAAATAAATTCTATTTTTAGTGTATTTTTTTCGTAGGGAACTTTGAAAAGATAGGTCCCCTAAAGATGAACGTGTAAATCACAAGGAAGATAGAAATAAGTGAGATACAGGAACCAGAATTGTACAGGAGGAGCATGGAGGGTGGTTCCAGTAATGGTTTGCTGGGGAAAGCTCAGCATGTGACTCAGGTAGTGGGCAAGACGGCAGCCAAGCCAGGAAGGAGCAAGAAACAGGCACCTCAGAGGTGACGCCAAGGAGTGTGCAAGGAGTGTGCAAACACTCACGTGTGTATTTGCCGGCTTCTTCAGCACTGTGCCAACATACCTAAGAAAATCGACCTAAAGCAAGGTTTGTTTAGCTCTTTGGTTTAGAAGTTTTAGTCCGTGATGGTCACCTCCATGGCCCTTAGGCCTGTGGTGAAACAGAGCATCATGGCTGGGAGGGTGGGGAAGCTAGCTGCTCACCTCATGGTGGCAGGGTAGCAGATCAAGAACAAGAAAGGCTGGAAAGGATCCGAGGGATTGCCGTTAATGGCAAGCATCCGGGTGACCCGCTTCCTCTAACTAGGTCCCACCCCAGTAGCCCATTCAACTATGAACTCACCAACAGATTAAGACATTGATGAGATGATGATGATCTCCCATATAGTACCTCAGCCTGGCAACCAAGTTTTAAATACCCAATACCTTTTTGGGACCTGCTTCCTGTTTAAACTATGGTATAACATATATGAAAAGAAAATATAGATTACTTAATGCATCTGATATTGAGAAGACTGTTTCCTCAGGGTTGAGGCATATGGGGAAAACCATGGTAGACACATTTAGAAAACCTAAAGTAATTATTCTTTTTCAGGAATTCTGTAGATTTCTCAGGAAAAGGAGTCGGGGTCATAGTGCCCTCCTTATTTTATTTGTGAATAGCATCCTCATATTTCTTAGAATGTGAACACTGAAGGATGATTTAACTGGAAATGTGACAATGTGTATTTGAAAAAACTGGATGATGTGTGTGCACATACCTGGTGCTGGTCTCTTTATTCTTGTTAGGGATAAACCAGCAGATAACATCTAAATAGCATAATAATCAGGATATAGTGAGCATGACTAGAATACATTAGATGGCTCAGAACAGAAAGTGGAGGTCTCTGGCAGGTAGAGACCATTTGCTTTCGTTTTCTTATTGTACCTCTAAATTCCAAAACTCTAACATTCCAGAACCCCTGCCCCAGGATTTTATTGTGAAGGCCTGGAATGAAAAGACTGTCACTAGCTCTGTGACGCTGCCACCAAAAATGAGTGACTTCTCCCTCAGTTATTCTTACTAGGCTTCTAGAGAATCATTTCTTCTAGGGGCCATGCCCTCTCTCTTCAGCAGAAATCAGAAATCAGTTGTGAACAGAGGAACCCGAAAGGAGCCATTAACTGGCCACGGAGTAGTCCTTGGTGCAAAGTGACCTGCTCATGGAAAATCTGCAGAGGCGACGGGGCCATGTTTATTATGGAAAAAAGCCGTTGTGTTATGACAACACTTGAAGAAGTTTATGTGTCTCTATGCTTTTAGACAGAGAATCCTGATTGGACACACTCCTGTTAGCTCAGCGAGTAAAGGTAGATGGAGAACGGATTGGAAGGTTTTCTCTGCTCTGGGGATTGAAGCCAAGAGGGCTCAGTGGCAGTGTGGTGTTGATATTTGGTGTTCTGCATTACTTCTCTGCCTCTGTTAACCCACTAGTGAATGTTACCTGCGGAATGAGGAAGGCTTCCGTGGGGTCATCGGATTCTTTGTCTAACTCTCTCTGACTCCCCCTTGCCCCTTCTCCAACCCAGTGCGGTGTTTGTTTCCAACAAGTGCTCACAGTCGCTGTTCTTTGCAACTCAGAGGACTCTGTGGGTCCTGGTATCACCAGCCCAGGGTGGGAGAAGGACACTGTCTTAGTCAGTATTCAGTTGCTGTGAGGAAGCACCATGACCAGAGCAACACATAAAAGAATAATGCATTTCATTGGGGGCTTGCTTACAGTTTCAGAGGGTTAGTCCTTTATCATCACGGTGGGGGGTACGGTGGCATGCAGGCAGACATGGTGCTCTCAACAGTAGTTGAGAGCTTTACAGCTTTACATCCAGGTCTGCAGTCAGAGAGAGACAGAAACAGAGAGACAGAGAGAACCAGAAACACACAGAGAGACAGAGACAGAGGCAGAGAGAGAGAGAGAGAGAGAGACAGAGACAGAGGCAGAGAGAGAGAGAGAAACAGAGACGGAGAGACAGAGGCAGAAACTGGACCTGGTGTGGGTTTTTGAAACCTCAAGGCCAACCCCTAGTGGCATACCTCCACCACCAGGGCCGTACCTCCTAATCCTGCATGCGAATATATGAGCCTAAAGGGGGTGTATTCTCATTCAAATCAATGCAGACACTTTCATGCTTCACCCACATGAACGTGGCTTCATCAATATATAGTAGCTTTGGTTCCAAACAGGCTTTACGGCTATCTTGCCATTAATGCAAATCTTATTTACTTCTGAGTGATGGTTGCTGAGGGCTCAGGCATGTCTTGTGCCATTGGCTAATTGAAAACTACTTCCTCTTCTCTGCTGTTTCTCACCACAGACAAATGAAGATGCATCTGACAGACCCCTTGTTGTGGGTTTTGTGTCTTAGCTCAGCTCTAAATATTTAAAGCAGTCCACTCTTCATTAGATGCCCTGGAGTGAGCTGCTCTGTGCAGAAATGTCTTGCTCTCTCTATTAAAACTCCCTGAGCTTTTCTAAGTGACTGAATAAAAGAATAGGTATTCATAAGTCTGGGCTGCAGCTGGCTGTTGGAACCACTAGGATTATTTTTTCCTGTAAGTCTTTAGGGGAGCAGCTTGGATGCTTCTCCACTAGAGTTATTGTGTAAAGTTCTACAAGGCCCCGTTTCCTGCTTTTTGTGTAGGAGGTGTGCACATGGAGGCAGGAGCTCAAGCTTGGATGCCATTCCCCAGGAGCTGTCCATCTTGTTTCTTAAGATGGGGTTTCTTGGTGGGTTTTGGAAATTTTGAGGTCCAGCCTCTTAATTTCTTTCCCAGGGGGACCAGGAGAGATGCTACCATTGGCATGGGAATGAGTCTAGATACACCAAGCTCCTTTGTCCGTTTATTTTATTCCTCTATGACAAAATTCTATCTATACAGCTTCAGCTCCATCCTCACATTTAGCTCCTCTCTGTGCCCACTTTTTCCTGTTCTCATAGTTTTAGTAAGCTCCTATGTTTTTGACCTCATCTTCATCCTCTGTTCCTTCATCCTCCATTTCTCCTTCCTGGCTCCTTACCCCTGACTATCAGAAAACTGTACATGAGATCTGCCTTACCGTCTACAGAATCTCTGTCTTCCTCTCTTCTCTCCCACAGTCACTATGTCTCAGGAACCCCAGTCCACCTTTCACACCACCTCGATATGCAAAAACCTCCTTCGTTCTCAGTCAATCTCTCTGCCATGCCCCTGAAGGAAGGGTCTGAGCTTCATCTGCACAAAAAACAAAGCTAGGCATCTAGGAGCCAGGTTGCCTTCAAAAGGACAGGACAGGACAGGAGGACATTTTACCTTAGTTCAGGGGCTTCTAGGGCCTAGCAGGTGGTCTGGTAGCTGTTCTGTTCCTCACTTGTCCTTCAGTGCTTTGTTAGGAGCTGGTCCTATCTTTCGATGTAGCTAAAAGAAAATATTTGCAAAAGGCAGATCTACCCAATTCAAATACTAAAAAGGGAGGAGGGAGCTTAGAGGCAGAAGATCCTGCCTGGTGACCTTACCCAAGTACTGGCCCAAGCAGGATGCTCACACATATATATTCTATGGGAATTATGAGCACAAGAAGTTCCTAACGAAAAGCACTTTAGATTAAAGGTGTGTAACACTAAATATTCCGTGATAAATGGCTTCCCATTTGACGGACCCTTGGTCGGTGGAAGTATAGCTTATTATGTACAGCTGGACTTCCTACATCATTTGCTTGTGGCTTGCCACAGCTGGGACCTAGCACTTGCTATTTAGGTTGTGTTGGCTGGCTAGCGAGCCTTAGGGATCCATCTCTCCTCCCCAGCACAGGGGTCACAAGTTCATATCATGATGCTTTGGCTCTTTAGGTAGGTGCTGCTGGGTGAATTCGGGACCTCAAGCATATGTACCAAATACTTTGCCAGCTGAGTCATCTCTACACCCACAACTTAGCTTTTCTTGCTTTTGGTTAAAAAAAAAGAATCTATTTACAAAGACCCTTAGTATCATTGAGACAGAAGCCAAATGGGTGACTTGAGGGCAGCAGTGTATAAGTGATCACAAGCCAGTTTCCTGGTCAGGTATCTGGTCCCTTTGAGGAAAGACATCCTTGACACCCTCTACTGCTGCTGAAGTCATGGAGTTGGTGCTTAATGAACATTTTTCTAGTGCATGAATCAAAAAACTAGGTTGGTGGTATAAAGGAAGCCATATCTAAAAGCAATGAGTCCTCAGAGCTGAATGTATTGGTTAATTTTACGTCAGCTTGACACAATCTAGAGTCATTTCTGCAACTCACTCTGTAGCCCAGGCTGGCCTCGAACTCACAGAGATCCACCTGGCTCTGCCTCCCAAGTGCTGGGATTAAAGGCATGTGCCACCACCGCCCGACTTGGGAAGAGAGACTCTTAATTGAGAAACTGCCTCTATAAGATTTGCCTTTAGGCAAATCTGATGTGCATTTTCTTGACTGGAGATGGATGTGGGTGAGCCCAGCTCATTGGAGAAGGTGTCACTTTGGGGCAGGTGGGCCTAGGTAATATAAGAAAGTAAGCTGAGCAAGCCAGAAAGCATGGCTTTCTGCTTCAGTTCCTGACTTGAGTTCTTGACTTCCTTTGATAATAGACTATGATGTGGATGTGCAAGCCAAATAAATCCTTTCCTTCCTAATTTGCTTATGGTCATGGTGTTTTAATAGAAACCCCAACTAGGTCATTGGAGATAAGGGTTCAGAAGACTAGGCTGCTCTAGTTCTGTCATTTTTCTAGTTCTTTGACCCTGACCTAGACAGGAAGTAGCCAACCAATATCTGGTTTTACTTAAGGCCTACTCCAGGAGATGGAACCCATACCTGATGATAGGTAAATGGCTGGCGCTGGTTGCGGCGCTGGTTACTGGCAGAAAAGGTCACGTTCATGACAGAACCCAGTGGTAGTTTTTGATCTTCATTAAGAGGGAAACGACGTAGGGGAGAGGGAGGGGAGCCAAGCCTAGTTGGGGAAGGAAGCGGGGAGTAGAGCAGAGAGCAAGGAGCAAAGAGGGAACAGAGAAAGAGAGGGTGGGGATCCGCGTCCGGTTTTTTAAGGGTACTAGTCACCAGCGCCCGCTGATGATGTATGACGCAAGACACAGGACCCCCAAGCTGCGCATGTGCCAGAGTGAGGGCAGGATCCTGACACCTGACACTGCTCGGGCATCCAAGACAGATGTCTGTCTAGTAGATGGGAACAAATACAGAGACCCACAGCCAGACAATGTATAGAGAGTGAGACAACTTGGAACATTCAGTCCTGGATGGGATGTCTTTGTCAAATCCCTCCCCTCGGGGATTAGGGAGCTCTGTGGAAGAGGAGGCAGAAAGAGTGTAAGAGCCAGAGAGAATGGAAGACACCAAAGAAAGAAGGCCTTCTTAACACAGCAGGACCAACACACATATGAACTCACGGACTGTGGCAGCATGCACAGGGCCTGCATAGGTCTGCGCCAGACCAGATGGGGTCCCAGAGCTGAGATGAGATGTGGACCCCAGTCCCCACCCCTTACCTAGAAACTGTTTCCACTTGATAGCCATTCTTGAATTAAAAAAAAATAGCTTTCTCCAATGAAGTCTAATGGGGATACAAACCAGTAGTAGAAGACTGACACAAAACAAATTCAATGGCATCTTTGGCGGTTCCCTGTCCCATAATGCTTTGTCAGGGCTTGCTTTTTTTTTTTTTCTTCCCTACCTCACAGGTCTTTTGTGTATATATTATGGCTTCTGGTTTTGTGTTTTTATGGGATTCCTGTGTGTGCAATACTTTGTGTCTCTGCATCTGTATATGTGTCTTGTGCTGTCTCTTTGGCTCCTTTTCTTGTTTATTTGTTTTGTTTGTTCCCAGCCTGCTGCAGGAGGAAGTGTCTCTGATGATGGCTGAGCAAGGCACTGATCTGTGAGGATAGCAGAATATCATTAGAAGACTATTTTTTGCCATGTTCCTTTAGCAAAGCAATAGTATTTGGTTTATTGTCTGAAGTCCATGGTCTATCTGCGACTAGACAGACACCTATCTTGGACTTCTGAACAGGGTCAGGTATGGGTTCCATCTCCTGCGACTAGACAGACACCTATCTTGGACTCCTGAACAGGGTCAGGTATGGGTTCCATCTCCTGGAGTAGGCCTTAAGTAAAATCAGGTATTGGTTGGTTACTCCCTCAGACTTTGTGCCGCTATCACACTAGCATATGTTGCAGTCACCACTGTGGACTGAAGTGTTTATAGTTGGGTTGGTATGGATTGCCCAGAGTCTGGGGAAGACATTACGTCCATCTAGCATGGGATATCTGAGGGGAAAAAAAAAAAAAAAAAAAAAAAAAAACTATGTACATTATGCTCTTATGTCTGTTAACTGTATTCCTCTAAGACAAAATTCTGTCTTTACAGCTACAGCTCCATCAAGCTTTCAGGGCAGGAATAAATCTAGACACACCAAGCTCTTTATCCGTCTACTTTATTTCTCTGGGGTGAAATCCTGTCTCCATAGCTTCAGTTCCATCCTGACACTGAGTTCTTCTCTTTCCCCTTATTTACTGCCTCTCATAGTCCTGCTAACAACTAAGCTCTTATGCTTCCAGCCTCATCTTCGTCCTCTGTTTCTTCGCCCTCCATCTTTACTTGCTCTCTACTCCTGGCTCTGATTAACTCTACAAGAGTTCTCTGCCTTACCATCTACAAAACCTCTGTGTTCTTCCCTTCTCCCTAGTCATGCCATTCTGTCTCCTCTACAGAAAATGCCTGTTCTTTCTTCCCCTCCACTGGGTTCTTTGCCTCCTCAGGAATGTTGCTCCACCCTACTTTCCACCTTGATACATAAAAAAAACCCCATCTTTTGTTCTCAGTCAATTGCTCTGGGGAGCCACTAGGCCTCAAGGGCCAGGGCAAGGTGCAAGCTTCATTTGCACAAGAAACAAAGCTATATGTCTACCACCTGCTTGGCTTTGCCTAGGTGACCTTATCCAAGTACTGGCCCAAGCAGGAAGTTCACATACGCATTCTATGGGAATTGTGAGCACAAGAAATTCACAACAAGGCACAGCCGAATATTAAGCTGTGTAACACCAATTAGTCCATGCTAGATGGCTTCTCAGTTGACTGACCCTTGGCCTGGTCAAGGTATAGCTTTCATACACAGCTGGACTCCTTATGATATGGTCTTGTGGCTCACCACAGGTTGGTGTTTACCTTTGGCCTTTGGTAGCCTACAGAGTACCTTCCAGTCCTATGAACACCAGTCTGCAGGGGTGAAGGCTCTTGGTCGGCACCAGCTTGACTTCTCCATATTCAGTGAGTTGTGTATGTGTTTTCTTCAGCAATTGGGCCTTATCATCAGTTTTGCAAAGCAACCAATAGTCTTGGCAGTGGCCTGGGTTGTTTGGGGGGTTCCTGTGGGGCCTTTTTGGCCAGTAGCAACTCAGCGAGATGTAACTCATTCCTGGTACTGGAAGCTTCATTTGTTGAGAGTTGTCCAGTTGGTACTCTTTCTCCTCTGTTCTTTGGTGATTTCCTTCAGATCCCCTTCATATACGTGTGTATTTTAGGAAGCTCCTACAGTATTAGGTTTCCACAGGACCCCTAAAGCGGCCCTTAGTTTTACTAGCTGGGAAAATTTTTGATTGAAGTAGAGCTAGCACAGGTCCCCAAGCATTTTCAGTCCCGCTGGTATTTCCTCTCAAGATTCCCACGGCACCTACTCTTCTGCTATTCAGTTAGCACTTAATTAAGGAAGGATGGGAAAGGATAGGAATGATTAACTGGGGAGTGTTCAGACCTCTTCCTCACAGATGAAATCTGCCGTTGGCAGACACCCACCTCCCAATCTGCTGCCTCAGAGTTTTTCTTCACACTAAAAGTCTATAGTGGAGAATGAAGAGAGGTGGCAGGAAGAGGGGGGGGGGAGAGACAGAGGGGACATTTCTACAGGTTATTTGCAAATGAGAGGGAGAGAGAGAAAGGGATTGTGTGAGAGAGGGAGGGAAACGAGGGTGAGGGGTTGGGGAGAGCTTGTCTAACATATACAAGAACTTAGGTTCAATCCCCACTATCAAACAAAGAGAAATAAAATGGAATCATTTGAAATAGTTTTCAGAGGTAGATGTCCCCCTGGTTCTCCACAGCCTATGGACACTATAGTCACGATTTTCAGAGGATCATGGGTATAAACCCCTGTAGGACACCGGCTTTTTTTAAAAAAATTTATTCATTTTTTATTATTATTATTTTTAATCCATGCAACAGTTACTTTCCTCTTCCTTTACATCCTCTCCTACCTGCTCATTCCCGTGCAGTGGAGGTTCCATTTCCAACCAACAGAAAGAGTCATGGGGGTCAGAGTGCCGTCAGACCTAATCTCTCCTTCTCCAGGTGACTCAAGGCCCTCAGCTTCTAGCAATCCACTTCCACACACAGGAAACTTGCAGAAGCCACCCCCCACCACACACACACACACACACACACACACAATGCTTGGAATGTCCCTTGAAGTCCATGAATACATTGTCTGAAACCAGAGAACAGTAGGGAGTCTTTCTTGAGTTCAGAAGGACACTGCTCAGGAGAAGACAGTGTACAGGGATGCTTTCTGACAATTGTCTTAGATCAGTGACACTAACCAAAGTGACAAAGCCAGAAGGTAAATCCCACTGAAACCCAGCCATCAGCTGGACACTCCAATGCCATTTAAGGGACAGGGCTGCAGTAGACATGTTCTGCCATAATAGAGAACTGGATTTTGTCTGTAATTATTTTTAAAAAATTAGCATAATTCATGACTTGTTTTTATTATTGTTTTTCAATGTTCTGCTATTTTTTACTGCTTGGATCATGTATAGACTCCTCCTGTGTGGAAAACTGGCTCCTTCTTGTCTCCCCTCTGGCTCACCACAGGATGACAAGATGGCCATTCACTAAGTCTTCTTTTGTTCAAGATTTAAGAGTAATTAAAGTACAAGGTTGATTGGGCTGATATGAAGATACTTGGTGACCCTGTGAGTAGCAGCCCCCAACTCCATATGTGGAAATTTCCATATAAAGCCAGCAATGAGAGGGGATAGATGGATAGGTTAGGTACAGTAGACAGTCCTATGCCCAGCAAGGCCAGTGAGCAATTCCACATTGTGGTTTCTAGACATGGGGAGCCAGGCTTAGAATGACAAGAATCCCACAATAGAAACAGAGGACCTAGAGTGTGTCAGCTGCATGTGTTATCTCTATTTGAAATTCCGAGTTGCTTTTCTAAAGTGCTTGTAGCCAAACGCTGCGATCCTTCTTCTTTATCTTTGGCTTCATCTTATCTTTTCTCTCTTCTTTATGCTCCTTTCCAACCTCTTCTCAATAAGTGCAATTCCTTTCCAGAGGCTCCATCCCATAATTTAGACTTTCACTTTTAACTTAAGCTTTATAAAGTGATTGTCTAGGTGCAGTTGTCTTCGTTATTTTAAACGCTGGTGAATTTTAATTAAAACCACAAACTCTCAACTTGTATTGAAGGGGGCAAATATTTGAGATTGTGACCATGTCCCACAAACTCTTAAAGACTGAAAGGACAGGGAGAGGAGTTTATTAGTTGAATGAAAAATGTCACTAGCAGCTGAATGGAAATGAGAAGCGGGTAGGGCCAGAGCATTGAGGGGAGACCAGTGTTTAACAACAACAGCAACAACAAACAGCTGGCCAGGACCCCAGAATGGGCATCACTTCCCACCCCCTGCAAGCAAATGTCCATACTCCCCAGTACAATACAAACAGGTCTGGAACTCCGTCCACTTCTTTTCTGTATATCTTTCTACACTTTCCCGCTGCATACACCTTGCTCTGAACTCCAGCATCCAACAGTCTGAATGCTACCCAGCCTCCCATTCCCCACTGCCTTTGCCCACGCTGTATCTCCTCCTGGAAAATCCCGGCTTCTCCTCCCTCTGCAGTCTTCTACTCTTCTGTAAGAACTAACAGTGTTACCCCTTCTGCAGATGTGTCTCTGGTTCCATTTTGTTCACACCCCAAACATCTGTAGCTTACTGGATTCTGTCCCTACTATTGGATGCAAGTGACCTTGGGTAAGTTCCTTGATTTCTCTGCATTAGTTTTC